>NC_047528.1:11662996-11989030 GCF_012275295.1 Melopsittacus undulatus | reverse complement strand
CACATTCTGTTATCATTTACCAAAGTGTAAAACAAAACAAAACAACCCCAAAAAAACCTCTTTCTGAGGCACAGATGGAATATCCAGCTATGTCTGTTCTTTGGAAGCCACACCTGTTTGGGCTCAAGTCCACCAAAGTTATCTGGATCAGTCACATTCACGTTATAAACACATGTGTTAGCATCTTTTTATTGTCAGTTACATCATGCCTTGCTTCAAAAGCAATGAACATCAATTACCCCGGAGTAACACACAAATTCTTAAAGATCATCTAGTTCCAATCACCTTGCCATGGGTGGAATAGAATCATCTTACCTATTTTGACACATCTAAAAGCTTCCAGTCTAACCTTGTTCCTTAAGTTTCTTCTCTAATTCATGGAAAGGAAGACACAAAATCAGAAGTAAACTGTTATACCTCTCTCAGAACTTTAGGCCATGGGATAGCATGGGAGAATTGGTATGGAGATGATTTAAGACCATTCTCCTTTTTTTACTGCCTGATGCAACATGATACTGGTGTCTCTTGATCCAGTTTTTCTGCATTAACCATGCCTGTTGGCTTACTTGATACTCATTGCCACAGTGTTTGCCCCACAGTGTGGACAGGGTGAATGAGCTTTATCTTGACGTAAGGTAAGATTTTAAATTTACCTTCTGGAGTTCTAAGAATCTGTTATTTACTTATTCAAGGATGAATCAGTCATTGTATTTTATGAGATTATTACTGAAAATATATTAGTAGCTAGAATACAGTCAAATGAAGTAATGTCAGTTTAAACCATCATTCCTGATTCATATATCATAGAATCATAGAATAGTTAGGATTGGAAAGGACTTAAAGATCATCTAGTTCCAATCCCCCTGCCATGGGCAGGGTCACCAGCCATAGCATTGAGGTAAGAAGAATTGATGCTATCTGGTTCAAACTACGAATTGTCAAATGAATATTAAACAAGGTAAAAGATGACCTTTTTTACTGTGTCCTAAATTCAGCCCATATTGTTGCTCCTGGTGCTATTATTTCTGAAGCATTAGATAAAAGTACAGGTAAAATGATGATTTTATTATACCAATCATTTATAGTTCTGTTAGAAACTCTACTAGTGTCTTCTCTAGAACCTTTCTACCTATTACAGATTAATGATCATCAAATTACCTGCCTTATAGCTTCTTATTTCAATTAAACTCTCTGTATTTACACCCATTGGAACAATTAATTATACTGGGTTTGTATTTACCACACAAACACAGAATTTCACTTTCAGTTTGGATTGGTGATAGACAAAACTTACAAATATTTTCCCGTGAGATGTGTAACAAAGACTGTCAGACTTCTTAATTCATCACTGAATGGATGAACTTACTGGTATGATTTAAACACATCTACAAAGACAGCATTTTCAGATTTGTTCTACTTTATTGTAAGAATGAAACTAAAAGATCAAAGAATCAAAAGGATGATTTTTCAGAAGTATAAAGTAACATTAAATTATAGATTACAAGAAAGCACATTGCTGTTCTTGACTGGCTTTGATTGTCACCTTTGTAAGCTTAGGCATCAAGGGAACATTTTGCAGAATTCTTACTGAAGCAACAGTACATTAAAAGTGTAACTCAAGCTATACCTCATCTTATTGTTTCATAATGTTGAAGAACATCCCATACCGCCAGAGGGTACCCTTATGTGGGCAATGTCTTAATAGCATGAAATATTAAAGACTGTATTACCACTGCAATTCTTAATATTTAAAAAAAACCCAACCAAACCAACCAACCAAACAGAAAAAACCCCAAAACAAACAAACAAAAAAAACCCCAGACAAAAGTATATAAAAAAATTACATATGATAACTGAAATCTGATGGGTCAAAATCTGTGTGATACTACCATACCAAGTTATTTAATTCCCTGCAGTCATATGTGCTAATTTCAGTAGTGGATTTAACAGTAGTAAGGGACTTTAACCAAAGTGAGTTTTAAAATTGTTTTTTTCTTTTATTCAATTAATAAAATTCTGTGTATATTACAATTTCTTCAGTGGTGCATTTACCTAGATATTCTTTCTTATTCATTACAGATGTGGATAATTTTGCTGACTAATATCAGCAAACTGTATTTTACCTGTCTACAGCAGAGCCCAGTTGGTTTTTATCAAATAAATACTTGCCTATAAGATGAAACAGCCGTCTTGTAACACAAAGTACTCATCTTGAGCCAGTAAATCAAAATAATTTTTAAAGTAAAATAATCTGGTGTCCTAACACTATTTCCCCAGTGTAACACGGGAAAAACAAAGTAAAACCAAAATCTGATCTTGGATGTTTATAACAGTATAGTATAACAGAGTAAGTTGGTCCACTATATCTGTTCTGTGATAGATAAACAAAGGTTCACCAATAATCCATATCAGATGCTCAAAATTTACTGAGTCTGACACATCATTTCAAAATGGTATGTTTTATGAGTGGGGACTGAATTTAAGTCAGTCCATGCTGACTTATAAATTAGTTGAGTTCTCTCAAAAGGTTTCAAAAGGTTGGATAAAAAGACAGAATAGAGATAATTAGGAAGAACTACATGAGAAAAAGTACTGCAAATAAACACAATGGTCTGAGGTTTCAATGAAAGATCAAAGCCAGGAGGCATCAGCCTTTTAGATATTTTCGAAGAATATACCAAAAGAGTTGCCTGGAAAAATAGAAGCTAGTCTGACATGCAAAAGCCTAAAGAATATGCTGCTGTGGAAGAAAAATGAGTAAAGGTTAAACACACTGAATTCTCAAATCCCAGATCCTGAACAGGACAAAATAAATTTTTCAGATATCCATTAGCATTTCAAACACATCCCTTTTCAAACATCTTTTGTAAAATTAGCTTACCTATGAAACAAATCCACAAAATCTGTTCACATTTATCTTTTCATATTCTGGTGACATTGTGCTGCTGAATACACACTAGCTGTTCTTATAAATGGGATTAATGATTGCTCAAAATAGAAGTCTTATTTGGAAGCAACTCATGACCTTGTTGCACAAGATTTCTCACAGAACATATTTTCAGAAAAAGGACTGTTGCTTTTTGCTTAATATATGTCAGCAAACAAACTTATTTATTTTAAGCATACTTCAAGGTTTGGTTTTTCATTTTTTTTCCTGGTCTGGCACCATTCATTTTTGTTGAAAATGAGGATAAATGAGACCTTGGGAAATATTTTCTTCTGCACACACACTCTTAGTAGTCTAAATTCCATTTTCTAGTACTAAAAGAATATTTTACAGATGTTTCTAAGGTTAGAAATAACTGTATCTCAGCTACTCAGTGTACTTTCCATGTACTTTTCCTTGTCCTACAGCATCCCACACAACATGCAATGTAATGTGACATAGCTTACCTTAATAAAAGTGGAGTGACACTGAGCTTTTAATGGGCAATACAGATCATATTTCCATGGAAACTGAATGTGGAGCACATGATGTATAATGAGTACTTAATGTCTGGTAACTACTTATTTATCAAAACTCTGAAGTTCCTAAATGCCCACATCCCTTTCTAAACTACCTACAGTAAAATTTGTAAATGCAAGGCTATTTTATTTATTCTTTTTTTTTTCTCTTTTGAACAGATCAGCAAGTTAAAAGCTTGTCTCCTCTCTATTTCAATGGAACTATGACAATGACTGCAACGAACAAGGGGAAATCAATGAAACAGACTCCAGTTAGTTACTAATGCACCAAGGGGCTGTTGGGAGTTGTCTTATACCCTTAAGAAATAGCCCTTCTGGTATTATAGGATAATTATTATTATTATAGGATGTGAATGCAGTACTAGGTTTCAAGAGTTTGGGTTGTTGCTCTGTCAAACAGATGTAAAGGGTGATGGAGAGAAACACATTCTGGAGATGGCTGAGCACATGCTAGAGCTTGTCTCCTGTAAGAAGTGAAGTTTAAAAAACTTATGAAAAACAGTCCAAAAGGCCTCACATGTTTGACATACATAATATGATGTACCCAGTTTGAATAATCATCAAGATTCACGCTCTGGACTATGCTCTGCATCCTGATTCTCCTGTCCAGGCCAAACCTCTACAGCTACTCAACCTCTGCTTAAAGAAATGTGGTTATGCAAGTGATGAATATTTCTGCAAATCAGTTTAAGAACCTATTAACATCTTTACTGACTTGGTAAATCTGGCTCTTTGAAAACTTTGTACCACTGAAACTCACCATTGTAAGTGGGCTTCTTGTAACTGGGGTCAGTAGTTAATGACATTTAGGGCCTGAGTTAAATAGCCTCTGATGACCTGCATTCATGGGTCTGAGTAGCAGCTCCTTGTTGGGGGAAACTAAGCCAAGTGTCTTTACATTCTGAACTTCAAGCATTCAGATGTACATCACCTCTTGGGAAACAAACAAAAATATCCTTCCAACCTCTGAAAAGGTTGCATGTGTCCATATTCACATTTACAGTAGTTTCTCCAAGATAGTGTTTTGATCTGGTTTGATATTGAGCTTGGGCATCTCTAACAAGGAAAGGTTTTAATACTGTTATAACCCTTGTACTCTCTCTGCATGTTGCAGTTGAACATAGCAGATGCAATGGACTGAAGTATCTGTGTTTTGAACATTAGAAAAGAAATTTAAAAATGCTATTAAAACCAGTGAAAGAATAAGAGGCAATGGGCACAAACTGAAATAAAAAAAAAATCCATTTAAAACTAAAAAAACCTACCTTTTTATTATAATGGTGGTCAAACACTGAAACAGGTTCCCCAAAGAGGCTGTGGAGTCTTCATCTTTGGTGGTACTCAAAACCCAGCTGGACACAGCTTGGGCAATCTGCTGTAGGTGACCCTGCTCTCAACAGGGAGTTGGACCAGATGATCTCCAGAGACACCTTTCCCCTGCAGCTGTGCTGTGATTCTGTGGTTCTATGAAGTATACATACATAAGCTTACCTAAGTTTCTTCCTGCCCCAGTGCAGCAGCATATAGTTTGGTCTTGACAGGTGTGCAGCATGCATGAGATTTTGAAGGACAAGTAGCCCGTGGAAGAAATTAATGCTTTTTCTAGAAAATCTCTACAGTTAAACCAGTCAAGCATACCAAAAGCAACATATGAGAAGTGAGCACTGCTGTGTGGCAGTGCATGTCAATCATAAAGGCAACATCCTAAACATTTGGACACATACTATCAACATTTGGCAATTCAGAATCACCTTTAAATGCAATACTGTAATAGAAAGTTCACTAATGAAGACCTGTCTTTTGGAACTGGAGATTCCAGTAACCACTGGATGGTGTAATTGCATACAGAATATACAACTCCTATCAAGTTTGATGTAGCATTTTGAAACATGTAAAAAAGCACTTACATTTCTTCACAAAAAGGAAAGCATAGTCTGTATCCATTACAGTTTTCATGTTCAAATACAAGAGGCACTTGCAAGTGATTTCAAGCAATTCCTAAATAAATAATCAGTGAAGATCCTTACCATGTTGCAACACTGAATGAGAAGTGGAAACAGTAAGAAAATCCTGAACAACACAACTCAGTAAATACTGAGAAATATAAAAAGGGAAGTTTCACCAAGGAGAGCAACGTAACTGTGTCTAACTGAAGCATGACATGACAAAATATTAAAATGGAAAGTCTTTTAAAGCCAATGTGTCTTTAAACCCAAATATTGAAAATGAAAAGTGAGAATCTGAGGGCAGCAAGAGCTCCAACTCTGAAATTGAAACTGAAAAGAGACAACCCAGAGGCAAAATTCATTCCAACCCTTATGATCAGTCTGAAAGAATAGAGCCCTAGGGTAAAAAACATTCAAACCATGGCAGTAAATTTGAAAGGAGAGAGCTTTAGGGCAGGAATTGCTTAGGTCTTAACAATGAGCAGGGATGGACAGATCCTCAGGACAGCCCCCACTCAGGACATGGTACTGGCAAGGTAAGGATTTAGCATGGGACTGTGCACATCCTACAGCCTCTGATAATGAGCCTCATTGAACCTCTGTTATATTCTAGCCATTACCAAATACTGAATTTAAATGAATGCATTGCACTGCATACTAAAGGGTCTGGAATTAGAATGGAGTGAGTGGAAAAAACAGGAAAGTCAACAGAGCTAGTCCAAGGATATGCTACAGCCTTCAGACTGCAAATCCAAACTATCACTTTACATTGGCAAAACTGACTGGTCAATGAGCTTGCCTAATGTGAGATACGTCTAATCAAATGGTGTTACTTTTTTTTCAGGGTATTCAATCTCTGCAGTAAAACTGAACACAAGTTATTTTCTTTACACAGCACACAAACCATATAACTGCATTTGCTTTGTTTTGTCTTACTAGTACATGTTCTGTAGTGGCTGATGCACTTTAATTTTTAATGGAACAAATGGAATAAAATGTTTTCTGGTAAGAGGTAAAGATGGAAAAGAGTTTTCTAAAGCTGTAGTTGTTCAAAGGGAAAAATTCTTTTTTAGTAAATCTTTGCAAATGCTCTTCCTTTCTAAAAAGTAATGCACTTTTAAACCTGTAAATGAAGCCTTCAGGATCATACCCAGACTGCCTAAGCTAGACATCCTGGTATCTGAGAGATGTTTCTTCCCTATTAAATAATCCTGATGTTCTAAATCAGGATCCTAAAATTCATAGGTAAGGCAGTTGAGTGAAAGAAGCACACCAGAGGTTCCCAGAGGGCAACTCAGAACCCCGACAGTGGTCAACTGCTGTGAAGAAAGGACATTTTGGAGCTGTGCTCCCTTGAAGTCCACTGTGTTCAGACAGTTATCATCTAATGTCATAAACACCCACTGACAGCTACTGCTAGTCAAAGCATAAGCTCTGGAATAAACCTGAAGAACTGAAAAATGGAGTATCTCTTTAAATGCATAACTACTTTCAGTGCATGCATCTTATTGTATAAAGAATCTTCTTTTTTTCCTTTTCTTTTTTCTCTTTTTTCTTTCCTTTCTTTTTCTCTTCTCTTTTCTTTTTTCTCTTTTCTTTCCTTAGAAAATAACTTTAGTTAAAAGCATGTCCACAATTCAGAGGCCAGCTGCAACTACTTTTAAGTTATACAGGGGTTTGTCATAATTTCAAACATATGCTGAATGTGCTATTCCTTCATACGAAGTTATAAACTTTCAAATCTGTATCTTTATTCTCATTGTTCTCAAATTATTTTAGGTTTTAATTTAGAAATGGAATGACTTGTAGATTTTTCCCATGTCCACAGATTCTTTCATCCTTTAATGAGGTAGTATTTGATGCCTCTTATTGGGAATGTCTGACTGTTCTGCTTTGCAGCAATTCATTTATATTTAAGAATTATGAAAGTAATCACGCTCTGTAGGAATATGTCCCACTTCAGCTAGTGATATGGTTCTCAGATTTCCAATTTACACGTTTTAAATTAATGAATGTTTACTCTGCTGTATAATAAAAAGGGAAGTTATCAGTTGAGCTAATTCATTACATAGTACTTTATTTCTCAGATTCACAGTTGTTACATGTACAGGACACAAAGTAAGCAATTATAATAGGCATATATCTGTCAAGATATAAGAAAACACTTAGATTACCTAAAACAGTGTTTGAAAAGACATTTATCACCATACTGTTTGAAAGACTTTAAAATAATATATTTGTATCTGAAACTGACTATAAATAAAAATGTAAATGGGGGAAACTGAAGGAGATTTATGCAGCATGTTTAATATATATTAATTTATATTATAATGTGGATTTCATTCACTAGCAGCTTCATTTATACAATTTGTTCAGCACTGACTTCAGCATTTAACTGAAGGTCAGACTGAATGATGTTGCCAGTTCTCCAACACAGTACTCAATAAATATCCTTGAATGTACATTTCAACACCGTTACTTCTTAGTATATGAAAACAAAAAAAGAGTATCTTTCTCCTTAAGAAACCTTAAGATCTGGTCTTCAGTCTTCGGAGGTTAGTTGTAAGCAGAACAATCAATGCCAACCTAACAAAGGTCAAAATCCATCGAGAAGGGAAATTATCATCTGTTGCTTTCTCCAGCTTGTAGTGCTGTCTCAGATTAAAGCAGAAGGGGAAAACAGGGACTGTTTAGAAACACAGAGATAAGCATTTGAAACAGAAGATGTTCCCAGTTGAAGATGGCTATCATTGCCTAGTTAATACACAGATACCACTTTAAATGACAAAACTTAAATATAAGCAGAGACTTCCCTCAAATGCTATCTCCTCTATTACCTGCTTTATTTTTGTCATCAGTTGCAGTGATTAAAAATATGTAAATACTTTTAGCTAAGGTACAGGATGACACATTAAGGCTTTTAAAGGGAAATTAGTGAATTATAGTTTATAGAACTATAAATTAAATAGTAATTTAAAACTGGTAGAATTCATTTAATCCACATGTATATGGCTGAAATACTGAAAGAGCCACAGAAGTGGACTGCATTTTCCACACGTGAAGAATTTGAATTACAAAGATGTCTGTGTTTATGAAAATTGTTGGTAGTGTTCATCTTTACAACATTCAGGTCCTTAGCTGAAGTCAGTGAAACCAGGCATTGTTGCACAGTTCACGATATAAAAAAGTGTTAATATCTTTATGATTCTTTTTACAGAGTATATATGTATTTTCATATGGATTTCCTTGATTATTTCTCTTAACTACTACTCCCAAATTATATTGCTATACTCTATAATACACTGTGTTTTATAAGGAAAAACAAACTAGTCAGTCCTTCAGTGTATGTGTATTTATCTCTTACAGAATTCTGCTGTACTGCTGAACTCCCAGAAATATTTATCTGTTAAGTTTTTGTTAAATAGTTTAAGTATAATTATTTTTATATTTTTTGTTTAAGTTATGTGATCATCTCTTTTCCTCTTCTTAAAGGCAAATAATGAATGTGCTTATGCAAAGGGAACATTTTGAAAGGCAGATTATCCTGCAGTCTTAAAAATATCAGTAACTAAATCCCCACTGATGCATTATGGAAATATTGAAAATAGCTGATTATTATTTAACAAAGAAAAAGATGTTTCTGAGCATGGGCAACTTCATGCTCTCTCTTTTATAGAAGAAGCTGATCCAATAAAAGACTTCAAAGCTTTAGTATTACTGTTTGAGAAATGTTATGCTTATTTCTTTAGTCAACAAAGCAAAATAATAGAAGAATGCTGAAATTTCCTACTGTGATGCAAAATATTTTCAAGACACAATAACTCATTTTTCAGTTCAAAGTCTGAGGCGTTTGGCCACATGTCACACCCATAGTTACGATTCTGAAATTTAGCTTGTCTAACTAAATGCATTTGACTTCAATAGAAATTATACATGTGAATTCATTTCAGCATCAGGTCTTCCTTGTAGTTTAGGTCATCTTCCATTCAATCTGCAAAGCAGTGTAAACAGTCTGACACATTTTACGACGTATAGTCTGTAGCTGTGCACTGACTGTAAAATCTTTTGGGCAAAACAAAAGACTTGAAGAGAGTTTTTCTGAAAATTACTTTATATGCACTATTTTATTATGCTTCTGAATTATAGATACCACAGCTCACTCCTGTGTTGTTCATGAGCCTGCAATTGCAAGCAAAAAGAGAGTATTTTTCACATGTATATGTGTACTAAAACACTATGTGTACAGAATCATAGAATAGTTAGGTTTGAAAAGGACATTAAGATCATCCAGTTCCAACCCTCATGCCATGGGCAGGGATACCTCACACTAAACCATGTCAACCAAGGCTCTGTCCAACCTGGCCTTAAATACCGTAAAGGATTGAGCATTCACAACTTCATTGGGCAACCTATTCCAGTGCCTCGCCACCCTTACACTAAAGAACATCTTCCTTATATCCAATCTTCAACTTGCTGGTATTGCTCCTTTTGATGCAGCCCAGGATACGGTTGGCTTTCTGGGCTGCGAGCACACTGCAGCTGGCTCATGTTCATTTTCTCATCGACCAACACCCCCAAGTCCTTCTCCACAGGGCTGCTCTGAATCTCTTCTCTGCCCAACCTGTAGCTGTGCCTGGGATTGCTCCGACCCAGGTGTAGGACCTTGCACTTGGCATGGTTAAATTTCATGAGGTTGGCATCAGTCCACCTCACAAGAGTGCCAAGGTCCCTCTGGATGGCATACCTTCCCTTCAGCGTATCAACCGAACCACACAGCTTGGTGTCATCGGCAATCAAATTGATGTCTCTCCAATTAAGAGACAAGGATGTCATGAGGGACAGTGCTGAATGCTTTGCACAAGTCCGGGTAGATGACATCAACTGCTCCACCCCTGTCCATCACTTCCGTAGCCCCATTATAGAAAGTCAACAGATTGGCCAGACAGGATTTCCCCTTGGTGAAGCCATGCTGGCTGTCACCAAGCACCTTGTTTTTCATGTGCCCTAGCATGCCTTCCAGGAGAATCTGCTCCCAGATTTTGCCAGGCACAGAGGTCAGACTGACTGGTCTGTAATTCCCCGGGTCATCCATTTTCCCCTTCTTGAAAATGGGGGTGATATTTCCCTTTTTCCAGTCATCAGGAACTTCACCTGACTGTCGTGATGTTTCAAATACGATGGCCAGTGGCTTTGCAACTCTATTCGCCAGCTCCTTCAGGACCCGCGGATGGGTTTCATCAGGGCCCATGGACTTATGTACATTAAGGTTCTTAAGATGGTCTCGAACGAGATCATCTTGTACAGTGGGCCCAAGGTCTTCACTCTCACAATCCCTGTATCTGCCTTCCAAGACTTGGGTGGCGTGCTCAGAGCCTTTGCCAGTGAAAACTGAAGCAAAGTCATTAAGATCCTCAGCCTTCTCCAAATCCAGGGTAGCCAGTTCTCCCAATAGCTTCCGGAAAGGGCCCACGTTGTCCCTAGTCTGTCTTTAGTTTACAATGTACCTACAGAATCCCTACCTACAGGAATGTTACCTACAGGAATGTTACCTTTAACATCCCTTGCCAAGTTTAATTCTAACTGGGCCTTAGCTTTCCTAACCTGGTCCCTAGCTTCCTGGACAACATCCCTGTACTCTTCCCAGGCCGCCTGTCCTTGCTATAAGTATACACACACAATTATTCAGAACTGTACAGAACTTAATCCTAATAAAACCCCACCTTTTTAAAAGCTAAATCTAAAATTTTAAATATAATGCTGATTTGGTTGTATTGCATATGACAAGTAAATTGGGAACCAAGACCTTTTGTTTGAAGACTTAAAGAGGTATATTCTTTTCCTTCACTTCTTTATTTACCTTTAGATAATAAACCCCTGCGTAGTTGTTAATGAAACACAAAGAATTTTTTTAATAAAAAAAAATGTTTTCATTTAATTTAGTAAGATGTGAAACCTTTTATTTGTCTTTTGTTTGCTTACATGTGTACTTTCTCTGCATATATCTCAGAACTCATGAGAGTTAGGAAGATTTACAGTGTTGAATTATTCACTTTAAAATGTAAAATACAAAATGAAATACAATAGGACAGAAAAAAAATTTGAAAAGCAATTTTTTTATGGGTCATTTTTTAAATTCTGAATTCAACTGTTGTATGTCAACACTGAAATCTACATCATAAAATTTCAGAATAAATATAGTACACAACATATTGAAAATGGTTTACCACCTTGAAGAACATGCTCTTCTTTTGTCAAACACTTCTCTGCTGCTTTTGAGAAAACAGATCTGTAAACAAAACACTGCACTGCCTTGACAAACAAAGCGACATTTGACATGAATTCATGCATAGAAAGCAGCGTTAGTGCCAGCATTCACAATATAGCACATGCTAACATTCAGCATTAATATATTGAATTAAAGCCTAATGAACTCGCTGGGAGTATTTCCACAAGTTCAGTGAGCTGTGGACCAAGACCATTGTGTCCATCTTGGTATACTTCTCACCAGGCTTTGCATCAGGCATGACAGAGAGCAAGCAATATGACTCTACCTGCATTTGAACATCACTAGTTCAGTACTGCAAACATGTGTATGACTTTCCTCTAGCTGTAGTGAATGAAGACTTTAAAAATGGGTAACTGCAATATTTGTTTCACAGGCAGCAAGGTCCAGGCTCTCTAAACTCCCACAGCAAGTGCCTTGTAGACTCCATCTCTCCTTGGTGTGCACAGGTTGTTCCTTCTTCCCCTACTACAGTGTTTCCACTGGAAAATTAACAAATTAATCTGCAATTAAAAAGTCCTCTGTTTGAGGATACTTGGAATGGCCATAGAACTACTGAAAAGGTTTAAATATGGCGATCTTAGAGCAAAGCATCTCAGGTACTTCTGTTTACATATATACAGCAAAACCTCCTTGGAACTCAGGATAAAGTCTGAAGAGACCTATGCAATTGCTTTGCACAGATCTGCTGTGTAACTATAAATTCTACTCTTGTTTAATTGATTAATAATTAACGTAAAGTATGAGGTCATTCTAAAGGTGACATCAAACAAGTGGGCTAATGGAGATGGCTACAAAGCACATACAGATGCTGGGGTTTATCATATGAATATAAAGTGTTAAAAGGAAGCCCCAACGGACAAAAGCAGATGATGGTTAAGACATCTAGGATGGACTGCACTCCCTTCCAAATTATTATAATTGTTGTGGTGACATTTCAAAACCAACATAGTAATTGCCTACAGCTGGTTAATTAAATACTTCACAGGTCCTTACCAGCTGAACTGACCACTATCTTTCCTTCAGTACCTTCCTGTCTGTACTGTAAGAAATAAAATCTAGATGAAGGACACATGCTGAGACATGGCAACCCCTCTTATGCTGTAGGTTAAATTAAATATTGTAATAAAGTTGAAATAAATTGAGTAATATTTTATTAAATGTATTGGTTTATGCTCTATCAGCTACTCCTATTTGAAACATAAAGTGGAAAGATATCATCTGCCTCTGAAGGAAGACAAAGGGACCTGCTGATAGTTTAGACTTTGTGAAAGTCAGTCAACTTATATTTGGTATTTGATTTTGGGTTTTGGAACCTAGCTATACAGTCTCACCAAATAATCTCAGATCTTCCTGAATTCTCATTTTCTTTCATAAAGGAATACTAAGTAAAACCAATTAAAAAAATAAGCTCCTTTGAATTCCTCCAAAGATACATATAACTTACATTGATGTTACCATATGATTTAGAAAAAATTGATATCATTACTTTGTTCACTGTCCTTTCTTATCACAAAAACTGCACAAAGTGTGGTGCCATGTCCCATGGACTACCTAGACACTTGGGTGATGGATCTCAGAGCTGAAACTACAGCTCAGAAACCACCTACCTAACACAAGGGCAAATGCAAAGAAGCCTGTCACTCCTCAGGCCTCTTGCCTTCTCCCACAACTCTCTGACAATATCTTTAGTAAAGAGTACTACCACCCACTTTCTTTCCCTGTCCAAGTTCCTCCTTGTTCCCTGCCCCAACATTTCACTATGCACATGCAGATTAAAGACCTTTAAAATCTTTAAAGATTCAAGGGGAGGGATGTTATAATTTTCCATCTTTCTTCCATGAAAGATGATGTCAGTCATTTCTGAGCAAAAGTTCCAGGGGAATGTTCTCACGCTGCTGCAAAAAACAGACTAGACCATGTAACTCAAATAGTATTAATTAGTGAGCAACACAGTGACCTTACCTCATTTTTAAAGAGTCATTTATTGCTGTTTCTCCTATTGAGCATCTTTTTCCTTAAGCGAAAACTGGAAGTTTTGTATTTACAGTCCAATTCAGTTACTGTGGAATCACTGCATAGTGAATGCACCCAACACCTCATGAAAATAATGTAGCATACATCAAGATGTGGTGGTTTATGCCAGTCCAACTTCTGGTAGTGTTTTCATTGACTTGCAGGATTTATTCTCTTTTTTAGCATTCAGCAACAGCAGAGAGTGCTAAAGTAGAGTGTTTGCAAATTAAATGGAAAATCTGAGGAACACTCATCTTCTCTTGAAACATTCTTGTGTAGGGGGAAATGAAGATTTGCATGCATCTGTATTAGATAGAAATGACTGGGCAGAGGATATTATCCCTACATGAATTTTAAAGCTTTCCGACACCCACATTTCTAGCTGGTTTAGTACAACTGCTCCACAGATAATACACTACGTTTAACTCTTACTAGAACACCTGCTTCATAATGCTCAATCTTGACATTAGAAAATCAATTAAAATATATTAAATTCATAATACTCCATCATTCTGTGTAATGCAACATTTAGTGCTGAAGAGTAGCTATTGAATGACACTTCTGGTGAATGGAGCCAGAATGTCTGGTCATTAGATGATAGCAGCAATATTTTAGGTAGTAAACAGATGTCAAATGAATCCATCAATACAAATAAAAATCTGCACAACAGGATCTAAACTCAATCTTTTAAAGCATCAGTAATTTAATTATGCTTTCCATACAAAAATAACAAACTTGCATTTTTTACTTGGAATGACCTTTGGTTTTGAGTGCTGAACAACAAAGCAAAGAAGAGGGGAAAACATTCAAGGAAGCCTCCAAAACCAGCACAGTCCCTCCTTCCCTTGTGATGATGGACTGTTGAACCTTCCTGTAACACACTGGCCATCATGTTCTGGGCCAGCAGTACACAGAAACAACGTTGCTACAACAACATCCAGTACAAATGCACAAAACTCATTTCTGTTTTCACAGTGCTCATAAATGAGAAGATTAGATGGAATGAACTAGTATATGTCTGTAACTGAAAGAACATAACGTAATTAGGCTATTCTGTTTCCTTTTCCATGTTGTTAACTTTTTTTACTCTCACCCTTCGTATTTAATCCAGAAATTAAAATAAAATGAAAGCTCATGGGCTTGTTTGAATCTGCATAGTACTATTCCAGATGCTTTGCTTTATCTTTGGCAATCAGTAATAATTAGGGAAAATGGAGCCTTGAATTTGGAATGCCAGTTTTCTAAAAAGCATACAGAGTTCTGGGATACACAGAACAGAGCTCAACAGAATTCAGGCTGTGTAGCTTGGAATACCTTACTGGAATACCTTTCCAACTTCTGTTGGAAAAAAAAATTAAATAAATATCTAACCTCTTTATCTTCTCAGAGTGATTCTCTGAACGTATTTTCTTATGTGTTTGGGTTTTTGAGTATAGTGACGTCTTTCCTCAACATGCTTTTGGATGCTGAATCCTACAGAAAGAAATGTATTTTGTATCTCTGTATAAATGAAGTCCTCTATAAATGCTGGAAAAGATCCCCTATTCATGCAGTTTTCTCTGGATTATCATACAGATATCCTTCTTTTCCATACAGTACATGTGATTTCATTTTTAGGTGCATAAAAAGCTCTGGGGTTCATTTCTTCTTCAGCCATCTCCTACCTTCCAGTTCTTCACTATTTTCCAAGACAAATGACAGGGAACAGTGCCTAAAAAATGCTTTTTGCTACTAAATGCTGGTTCATTGAAAAAAAAAAAAAATTGAGGGTTAGTTTTTGTTGTTTTTTTTTTTCAGGAAAAGTGGTTATTTGATTTATATCACCAAAAAAAGTAATTTTATTTCTTATTTTAATCTTTTTTTTCTTCACAATTATACTTAAAAAATTAATTAAACCCTAAATCAGTCGGTCCTGACTGACTTGAAACATGCATTTTTAGTTTTAAATCTCTAGTGGCTAAGGTAAAAAATAAATAAAAGGGTAAGAATGCTCAAGGGTAAGAATGTGGTTTTGATATTTCAGATTTCTGGAGAAATGAAGGAAGATTTCCCTTTCATGAATTGTTTTATTTCTCATTAGTCTTTTCATAGCTACCCAGAGGTGGCAACTTGGGAGCAGATAAACTGCAGCACAGTGAAGGGGGGGACAAACTCTAGCTCACCGTATTGGCCAGCTAGGTTAAAAAGCTAGTACTTGGGCAGCATGGAGCTCTGGCTATATTCTTCTTCTCCCCATGCTCTTGGAGGTGATTTGTACTCTTTGAGGAAAAATACCTACACAGTGACCATTTTTTCTTTATTCTTTCAGAGAAAACAGGAGGGCTTTTCCCTTGACATCCCAAACTCCCAATACTGTCAATGTAACTAGTCAGAAACTTGCCCAGAGAAAATTATACTGATCTTTCCCCTTTCCCTTCCCCCCTTGTTGTCCCCCCCCCCCCCACTTTTTTCTCTTCTCTCTGGATTCACTTGGTATGCTCTTGCTGTAGAATAGGCTGACCTACTTCTTCCCATTTAACATACTTTTAATAGTTTCATCATGTATAGTCAAATAATTCTTGATGTCAAATCTATCAGTGTTGCTTTTCATCAATGTAAAACTCTCTTTGGCTCTTCTATAATTATACTGCTTCTGCCTTCTTGCCAGCTACTCTCCACACTATTTCAATATCACCTGCATGATCCAGTTTATAATTTCTATTTGCTTTAATACTGTTAAGCAAGATAATGAATACTTTATCAGTTTGAACTTCCTGGTGTGGTTAGTGTTTATCATGTCATTCTGAACAAATTGCCCATTGTGTAAGGGGAACAGAATATCACTAAAAAGGGATGCTTTTAGCTGTAGTTTTTCAGTTATGACTGTGTTACCTACAATCACACTTAAAAAAGAGTGTATAGGCAAGCTGGCTAGGGACAAGGTGGTCTTTGAAAGGGTAATCTGTTAGAGGACAGATCTGATGTTTTTCACTTGGTAACTGCAGTTCTTCACTTTCATCTTTCTTTATTAGTTCTAAAACGAATGGAGATGGAATTGCAAATAAACTGAATCAAACAGGGTTGGACCATAGAGACTTAAGGTTCAGGATGGAATGTTTGGATCCACCGCTGGCTGTTTCATTACTTTCTGTTTAGCAGATGCTGTGGTGGCAGCAGAACTAAGGACTCCTTCTCAGTGATTCAATTATTAGCAGCAATGAATTTTTCTCTAGTGTGTGCTCTGTCTCCATTCAGCAGAGAGCATTGAATTCCTTTCTGAACAATCTGGGACCACTAACTATTCTATGCCAACAAACCTGTGCTTTTGTATTCCCCCCAGCTCCTCATGAAGATGAACCCACAACTCACACTTGGGGAGTGGCTCTCACCACAGAGATGGTCCAGTAATGAAATTTATCCTCCTGCATTTTAACAGAATGAGTGTTACACTTTAATTTTAAACCCAGAATTGTCTAAAGTAATATGCATTGTGAATGACTGTGTCAAATTCTGGTGCCTCTGGGACTTGTCTCTGACATCACTGATTGCCTTTGGCACACTCTAGGAATCTGCATGCTGAACATATAGATTTCAATTGGCTTCTTGCTGGTGCTTAACTCTCTTGCTCTACACAGTGAATCTAAGTGCTAAAAAAGGTTTCTAGACCATATTCTGGTTGTTGAAAGTGCTGATAGTGATATATGATACCTCTAATAAACGTATTAATTAGTCAATTTTTCCATAGGTTCACATTCCAGTGTAGACAGCATATAGCATGCTGGGAAAAATAATAAAATAGAAAGAGGCCCAGTATGCTACTTATCATACTCATTGCCTGGAATTTCCCTGCAGTAATTATCCTCTGGATTTTCAAATACATTTTTAATTTTCACCTACATTTTCACTAAAAAAAACCACTTTAAAAGTAGCAACCATGCTACAGACACCTATTTTCTATTCCTGTTGATTTCTGAAATGACTATGATGGGAGGGTGAAGGATGTGTCAACTAAACTAGCAATCAAGTTTTAGTGACTGTGTCCATGGCCAACATCTGGCACTCTGGTACTGACTGAGGCTTGCATAGCTTTTCATATTCCCAGAAGCCTTTTGAATATTAAGAGCTGATGGTTTGACACATTCTATTCCTCCTGCAGCTGGGTCCAGACCTGCTGACATTTGCAAAATGGACAAAGTGCCCACAGTTTTCACAAGCTCCACATGCAATGTCATTACTAAAGTTACTCTGCATGGCTATTGTTGACATTTAGATGTTGGCTTTAACTATTCAAAGCCAGTGGCTTATGCACAATGATTCAAAAACATCCCCTAGTGCACATCACCATAATTCACTGCTGTGTGCAGAAGGAGTGTGCAATAGTGTGAATACACACGTGTGTGTAAATAAATCAATCCTTTATCAATCCTTTATCAGTCCCTGTAGTGATGTGGTGGTCGTGTAGCTGATGCTGTGAAGCAGGAAATCCAATTATACCTCACTTACTGTGCATACCTAAAAATGTCATTATTGGTCATAAAATTATCCAGTCTTTTAAAAACTCAAATCTATGAACTATGTGACTGTATTATTCAGCCTGACTTCACACTGTTTGAGGATGTGTTTCCTTTAATCTCTTTTATTATGCAGGCCTCATTTTGGTGTGAGAGAAGGTTGAAATTTTCATTGTAAAGTGTGTGGGAATTTGAGCTCAGGCAAACTTCTTCCATTCCTGTGACCGAGCAGAGCTGTCACATACACTACCTCCCATTTCCCAAGTCAAAACACCACCACCACAACAATATCTGTTTTCCAAATGTGTCCTAAAATGAAATGTCACTGTTTTGATGAACAGCTTCTGTAGCAAAACTGTGTGTGTGACCACATGACAACAGACCACTGTTCACACAAAAAATGAGCACAATAAAATGACACTGAACAGCAAAATCCCATGTCATTAAAAAATAAAAAAAAACAAACCACCAAACAAATCCACATTAAAACAAATAGCAAATCACATTATCTTTTAAAACCTTGAGCAGGTATACGGATTCATCAACATGACAAACGAGGAAAATAAGAGTTAACAAAGATCATCATTACTTACATTGCTGTGAATTCCTCTCATAAAACTTCAGTTCAAAGGGAGAGACTCACTCACAGCCCCACAGTGGCTGCAAACCACAGAGGTTTCAATAGCAAGGCATTCTGATTCAGCCCAAAGCTCTGCTGTGTCTTCAAACACTAGCTGGAGGGATATTTTGTGCCCACTAAAATCAATTCTTTACCCCCAAATTCAGCACCTCAGCAATATGAGCCCTGACATGACTTAGTGCAATTTTCCCGGAAATATCCCCTGAACATTAACTTCCATAAATGTATTTCAGGATGCAAGTCCTTGAGGATGCACGCAGAAAATAGTTTATTTGTATTTGGAGAAAGGAAAAAATTGTTATGTTTGTGAATTTCCCCATGATGCCAGTAAACTAGACAAACTTAATGGTGCAGTAAAAAACGCATTAATCAAAAGTTCAAGTCATATTTTTATACACTGGTAGCAGAGGTTACTAATAACATAAAATACCAACTGAGATTGAGTACTTGCAAACCAACTGCTTCTTAGCTGGTCAGCCTCCCATACTGCAGACAATAAGATGCATCCCAGAAATCACAGGCGACAGTCACAGTTCAGAATCTTTTGAATTTTACTTACAATTCTAGGAAAATAACCAAACCCCAAACACACTAGCTTTCCCTGTGCACTCATACACACATATATTTGAAATTACTGTTTGAAATACAAATGCATTGGACTTGGCCATCTTGGGTACTTAAAGATCATTTTGTCCCGTCCTTGGTTCACCCCCCACCTAGTACAGGCCCTGAAAACTGACATTGTGAATTACTATTCCAAAAGACGAGCACCTTATTTGCTACAAAAAGCTGTTACCCTTTTTTTTTCAGTCAGCCACGAACACTAAATATTACACAAGAAATCTGCTTATTCTGGAAGCTCATGGATTTTATTACCTTGGTAACAAAGTGATCTGTTCAAACTGGCTTTTGCTGCCGGTTTTAGAGGTTTCTGTGTCACAGAAAAAGCCATGAAGAGCAGAAGAATAGGTAACTGACCCCTTCCCTTATGCTTGCAACAGTTTCTACAGATGAGAGAATGCACATCCTGTGAAAATGAGGTGTCTGGTTGCTCAGAACCAGTGGGAATTAGTAGTTGAACAGGATTAAAACTAAGAGTTTTCAGGTTTGTGATAGTCACTAATAAAACTGTGGTAAAGAATGGAATTTTATTTTCAATATATCAAGAGAATATTTTGAATCTGGAGAGCAAAAACAACTGTAAAGAAACAAATATTTGAACAAAGTGGTTATATTTTCACACCCGTCTCTGGATTTTTGTTAACAAATAAGCATCCAAATGTTGCCATCAATGCTTGTTATAAATAAATAAAAAAAAAATCAAATCACTTCATATAGAAGCTCCTGTAAGTCTCTCTTTTTCTTAGATGATTGTAGTGTTTTATTGATTATTTCCAAAGGAGAAAAAAAAATAGTGATAGTGACACATACATCTAATGTTTCAGTGTTGTTGCATTGGTGTGTGCCACTGACAGGTGAAAAGCCTTTCAGCCCAGAATGAGGATGAGATGGAGCAGTTTTCCACATGCCACAGCCTGTATCCATCCCTTAAGAGCACACTTCCAGGAAACTTTTTCTACTTGCAGCATGGTCTTTAGAATATTGACAGCAGCAAGCTCTACTGAAAAAAACAACTGAAGCCTGATCTTTCTCTGGAAAATAACCCTACACAAATGGCACGGCGGGGATCCATATTAATCATTGCAGAGTGGCTTTTGTACCAAATGCAACAGGTTGGCTAGCAGTTTTGTGGGGTTTCTGTCAACCCTGCATATTAGGTATGAAATATGAATACTGGGCAAGGCTTTCTCCAAGTACGATTGCCATTAGTAAAAGTGTTGGACGTGAAAACTGCCCTGAGTTGTAGCTCGGGAGCCTCATTGTGGGCTGCAGTAATTGGTTGAAGTGGGCACAGTGAAAAAACATTTCTGAGTGGTGCAGCAGCCAGAAAATAATATTCACCAGCCTCACATGGTTGCATCTCTATCTAGTCTACAGAAAAAAAAATGGGAAAGTGATTTTCTGAATATTTTATGCTGTTGAGAGTGAATTACATTTGACTGAGTCAAAAAGATTGTTTAAAATTAGTATTTATCAGATAATCAATATTTTTGTGACTTTGAAAATAAGAAAAAAGAGAAGAAGCATTCTGGTTTACAAGACAAACCACAGAACTGAAGAGATTTTTAAGGCTAAGGAGCATACTTTTTAAATGTTTCAGATAGACAAAAATACAAAATTACTATAATACCAAATGCAGTATTCCATGCCAGGAAGTAAAGATTAGGTGTAATGAGCATTACCTTCTTAAAGGAACATGTCCAGGACTTCAGCTAAAATTAACTAAATTGCAGTCAAAGTTGGTTTTAAGTGTATGTGCAGTTTAAGATTGTGCCTGAAGTTGCTCAGAACATGTGTTGTATGGCTCCCGAAGTCAAAGCTGAAACCACGTGCTGGCTTTCAGCACACACAGCACACAAGCTTTGTGTACTCCGTAGGCAGAGTCTGTGTTTTCTCTTCCCCAGACTCGATACTAATGAGAAAAAGCCAGTAAATTTTACTAAGAAGGATATTTTTTAGCTCTTCTTGCCCTGAATGTACAAAGATATGAGAATAAGTCACCACCTGAGATCTACATTTGCATGAGACAATTATCTCCTGAAGGATTTCATACAGAGCTCTAACTTAGTCTAGTTAGCTACTGAGCTGCATTAAACTGCATTCTATCAACTCCTCTCCTTTCTTGTTTTTTTTTTTTTTGCAACTCCTTTTCCAACAACTTCTACATTTTCATAGCCTCTTTTTTAGCACTTGTTTTAGGTCTTCTTCCAATTCCTGCAACTCTTGCTGTTTGAAAGTGGTTATGAGAGCCTATCTCTGCTCACAACTCGGCTTTCTTGCCCAGACTGTCGCTGTAACCTGGCACCTGGCAAGAATTGATTGGACACTGAGCTCAAAACATTAAATATTTAAAGTGGCACCACACCATTCATAAAGTGAAACGTAAAGTGTTTGTTTACTCTCTGCTAATTATTTTAGTCCAAGCAGGCAGACTCAACTGTCTACATTATTAATTAAAGCTCTAAGAACGAGCTAAGGACAGGAAATGTTCTTTTCTGCTGTAACAGTGATCAAGCATAAGCTGTGATTTTCATTAGCCATATTATAACACGAAAAATCTTTTTCTCCAAACTGCGCAAATACAAAGCTAAACAAACAATATCACTCCCTATTTTCAAATGGCTTGAATGGAAGCTTACTAGTTATGAAATCCCAGATTATGAACATCTTTAGGAAGTATAACTACTGTTACTAATTTACTGCTGAGGCTATCTGTGGAATCTAGCAGCAAAGACTCATGGTCTCTAAAATAGTGTGCTTTATAAAACAGATTAGTTTGAAGGTTACCTTAAAGGAAAAAAATTAAGGTTTCCCCACAGGCCATGCAATAACATTGTATGATAATCCACATGCAACTTCTACAAGTGATCTATTTCTTGATAATTGTATCTTTGCTATAGGAGTATCATATAAATACTAATCACTGGGCTTTGCAATCAGGAACTCTGTACAGTGATGGAAACCACAACAATTAATTGTTTTGATATAAAGTACAACAGTTTAATTACACAACTTGAATCAATGCAAGTTTCTTAAATTGGGATTTTCAATGATGATAGTAAATTCTGTTCTATCCTGTCAAAACTTTCGCACAGTGGTCGAGCACCAATTTGCAATTTAGGAACTGAAAAACTCAAAATTCTAATTTTTGTTAGACACAGGGGGACAAATCCAAAGGGAATGGAAGAGATTAGTTACAGCATGCAAAGAGGTGGGATAGATGTAAGCACACAAATCTTTGAACTGCAACTTTTGAGTGTCGCAGAATATAAAGCCTACCACTCTGCTGTGTGTCTCTGCAGGACTCTGGAGCCTAATTATAGAGCTGTATGAAAAAGTTCTGCTTGTCAGCAGAACTGGCAGGGGGAAAAAAAAAATCCACATTTTTGCACATTCACAGAAGAATAAAATATTTAGGCAGAAAATCATCACTGCTGCAGATGGACACTTACAGAACAAAACCGGGTAATTTTTGTGCAGCCCTGGCTGTTGCTAGCATGGCCAGCATACATATGGTAGCAGACTTAAAATCCAGTCTAAAATTTCTCTGTCATTGAAAGTGGCCAGGTATGCTTCATAGGATAGTAGGAGTTGAGGCCTGCAGGTGGGGGAGCCATCCTAAAACAAGCAGCCAAGTCAGCACAGAATTTAGCTCTGCATGGTTTTGGGGCCTTTTGAGCAAGGCTTAGCCACAAAAGCCCGATTGCAATTACAAGGCAAATATGAGGATATGTCCATATCATGGCAATGAGGAAAGAGAATGAGAAGTGTAAGAGATGTGCATAAACTTAAAAAAAGCAGCAGTCAGCAGTTGATAGTAGCCAATGTGGTCAACTACCGACTCACTGTATTTAAAGACACACTCTTAAATGCATGCTTTGAGTGAGAACAAATACAGATATAAAAGACCTACTGTATACACAGAACATGTAATAAGGATTTCTATGGTATTTTTTAGGATAAATATAACTTGACAGCATAATAAGCACAAGACCTCTGATTCCCAGCTGTGTTCAGGTTACAGTCTCTACCCTGTATATCAAAAAACTTCAATAACCCAAACCAGTGTTCTCCGTGTGTGATGTTGGACCCTCCATATCCCTCAAAGAAGAGTTTATCTATTTGCATTGCAGGTCTGTGACACAGAAGAGGAATAATTTATGTGGATTTTCCCCTTCTCCCCCCACTTATTAATGAGCAGAGAAAAGGTGATCCATGACCACATGGTCCACATCATTCCCGTACTATCCAACCCACGTTTACAGCCTCTCAGTGAAAAGCCTGGCTCTTAAACTCAACTTGTAGCGACGTGTGCTTTCAGCTTTGGCAAGTGTTTTTCTCTTAAGCTTGTTAAATGTGGTGTGAATTTTATGTGAAAGTGCCTTTTTCTTATTTCTTCTTTCTTTCTTTTCCCTCAACATCATCTAATTTGGCAGTCCTTGGAGTGCTATAGAGTCTCTTTAATGTAATTCAAGCCACAAGGACTCTGACTTCACTGCATTAACAAAATACATTTATTTGCTGCCTTTATACATGGCAATGGGAATGATAGAAGGGTTGTGTTCTCAATACTTCCCTCATCTCCTTCTTTGTCTTACATTGGCAGTAAAATCCAAATTACAGAAAAGGCAAATCAAGCATACAAATTGCGAAAACTAATTTCATGCAAGATAACATGTGGGAAAATCTCAGGTGATGAGGAAAACAAAGAAAAATGGCAATAAAATAGACTGCATTAACAAAAGACTTATAGATAAAGTAAAAAATTCAAAAATATTTTTATTCACTAGTAACTAATAAATTCCAAATAAAACTTAATAACAATACAAGCAATAAAAATCTCCTGTGACAGGACCTTCTGTCCATAATCTACAGAAGTTTCTACTGACTGAACTGTTAGCCTGTTTTCTTACAGAAGGAAAAAAGATTTCTCCCTGTATCACTCAGGTGTCTTTAAATCTGTTATATGGTATAAAGAAGTAAACTAACTCTATTTCCAGTGTGCTTGATCCTGAAAGTTTTGTTTAGATTAATTTTTATTATCAATTCAATGGATAGACTTTTTCTCAGCCACTTCAAAGAACAGCATTAGGCCAAATAAAAGGTATTTGCTTTGCTCTGCTTCCTCATCACAACACTATAATAAAACCAGAAATAATAACAAAAAGTCCAAAACCACTGCCTTGCATATAGCTGTTTATAGTCTGTTTCTTTTACTGACAAAATATTCCAGATCTTATTATACCACCTACAGGTAGTTTTTAGATAAATACTTGGGATCCCCTAAGCTGCTTAGTTATGCTCCTGTAGACTGTAAAAAGCAAGCACGTCCATTACAGTTTCTGGAGAGTTTCTCACAACCCGCATTCTTTTGACTTTAAACCAGTCTCCACAATGCAGCCTGCTATCTTGTTTGAATTCTGACATAACACATGAAACTAGCACACTGCTGTTGAAATAGACAGTATTTTTAGTAAATATTAAGTGTTCAACTCGCCATAATTTCTTAAATGCCAGCTTTTATTTGATGCAGAATGTCACTTATGAATACATGTAATTATTTTCTGTTGAAGTAAAATAACAAAAAAACTATGACAGCTTCCTTTTTTTATAGTACTTTATTCATATTTGTAGATCATATATCCTATATAATCATGCACACATTGTTTATAATTTCAATATATTTTTGCATCTTTGAAAGAAATCCTTAGCAAATTCCTTTACATTCCTTTGCAACTGAAGTCATGACATTGCAAAGGATATATTTTGCAAAGACTGACAGAGCAGGAATCTTGACAGGAATTTATGAACAGTTAATGAAAACTTACAGAGATTAACAGATTTTTGAACACATAACTTCTGGTAGTAAATGACCTTTTAAGGGTATAATCTTTAATACTTTTATACATTTAATGCTTCCCAGCTTGCTCAACCTTTATCTGTTTTCTGCAAAAGGGCTTTGCTTTTTTAAGGTCTTGATCAATCAGTCTAACTGTCCTGCTTCTAGTTTGCAAGTAGGCATTTCTTGCAAGAAATTATGCAAGAATTTAATCCAAATTTCACTGAATTATGCTACTTTGATGCTGCGTATTTTCTCCTGTTGTTGATTAATATGCCTCTTGTGCAAACATCCTACTCCTACCTGATGCCTTCAGTAATGTCTCAATTCGTTGCTGATGACATTCAAATTTCCTCAAGAGATGCCTTGTGAAGTCACAAACAGAGGATTATGCCCATCAGTGAATGACTCAGGCACAAAGTGATTGATAAGGCAAATAAGTGCTTAGATGTTAGCAATCAGTCAGTTGTGATATGCAAGGGGGAAAACAAGACTGCAGACATTTCAGCTATATATCATGTTTTCCAAATTATCGCTTTCTGTGCGGATGGTCCTCTTTAGTATATTATTCTCCCCTGGTATCTGATCTGTTCTATGTCTTCAATTATGCCTCTTTTCAAAACCATGTAATAGTCTTTCTTGTCCTGAAGCTATTTCAATGACCAGTCTGCACCCCCTAAGTCCAAACAGAGGAAATACTATGCAACTGGTTTTGAATTGAGAAGCTGTGCACACACACATCGAAGAGATGTTATGACATCAGAGAAGTCATGGCTTTATTCCCAGATTCCCTAAGCTGAGTTTTATGTAAGCAATAAAACATGACACTGCACACATTACAGTGAAGTAAGCACATTCTGAGCATCTTGCATACCATGAAACTGAGAAATCAAGAACTTGTATAACCTCAGAAGTGCAGGAGTCAAAAACCAAACAAAGAACACAGCCATGGCACAGGAGTGAGTACATTATCTGCTTTAACTCATGTTTTTTGGATTGATAGAAAACAACTAAAAAGTTTTAACAAGGAGAATATATCTTCTAATACAATCTCATGCAGAAGTCCATATACTTGTTTTTCACAAGATTTGGTCTGCATGAGATTTTGGAAAGATGAAGACTGAATTAATTCAGAAAAGATGTCTAAAATGTATGCATTTCAGCAGTAATTGTGGACTGATGGTACAGTCTTCAGACAAATCTGCAAGACATTTTACAGCACGTATGTGTGATCATTACACGTCATGGTGTTGCAGATTGTATCTTGGGTTTTTTTCTGGTGTGGGAGGTGATCTTGAAGAAATCTGTATATGATCATGGTAGCATGGCTGTGAAACACAGATATCTTCCCTTAGATGTAAGCTTTTCAAAGGTCACAAAGAACAGCAAAAAGGGAAGAGCTTTTGAGTTAAGCCATACGTTCTCTGATTCAGGGACCATTTTGTGTTCACAGCTCCTAGCACAATGCAATCTTGATTTATGATTACAGTGCCTAGTTGCTATGATGATGATAATGATAAGGTTTATAATGGAGTCAGAGGACCTTGCTAATAAAACAACAAATCTTCTAGGACAATCAGAGTTCTAATCTAAATACTATTTAATATGGACTTGTGATGTGAATTAAGACAGTTGGGCAACTGCATTTTAAAGTGACATCAGCATTTTTGTAAATATATGTAAATAGATGCATGTATAAGTTATGCTATATCAGAAAAATCTAAAATTTACATATACAGTTGGTCAACTGTACAGCAACTGTAACTTAAATAGTAGGTACAG
The DNA here is from genome assembly GCF_012275295.1 of Melopsittacus undulatus. Lineage (NCBI taxonomy): Eukaryota > Metazoa > Chordata > Aves > Psittaciformes > Psittaculidae > Melopsittacus > Melopsittacus undulatus. The sequence continues at coordinate 11,961,948 of NC_047528.1, read as the reverse complement.
ATTTACACCTGATTTTTTTTTTTCAATTTTGAAAGTGTGCATATGCAACCTTAGATACAAAGATTAATATAATTAACTTGGTCCACAAAGTGGATTATATAAGTATAATATTCCAGGCAGTGAATGCTTGTGGAAAAGAAATCCGTAAGCATAGAAAAAATAAAGTTAACTTGAACTTTTATTTGTCTCTATGTCCAGCACTTCAAATGCTAGTTTGAAATGCAAACATATTTTTGTTTGCTAGGCATACTGAAATTTCTATAGATGAACAAGACAGCTCATGAAATTTTCAGTATTTTTTATTCCATCCATTCGAGAATCTGTCCACCTTGTCCCCTGTCCAAGCCATCACATGAATAAATGTAAAGATAAATGGTTACATCACAGTAATATGAACATGACAAAGCTGAATGACTCTGTCAGACTAACAGGGCTGAATGTCACAAAAGTGTTCCAGCATGTCCAGTACATATATATTTTTTGTTTTTTTTCCTGAATGACTCTAATACTTAGCTTCTGGAAAATGTTCTGTGTGAGAACCATCTCAGATGAAGAGGTAAAATATATACCGTGACTTTATTGACTCATTTTTACAAGGTTTTGTTCATCACACTCTAGGTCTCTGGGAGATATGCGAATAACTCAGAGGAGACAGCATACAAAAGACTGTTCAGTAAGCTAATGGGGATAAATGGTCATCTTTCAGAAGTGATAATGCATGTGTACTTAAACAAGTAGCAAGTAACCACCTTTTCCAAAAGTAAATTTCTATTAAGCTCCTTGCCAATTCTATGTTTTGAGAGCACATTTTTGGTGGGAATTATTGCAACAAGCACACCTGGATATGCCTTTTTATGGCTAAGCAAGAATCACAACTTTTCAAGTTTAGTGCCTGAATGTATTCTCAAAATATTATGAGGCTGTTACGCTGTTAGATTAGCTTCTTCAGATACTATGGCCACAAAGTCTTTCTTATTTCTCTGCCTATCTGCATAGCTACGACTCTGTTGAATGCATTGCTACAGCAGGCTGGTTACAAACTATAGCAAGAATGTTACAGCCACAGGGCAATGTCCCTCCCATATTTAATAAAGACTATAAAATCCATAAAAATACAACAGGGTTCATGAATTCTATCAATGTGATGCTATTTGGTAAGGGAAGCAACCCATAAGACTGATCTGATACTACATCATTCAGAAAGCCCTACATTTAGTCTTTATCAAAATGATTTGCGATCTAGGAATCCCACTGGACACGTAACAAATCTTAAACTTTCGGCTATTAAAAACTGAGCATTTCTCATACACAAGGAGGCTGAAGTCACACTCCTTGTGTATTGAATGGAAAGTTGTGATCCTTTACCCTCTTGGTAACTGCGATGAACTACCTTCAATGTTTGCCTGCTTTTAGTTCCAGCAGCAAAAGGTTCTCCAAAGATATCATCATGTTTTAACTCAATTTACAATAAAACCTTTAAGAGCATACTGAAAAAGGAAACTCCCAAAAGAGGTTTCTGATGGACGGAAAAAGTTTGATGCATTTTCTATTTCTAGGTATGGGAATGGAGAAGAGTTATCAATTCTTCCCGAGACTGACATGTAAGTTTGCTCCTGAAAGAGCTGTAAAGAGGTGAACTATGGTGTTGGTAACTACTGTATGACAGGATGAATTGCACTGTCATTCTGACATAACCTCATGGCTCTGTAAACTTAGAACTAGTCTCAGTGGACTACACAGAACAAGTATGGGCATGTGTGATCAAGAACATCAGCTGTAACATGGATGGCAATTCTATAGTTTTATTATATTCACTGCATACAGAACCTGACATCATCTTCCCTTGTTATACATCTACTTGCGACACCTAAAAATTGATCTGTGGCCTTTATAAAGTACAGTGAAAAATCATCTTGAACTCTCTTCCTTTCACTAACTAGAAAATGTTATTCTTGCTTCCATTCCAGCTTGCAAAGACACAGGATCATTTCTCTCATATATGGTATGTGTGTGTGTATAAACATAGATTGAGCACGTATATACACGAGGCTTTGAAATCTTAAATGAAGTAAAATCAGAACATACTTATCTTACAGAGTTTCAACAATTCCATGGGTTTTTTTGTTTGTTTTTATTTTTTTTAAGGCACTGGCCCCTAATGTAGTGTTATTGATCAGAACTGCTCAGAAGATAAAGCTCTGTAGGGACTCCATCACTTCCAGACAGAGCATTTTTCCCTTGTAAAGTGCTAAGTTGTTAATACAGGGTGTAACAGACCCTGAAAAAAGCATCAGAGAGCCTATGCACAGAAGGAGGACAATAAATTCCGTGAAACGCCTAACAATAAAATATTCACAAGCAAACGTATATTTAACATTGATTCTCAGGAATTAAGAGTGCAGTATAAACTGTGGCACATTTCAGTTTAGTATTTTACAGTATGGGAAATTGTTTAAATGATTGAGGTAGTTATGAAACTGAGTGAAAGTACAATGCAGAAGCAGTTAGCAGGAACATATGGAGGGAGCAGACCAACAGTGGCAAATTATGCAGTGAATTCAGAGAAGCTAAGATCTTTGTTGCAGGCTACATTCAGAAAGAAAAATGTAATTCAGAAGAACCATTTTTTTCAATGCCACTGAACCAATCACCTCAGATGACTCAATGCCACCCCCTTGGCATGTATATTCTTAACATCTAGTTTTCTATGATGTCTTTAATAAAAAGTTGCATTAAATACTTAAAACATAATTCCTATTATTTACCTAATCAAGAAAACTTTCAGTATACTTAATCTTTTCAGTGGAACAGATTTTCCTGTATTGCTAACAAATCAGATTTATTCTTTTTGAACATGCCAGCTTTATAACAAGCAAGAAAGAAAACTGGATCTCATACTCACTGAAAGCCTCATACTTTTAACTTCCTCCTTTCATCCAGAGTTCTTTACCTTTACTGACACCCTCTGGTCCCTATCTCTAAGTCAGGTTTGAATTCATTCCAGCACTTCTTCTAAAACTTACTTTCCAAATCAATAATTGTGGAGCATAGAACACTGGACATTTTCTGAACCCCCTATAAATCGTATCACCGATTACCCAATAGTTTCCCATGTCAGCAACTTATTCAGGGGACTCAAGCAAATTTGCCAGTCATGACCTTCCTGCACTGAATCTGTGCTGACGATCCTCTAAGTTACGCATTTCTTAAAGTTGCCCTTTATTATTTCCTAACAGCAGAGTTTTTAATCACATCTTTTATCTTAGCTGCTAGGATATTTTTCCTCAAAATCTGTTTTCAAAGGTTCTTTCTTCCAAGTTCTCAGTTATTAATTCAGCCAGACAGATTTTTCTTTTCTGTTTTCATTCTTAATACATCTGCCCTCATATAAAATGAAATTAAGATTCTTTCCCCTGACATTTTAACCTAGAATTCAAAGTATGACCTTCAGTTTCATATTGAGCAACAAACCTAACATCTACTCTCTTAGTCTCCAGCTCATCCATAGCTATCTTCATGCTCTGCTAGTTCTGACTTTTTCATGTGCATTTGCCTTATAAGAGTAGGAAAAAGAACTGCATGTTGAATACTCCACTTTTAAAACTATTTAGCTGCTATCACCTACAAGTATGCTTAACACTTCATTCTCCTTTCTTTGCATATCTGTTGTTTTCCAATACCTTTTCTTCTCAACCACATCTCTTAATCACTCACATAGTTGAAAATATACTACCACAAAGGGCCAGTGTACATAAAATATTCCTCACTTACCATAGTTCATGTCTCAGTTTTCTGTCTTTCTTTTAGTGTACCTCACTAGTAAACAAGCATATTCCCACCCAACAAGATAGAAATGTGAAGGGTTTTTTACTTGAAACTTTGCAGATAAATGCTAAAGTAATTAAAAACAACTTATGAAAATATATATTTACAAATTCTAATAGTTATTTTGATAGTACTTTAAAGTAATGACCCAATTATTGCTAATTCTTTTGATATCCACTGTAATAATATTAATCACGATGAACTGATCTTGCATTAATATTGATTGCCATAAAGTACTTCTGAAGGAGTTCTACTATAACTCAACAGGAATTAATTGCACTTTTATTAATTGGAAAATGTCATCCAAATTTTACTTATCAGGAATCCCCTTAAGCTTTTGGCTAACAGTGAGCTTGTAATTTATTTGTAATTTCAAACTTTAGGGTCTCATCCAAAGCTCACTAAAGACTAGGGGAATGCTGTAACTCCTTAGAAGAATTTGGGATCAGGTCCTCCATTAAAAAAACACTACTGAAAATATGTCATTCAAGGAAAGTATTACTTTTTTAAGTAAAAACAAAAATAATCAAACTTTGCAAAAACTTCAAATATGTGAAATAGTACAACACATAGAAAACTTTAGTGCTAAACAGTCACACCACCTTGTATAGATTCTGTTCTATGAAGTTCTTCAGTGTTCAACAGGAATGAAACTAAACACCTGAGGGAGTACAAATAAAGTAACGGATGCAGATTTTTCTTTACTGAGATAGATTCTTAAAACCACAGTTTCATTCTCTGTTTCACAGAAATAACTCAGTTCATTTTCTCACCAGCTCATAGACATTCCACATAGTCTTATGCACTGTCCTCGCATGCGAGAGGGAAAAATCATTGCATCTTTATGTAATTCCATCTCCTCTGCCTGTCAGCAGAGGAGAACAGTCCGTGCACGGTACTTCTCTAATTCAGAAGATAATTGTTTATCCCAAAGCCAAGTACCATTCTGAACTCCTTAACAACATAACTTTTAGTGCAGTACTATAAACTTAACACGCCAGGTTATTTTCTGTTTCACCCTCAAGCATTAGCATGATAGCTCTCCCAAACATAAAAAATTAGCACATTAAAACAGGCATTCTTTCTCTGAAGTATATATTTGTTCTAAAAGCCTCACATTTCTCCTCATAACTCATTCACTGCAGTAGTTTGCTAGCTAGTTAAATGACAGGAAGCATGCAGTACATCACAGTAATTTCTGCTTCAACTTTTCTTCTCAATTATGACAACAATTTCAGCGTAAGATTCAAAACAAAAAGCAAAACACATAAACCTGCAGTAGGAGCCCAAAAACGGGATCTCTCACCATTGCTGGCTTCGCAGCAGACTGCTCACAGAGATGCTGCGATGGATATAGCAACAAATAAACCGCACACACACTCCAAAGTCTAACCAGGGAAATCAGTGCCTGGCTTGGGGAATGGCAAACACACTTACCGCTGCTGTGGCACCGGCTCTCTCTCGCCCTGACTCTCAGTCTCTCTCTCCCATCCTCCTGACAGCCTCAAATATAGCAGTCCCTTATGGTGCTGAGCCTGTGGGGAGCAGAGGATTGCAGAGTTGGGTTTTTTCGCTTGGGTTTTTTTTTTCTCTTTTAACCATCCAGAGGTAGTTCTCCAGACCCGACCGCCTCTCCTCCTCTGCGCCTCGCCTCACTCACTGATGGAGAGCCCCAGGTGAAGGCATCCGCGCCGGCAGCCCCTCCCGGCCCCACAGTCCCCCCTCCCCGCGGGGGGACCGAGGCACCTCCCCCGGCTGCTCCCGAGGGGGCGGTGGAGGCTCTGCCCGCCCCTGGCTGGACGCGTGTGGATGGATGTGCGATGTCTATGTGTATTTATGAGCGTGTCACCTCACACCCCCGCCCGCCCTAGGGCTCGCCCCTACCCCTAAGAGCACAAGCTCCCCCCCCTTTCCCTTGTCCTCCTCCCCCTCCCTTTCCTCCTCCTCTTGGTCCTCGCAGCCTGCCTCACGGAATTTTTCCTCTTCTCCACTCTGCCCCGGCGCGCGAATGCAAGAGGGCTAGTTGCCGAGAGCTCTTCCCTGATCTGCTACTCCTCCGTAACCAAGCCACTAGCTTTCCCCACAAGCCAGTTTATGCCACATCCTGTCCTTCCCACCCCCTTCCCCATCCTTCTTCCAGGTAGATTTTTAAAGATTTTTTTTTTCCTTTACATGTATTTTATGCCCCTCCAGTGGTGATGACCCTCCCTACCCTGCGCCCTGCAGCCGGGACCAGCGCCGGAGCCGCGGCTGCACCACACCGCACCCGCGCGCTGCTGCTGGCACTCGGAAAACACCAGGGGCAGCAAGCGCGGGGTCGGCAGCTGCAACGCCCCGAAGCCGTCAGCTCCTTCCCTTCTCTAACCCGTCACCCATCCGCGTTTAACTGCGCACAGCGTCCACAGCTCGCATCTAGCTCTGGCGGATCGCGCCGCGCTGCTGCTCATCCCCCCCGCCTCCGCGCGTCTGCCCCCCTCCCAGCACCGCCCCTGCGGCCGCTGCGCGCCTGGCCCCGCGCGACTGGCTCGAGCGCGGAGCCCGGGGCAACGCCGGTGGCGCCGCGCATTCAGATTCGCCTTTCTCGCGTTCTCGACCCCCTTGTGCTCATTCACACATGGTGCGCGCTCCCGCGCTCCATGGCTACCCTCGGGATTCGGATTGGTTTACACCCTTTTTTATTTCCCTTTTTCTTTTCTTTTTTTCTTTTTTTTTCTTTTTTTCTTTTCTGTTTCTTTCTTTTTTCCTTTTTTTCTTTGCTCTGCTGTTGTCTTTTCTGTTTTGTTTTTCTTTGTTTTTCTTTTTTTCTTTTTTTCTTTTCTTTTTCTCTTTTTTCCCTTTTTTCCTTTCCTTTCCCTTTCCTTTTTTTTTCTCTACTCTTTTTTTTCTTTTCTTTCTTTTTTTGTCTTCTTTTCTTTCTTTTTTCTTTTTTCTTCTTTTTTTCTTTTTTCTTTTCTTTTTTTTCCTTTTCTTTTCCTTTTCTTTCTTTTCTTTTTTCTTTTTCATTGTTTTGTTTTCTTCTTTTTTCTTTTCCTTTTCTTTTTCTTAGTTTCTCCTCTCCTCTGTCCCTCTCTCTCCTCTCCTCTCCTATCCTATCCTCTCCTCATTTTTTTTTCCTATTGCCATGAGAACTTTCTGCTTTAACATTCAATACTTCCCTTCTATGATTTTATTTCCTTGGCCTACTTTTTTTTTTTTTTCTTCCACAAGTAATTAGGTCTCTCTTTTTAACTTCTGCATTAACTGAGTAGCTATTGTCTAGTTCCCATTCACTGAGATTTTCCTCTGCTTCAGTGATTGCAATTGGTTATGCTTTCCAAACCAATGTGGTGTAATAATACATGTGTGCACACATTATTGTTTTGTCTTTCTACTTGTGTTTATTTATTTCTCCTATCTGAGGTATTTTCTGATTAATTTGTAGAAATTGTCCTTTCACAGTTTTGGATTCATGAGGAAGAGAAATAGTTTAATTTTGGAATTTGCTGGGAGTCCTTGCACAACTTTAGTCCTAAATCTTGGCAATACTAATATGAGTTTTTTTCTCAGTGTCCTTTGCTTGTCTTTTATATTGAAGCCTCTAGCAAGATAAGTTATCAATGATGAGGGACACGGTTTTATAAGCTTTTGTGGTCTTGTACACTATATGGAAGTCTGTCAGAGGATTTACAGCTCAACATCATGTTGAGTGAATTCTGTCTACTAGTATCATGGAGAAGGAGCTGACAAAAAAGCCCCTCACTTTCAATTCCTTTTTTCATTTTTCCAAGTTTGTAATTTTTTGCTCCTTCATCACTATCTACCTCAGCCTTAACTAGTAAAAGTGTGAGAATGAACACGTTATCAGAAATGAACTTTGCACACACTATCCCATATGGACACAGGAGAAAATTGCGCAACTATGGATGCGTCTCTAGGTGTACTTCTGTTGGGCAAGTAATGTTGCATCTTGACATGGCAAAGTTTCTCTTCATTGACTCAGTTTGCAGAAAATGATCATATGGTCATTATTTCCAGTGTTACTAGGTTACAAGACAGCATTTAATCAGAAGCCAGGAATAGTGACTGCATTAATTCTGATGTTATGAATAACTTATGAGGCTACATTTCTCAATATTTCCAAAGTGAATGTTAAAGCCAGAAGCATTTTTGCTAGTAAAGGTATTTTTTTTGCATACTGTAGTGATTTATGACAATAGTGAGGAATTACTTGTGAAGAGGTGACTTTCATTACTTACTTGTTTTTACAGGTAGTGATGAAATTAAGAGAAATGCAGTTATAAAAACTTGACTTTAAGGCTTTTATCTTCCATTGTGAAGTTATAGATTAGGGTTATTTTTAAAGACTTCTATAAGGCACAGATGTCATAGCCATTGGACTACATTGTTTTTGCTTTTAGCTCACTTAGAGTTCTTGTCAAGGTACACATTTATTTTGAATGGCAACTTTTATGTTTGCTTCCTTCTTCATAATTTTACATCAGCAATAAACCTACAATATATCTTTACCTTTTCCTTTAATATAATCAGGAATGGACTGTATGTTTATCTCTATCAGCTTTATTTTTCTTTGAAAGAGAAATGACAGGCAGCTTTTTAAAATTTCATTTGTGTGTATCCTTTGCCAGGTCAGTTTCAGTTCTGGTTTTACTCCATCACTGTAAGATCATGAACTCCTTTATGGCATATACGTTCAATGCTAAATGCATAGTCAGTGAATTACATTCACTCCTCTGTTAGAGGGTTTATCACTGCTATAGACTTGAAGTCAACCTAGCTGCATTTTGTGTATCTATCTGATCTAGTTGTCTAACCATTTCTGTATAAAGGCCTTAATCTCTCTATCTCAGTGTTCCCAGTGGGCAAGCAAACAGATGCAGCACATCTGCAGTCTGAGTTGTTTCTGAGCTCTTCTCTTATTTGTTTTGTACATCTTTTGATTCAGTCTCTCTTAAGCAGAGCATAATGTACTCTTTTTCTTTGCCACATGGAGAGCTATCTGAGCAATACCATTATTATTATTTAGATATTTCACTGCTCTTTCTTAAGCAATTGCAGACTGCGAATTAATGACATGGAGTGAATTTTCAAGAAAATAATTGGCTGCACAAATTTCTCCCCCGCATCTGTGTCTGCAAGAGCACTGGGCTTTTAGCTCTAGAGTGGCATGGGTGCTTCTCTGTCTCTTCTCCTCCCCGGTTATAATGAGAAGTTCCTTCAGGTGCTGGAGGACAGTATTTCACAAATGCTAGTTTTTGAAAAGTATGCATTGGCCCTGTTCTAGTACATTGTATAATTTTAGTGGCAACCACTATATTTTGTCCTCCCCTAAAACATCTGGGTAGACTCATTCAGCTCCTCATGGCTGCATAATTAGAGTTATAAGAAAATTTTGTAGGGGGAAAAGCAGAATTATGTGTAAATGTGACACATAATTCTTCAGGCCTTCGGCAAGCAGCAAAAGATTCAAAGCTTAGCATGCAAGCTTTCAGTTATAGCATATAATTAACAAACTGGAGTCGTTAGCAATGAGAAGAAGTCGCTGCATAAAATAAATGAAAAAGACCAACCTCTGGGGACTTGAGCTTCCTAATTTTTTAGAAGTGCAGACGGATGACAGCTGGTCCAACATAAAGACTAGGAGAAAGTTAACCTATTTGGAAAAGTTATGAAACAGCAGAATGAAGCATGTTCTATATCATAGCTTTATATCATGTTACAATGATCTTTTTTGATTCTGTAAGAGAAACTTGTAAACTGAATGTTTTACTGAACCATGGTCTGAGTAAGAGAGGGTGACAGAGCTAAACTGCAGTTAGCCAAGCACTTCAAGGACGGTGAGGCCATTCTGTTCCTTCATGGACAAACCCAGTGTGAACTTCTGATGCTGCCTGAAGAAAAGATAGGCTGTGTACTACATATCTGGATATATCCAGGTATAGGTGTTACTACCAGAACAATATTCATCAAAGGACAAACTAGCAATGAAGTGGTATTCAGTTATTAACAGAAGGGGAGAGGCTGGGAGTTACCTTTTCTCTGCAGAAGACATAGCCACTGGAAAAGCCATAGGAAAGCAACAGATGTGAATATCTGAGCCTTACACAGAAACCATTTATATGCTTATTCTTCTATGTTACTGGCTTTGTAAGGAAACTGTCCAAAGGAAACCAGAGGAACAGGTTCTTAAAAATAAGTCTCCTGGCTACTGAGAGAAGGATAAACTGACCATCAGAGAGGGTTTCTCCAACTTTTCTGTGTGCTTCATGCAAATTTAATATAGTTTTGTAGTTTCAGAGGTAGAATAAAGATCAGAAGGGATTTTCAGCTTCCTGTTCTCTCCTGGCTTTCCCAACCTTGTGAGAGACATACACAGAACATCTGTTATGAGATACGATGCATTGCTTTTGATGCTATGATACAACTGTACTAGTTAGTATGCTGGGAAAAGCAAAACCATAATTTTCCTCATTCCTTCCAGCTTTATCTTCGCCATATGCACAGGAAGTATCTAGTATCCCCTGGAGACTGTTTTTTACCTTCTGCAAACACAGAGCAAAGTTTCTACTGCACATAGGAGCAAAAAGCTCAGAGGGGTAGAGTGTGGAGAAAGATCTGTTTACCACTGCAGCTATCCCATGGTAACATGAGCTGTTCAGATAGCAAACTAGTTTGGCAATATGGTGAGTCATAATTCTCAAAGTAGAGAAAAACTAAAAGGGAAATGAGAGGTTCTCTGAGCACCACAGAATTTTTGAAGAACAACCCATAATTATGCCTGAATCTTCCATCAGCAAAGAAAATTGGATAGTAACAAAGACAAATCTCACTATCCTCCTAACCCACATCTCAAAATTGCCAAGAGCACAAAAGACTGCCCTCCATTCAGTTACAGAATGGTCAGTCCATGGCTTTTGAATGCACACATGGGTAGATACCAAATTTAGTATCATATTTCATTAACTCATATTTCAATAACTAAATATAGGTGGCCAGATTTTTTCAAAGATGTTGAACAGTTTCTGATTCCTCTGATTATTTTTGTCGATACTTAAGACGTGGTGGGCGGGGTGGGGGCAAATTATTGGTCGGTGGGTGGTGAGTAGTTGTATTCTCTTCCGTTGTCGTTTCCTTTATCATTGTTATTATTGGTGGCAGCAGTAGTGATTTCTGTTATACCTTAGTTACTGGACTGTTCTTATCTCAACCTGTGGGAGTTGCATTCTTTTGATTCTCCTTCCCATCCCTGCAGGAGCGGGGGGGGGGGGGGGGAAGGAAGGGAGAGAGTGACTGTGTGATTTATGGCTGACTGTGTTTAAACCACAACACAAGGGAGGATGCTGCAAAAGAAAATAATTTCCCTGTGTCTTCCTGTTAATGAAGCACATGAGGTGCAGAAGGAAGGGAGGGAGGGAGGGAGGGAGGGAGGGAGGGATGGAGGGAGGGAGGAAATCTATATCCATAAATCACTTCCCTGAGTCCGAGAAACTCTCAGGTTATTCTTTGATAGTTTCTTTGATGGTTTCAGTCTCCCAGCAGTGCTAACAATTCTTTTTTGTTGAGTTCCCTATCAATAATTACCCTATAGAAGAAAGTGTTTGTCTGAAATTAAGGGAGTTTGTAGTAGCTGCAATTAAAATACCACAAATCAACATTTTGTTTGTGCTAGCTTGCCTATCTGCCTGTCCAAGGGAATTAGAGTCAACATTTGACTTTTCCTTTGATGGTTTATTCTTTATGTGACAGTTTCTTAGGAATGGCAATTTTGGAACACTCTATATGAAAATAATACCCCAAAAAAAGCTAGAATGAGCTTATTTTTTCAAGTACAACTGGAACAGCCTGCTTGACTCCCATATTAACATGCCAAGCACCTGATAAATTTAATAAAATAAAGAGATTTAATGATAAATTTTATTGATGGTGACTTGGCAGGTGAAAGCATAAATGAAGATGACTTTGAAACCTTTAAACATTTTCTGAAGACAGTATCATTATCTGATGATCTTTCATCTTAAAAACCAAAAACTTAATAAATTGAACTGAGGTTATAACATATCATTTATAAAATATACACATGGATTTCCATGTAACCCACAGAACATTAATTATAGCACTTATTTCACAGCTGTTCTATGAAAGCTCAAATAAAATGTGTCTACAATTAAAACTGGGTATATACCGACTTTATTAACTTAACAGCTGCACCAATAACCAATACCAAGCAACATACCCTACTTTGTTAACGTTTTGATACCATCTGCAACAATCAAAACTATTAGGTTTTAAAGCAGATGATGTCTTACTAGTATTGTGATCACAGCTACTGCAGTATGCTTACACATGCTATTAAAGTGAATTGATCTATTTCAAGGGAACTTCAAGGGTTATGTGCTGCAAGACAATTTCCTAAATACAAGTGTGTTTGCCAGAGAGTCAGAAACAGAAATTCTTGGTGGCTTCTTCTCAATTCTCATGTTCTCACACATGAATTTCTCATGTGTCTAAACAAACAAATATTCAACTTTGGACCAAGAGTTGTGGAGGAAATTGAAGTAATGTAGGAACCTTCTGTGTTAACAATTACATTTTAATATCATGACACTGCAACTCTGTAATGACAACCCATATTTCAGTGTGTAACTTTCAGCTTTCAAAAGGAAAAAAGATAAAAAAATACCCACAAAAAAATCAAACATTACATCATACAGAATCACAAAGACATTCAAACGAATGTATTTGATTTTTAAATCTGCTTCACAAACTCTTCTAACACAAAAGACTCTTCTTGTTTTGTGGCCATAATTTATGACTTGTGCAGCTTTCACAGCTATAATTCTTTTGTTCCTTATATTACCCTTCCCAGAGTCCATTTCCTTGTTTATGAATTGCAGTCTTACTCATCTTCAACTTTCTTGCACTCCTCTCAGGTTTCTTGTCCCAGTCTGCTCCTTACTTCTTGTCATCTTGCCTCAGATGTTGCAATGCTTTTTTCATATTTCCTTCACTTCCGTGTCACTTGAGTACCACCAAAGAAATACCTTAAAGCTCTAGGAAACTAACCTTTTAGTTCACAGGTTCACAAACAGTGGCACACATCAATTGGCACTGAAATTTGGGAAGAGTCTTCCTTGGTCTTTGTAATTGTGGCTTGGACCATACTTGGTCATTCTCCAGGTCTAAAGCTTGTTCAGGCAAGTCAAAGCTCTGAGTTGGAAGGCAGAAATTGTGGTTAATATTTCTGGCAAACCTTTGGGACTTTCCAGCCTGCTATGGAGGGACATTTTTAAGGGGGTTCCAGCATGGAAAAACTGAGTTTTATCACTGGGATGGTATCAAACATGTGTCTGGCTTAAAAAAAATTCTGCTAAAAGGACAAGCTGTTAATGTAAATTGTTCTTATAGTAACTGTGATTTTGTTACAGTTTCATCAGTGAAAGAATATTTTTCAGTTTACTTCTGTTCAGAAATGGATGAATCATTTCTACTGAAACATTTGTAAAAAAAAATAAATCATCTGCCTGACAGACACCCAGTGGAGAAAATTTCAATCCAAATGTAAAACTTTGTCAAAGTTAAAAGGAGCTTCAATCAAAATCTTCTAATAAGAACTATCAAGCAAGAATAACTCCAAAGAAACAACCAGCTCCATCTCTAATAAAATCTTTTTGTATTAAATTATCAGCTATGTTATTAGTAATGAAAATTAATATTAAGCATCTGTCTGTTTTCCTTTCAACGTGTTAACATAAGGAATATAAGGGCTTTTAAAAATTCGTCTTACGTTAGTCCTCCTTGTAAAAGATGTAACAGGCTGGATAAGGGTTTAATTTTTTCACACACAGCCATATGTGTTCCTTCAAACAGGAATTGCCATCCAGCTGGATGGATAGCTGCTTTGCTGCTTGTCTCTGGAGGCTAGTGGCTGAGTTAGGTGGCATCCTCTGCAGAGCAGAATTGCAAGTCCTCAGGGACAATCGAAATGCCGAGGCAGAGAAGACTGTAGAAACTTTCATTCATTTCTCCAAATCAAATGGGGAGGGATGGACAGACAGACAGAGACAGCATGGAAACTGCAGTGTGGTAAAGGCTTCTGAGAGCAAGCTCACAAAGGGGCCTCAAGGACATAGAAATCAGCTTTTATAGCCAGCATGGGATTTGTCCTTGAAAAGGCAGTACTCTGCAAGGACATGACAGGAAATGGGGAAGTTTTACTTGGTTGTTTGATTTTGGTTGGGGTTTTTTTTTGTGTGTGTGTTCTGGTTTAGGTTTTGTTTGTGTTTTTTTTAATTATAGTTCTCACTTTCTATTATTTTTAAAAAGCTATTTTCTAGTTTATATTTCCACAAAAAAAAAAAAACAGAGTTTGAGCTTCAGTATATATTGGTGCTTTTGGAGGCTGGCTCTCACTATAAGGAATTGGAAAGACTGATCCATCTGAGATCTACCTTAAAGTTCCACCTCAGAAGATTTATTAAAAAAAAAAAACAAAAAACCCCTACTTTTACTCTGTACTGATCTACTTCTGAACAATTAGGCAAAGGATGTGTTCAGTATTCAGCAGGATTTCAATTATTGTTCTGAAACATCAGTCAGTGTAATGCACCTTTACTGTAGGAAAGATAGGAAACAGAGTTATAGCATTAGCTAAAATCTGTTCTATAGAATCTGTATTAACATAGGATTAAGGTGTTGACAAATATATTTCTGGTTTTAATTGAACAGCCTGAAAGGAAAACTGTTTACATGTAAAAGATACTGTGGCAGATGTATAGCCAAGTACCATTTAGTGAAATATAAAGAGTGATGACAAGATGTAAAAATTAGTTTTTTTAGCATATTAATAACATGATTTAAAAGCAGAAGAAATTTGTTTGGAATTAAATTGCATACTCTGAATTTGCACTAAAAAAAGTTTTGTGCCCCTCAAAAAGTTTTATTTTCTTAGGTATAGTATTATTTTAATTGAATAATAAACTTAGAAATAGTGTTTTTCAAAGCATTCTGGTCTGTTGTCTGTATAGCAGATTCAGACTGCTGATAGGCTGACTCATCCTGCTCATATTAGGTACATAATGATGTTACATAAATGGCCTAATTGTTTTTACTGTGCTTCATGTATTTTAACATGCTCTTAAAATGTCATGATGCTGGGAGAAGCAGCTGTAAAAAATGCCATCTTGCTCCTTTGTATTTATGCTATGAGTTCCATAGTAGTTCTGAAAGACTGAAGGAGTGTTAGCTGCCACTGTTGCTACCTCAGGATGATGTGTCTTTCTACCCAACACATCCTCCTTCTCCACCAGTGCCTATTAGTTGTCTCAAGGGATTACTGACAATTTCCTTGATGCTGTGTGAGAGCTACTGTTAACCACTTAGAATGACTACAACAGTGGCAATGACTGAAAGGTGTGTGTCTTGGCTGTTAAATATATCTAATAACAACATGCCATTTTCTGTCATCTCTGGTACCTTGAGGAGAGCCATATTTTCTGTACATGTCCCATTATGACAACTTTTTATCAGTGTGAAGGTTCATAGTTCCAACAGTGGGTCCACATTGTCCATTTATATCTGCATATATATAACAGGAGCAGTGAAAGGTATAGGATTGCTAATCATGTTTGCTGTGTGCCTGCCAGGAATTAAATTACATTGATCAAGAGTACTAAGGTGCCAATGAAAAGCAAACCTGTGGTAGACAGTAAGGAATTAGTCACACCTAAATCTTTTAGTCCTTTTTTTTAAATTGTGGTGTGAATCTAGTTTGATTATATTTTGAAATTGATCAATATACACAGTCTGGAATATGTGTAATATCACTAGTTATTGGAATGGGGAGAGGGTTGATTTTAGGCATTCACACTGGGTTTTTCAAAGTACCTAAAACTTTTATGGATTATTTCCCTCATAACCTGCAAAGAAAACTATTAATTGATCTGAAAAAGAAGATTATTAATATTTCTGAAATTGTGTAAGGTAACATGGAAATCAGCCAACTACACAGCATAGCTTATGCACCTATAAATGACCTTACCAGAATTTCCTTGGAGCTCAAAAATGACTCACATTCATTTTGCTAGCTTTTAAACAAGGCCTCTAATTGCCTTGAAAATCAGTTAGTAAAATTCATGTATACTGTCAAACATTTATACTTGCTGTATTACAAAAGGACTACTTCACTGTGCATTGGTATCCTTGTATCGGTACTGGTCATGAAAACATGGACTAAACAAGTAAGAGGAACTGCATGTTTCTGGGATAGCTTTAATTCTCTCAATTCCATGAAGCACCTCCTCCAATTTCTGTAGTTTTATGCAGGGAGGAAGCTGAAATTACACTCTGAAACTATAGCACATTTCAAGTCTATAAAATCTCAATGACTGATCAGTCGTATCTCTAATGGCCTGTAGTTAAAGTCCTGAACCAGTTTTCATGAGATCTGGATTCAGTTTCTTGTCTGCTATAAACCTGTTGGATGGCCCCGGACGAGTGATTTGGTTTTCCAGTTCTTCATACTTGCTTTTCCTTACTTTCTCAGAATATAGAGTGTATTTTCTGAGCTGGAAGTCTGAGTAGGAATAATTCCTGTTATGTATTCCTAGGAGTGTTTAATGTAACTGTGTGCTTTTCAGTATTAGTTAAGAATACGGTCTCTAGATGTCTGTTTCAGGTATGGGGCTTTTTAAACTTTCTTTCAGGAGGAGTTTCAGACGTCTTTGTTAACTGACACCTAGGAATAAATGCTTTAGCTGTTGGAATAACTATGCAATTGATTTAATAAAATAAATGTATCAGAATATGTTTGTTTTGAATTACATTTTTACACATGAATGTTAATTAAAATTTAGTGCTGCTGATAATAACATTATTAACATGTATACAGTGTACAGTTAACAGAAACAGAAGTAGAGGCAATTAGTGGAATTAGGTGGTTTTTCTACCAAGAAAGAATATCCCAAATGGTAATTGCTTATATTCATACATTCTCTGCAGATAGCACTAATAGCATCATTAAATCCGTATAGCACCACTTTAGAAACATTAAATAGATTTAGTCATTGGGGACCTGATAGGGACTCCACTATTTATTTTTCTTAATTGTGTATGGCTGTCAATAGAGTTGGTCATTTTTGTGTGGCAGTCATGACCTGACTTTGTGTTTTGCATAACAGGAAGTAAATTAATATATGGGGAAGTTTATTGCTGCCAAATTATTGCTTTTCAGGTGCTTCTGAGGCATTTGATGTCTTATTAAATACGAACTGTGTATATATGCATGTTCTGATAAATTTTCTCAGAAATTTCATTTTGGCACCACTTGAGTTTTGTGCACATTCATTTTACCATATCATGGCTGGGTGCTAGAAACTCTGGCAAGAATAGGTAAGTGGAAGAAGAAACTTTTCTGCTTCCCAGAAGATAAGTGAAGCTGACACTTTCTCTTCTCCTTTCTATTAGGGAACTAGTGAAGGAGGCTGTGAATGCTCCTAAGGTGCCTTGGTTTTACCCTGTGATGTACACTGGGAAGCTGTGTAACCCATAGTCCTGTCTATCTAGAATACAGTGCAATCATACCAAACCCCCTGAAAATCACAGTCTTTCCTTCCCTTTTAGTGATATCTGACTACAGTTTTACAAGGATTAATTCTCCTGCCACTTCTGTGAGACAGATATAGTAAATAAGTTTACAGAGAGAAATGCCATGACAGGAGAGTTAAAAGGTTTCCCCAGAGGTGTTACACTCTGTGTGAGACAATTTGCAATTTAGCAAGCCTGACTGCCAAACCCTGCACTTGGAGCACAAGTCCAAAAGACTTATTGAAATTTAGCTGCTTATTTTGAATAATGTAAATAGTGTGCTACTGCAGTAAAGTTGAATTGGCTTTGTTGTCATCTCTTGGGCAGAAAGGTGTAGGAGATGTGTGCTGTATAAACCCTTCTATGGATAATCAGGAGTAAAAATCAATGCTGGAAAAATTAGGTGTATGTGATTAAGGAACCTGAACATGGCATTATATCACTTGAATGATCACCTTGTACTGATAAACCAAGTTGACTTATTAAAGTCAATGTTAGGCAGGGACTATGCTAACACAAAGAGGAAACAAGAATTAATATTGAAAGTACTGAAATTTATGTATTATCAATGTGCTTTTATATGCCTGAGTCTTGTACTCCTGGATAGACAAGGAAAGGTGTTGACAAGTATTTGCATTTAAATTTACCTGGCCAACATGCGTTTAGGACAGTCAAGTGTTAGACAGGTTGATGATGGTGGAGAAGTGTCTTTCGTTATTGGGGCTTTCAGAAGACGCTGTTTTACATGTATGCTATAAAACAGTTTTGTAAGGACATCCTGCTCTCATTGGTAAAATAAGATTAAAAACCAACAAGAAAACATATATGGGGTGGGAGAGAACTTGATATATAAACAACATGAACTGGAATATTGTTTAAACTGCAGACAGCCGACGCAGTGCCACATATGAAAACACAGAAAATGATGGTAAAAATTCTCAAAATGTTATCTGCAACGTACATCCCCTCAGCGTTTTCTCTTTTTGCCCTCCTCAGGTGCCATTTCTATGACTTACTGTGAATGGACACCATGGAAATCCTGCCAATGCCATTTCAAAAATTTTTAGTGGGGGAAGAGTAGCTTAAGCATATGCTTCCATTCAGGAGCTAATTCCTTTCCCAGTGATCAGTGCCTGGCTTCATTCTTCGAAAATACCTGCACAACCAGGAAAGCAAAAATTAACCTGTGAATTTGAAGAGGAATGCTCAGTGTTGACTGAGGCACAAGGCACAGAATGTATGAGAACATGAGAAAATAAATCCTTTATACATGAAAGTATATTGCACAGAGCATCATGAGGAGCAATAAATGTACTAAACAGGTTTGGAAGATTAAATCTTCCTCTGTATTATTCTGGGGAATCTGGCTATACTTTGCACAAGGCTTCCCTTCCACTATTCCTTTCTGAGGACTGAATGGGTTAGTCATGATACAGCCTATTATTCTCAACTCTGTAATAGTGCTACCTTTGTGATACCTGGTTTAAATGCCTTTCAAACAAGCCACATTGAGGAAGACCTACTGTTGCTCTCTTTCACATTGACCTGCAGTTTATTTTATTACTGCTGTCAGAAATGAATAATATAAACCACATGGCGTAGTGGTCATTTCTAGAGGACATTTCAATTAAATCACATTAATTAACTACTGAATATGCAAATATTATGAAATCATATGACATTTTTTAACATACAAGAAAGCTTAAAAAATATAGTTAAAGCCACCTTGTATTTAATTAAAAAGAAAATAAAAAAATTAGGTTTGAAAAAGATATTCTCACAAATTTATCATTACTTATCCTTACGGAGAGGAAGGCTGAAAATAATTACTGACTGTTTAAAATATGCCTTCTAAAGAAAGAATAAAACATCTAAAATTAAATGATTGTATTCTTAGCAGTGGACTCTACAGAAAAAAAAAATGTAGAGTACTGAAATATGTTTACTACTTTTAAAGGATAATTATGTAATTGTCTAATGAATGATACATTTCTAACAGGCAAGGTAGTGGCTGTACATGGGAAAGTCTAAAATATGTTACTTTTATGTTCCATATTGCTGTAGCCTGTTCGAATATCTGAAAAAAATATGGTATAATAAAATGTCACATTTTTTAATATCTAATTTTAGCTTTTCTTAAAATATACAAAAAATATTAAAGAATGCCGACATAAAACAAGTAAAATCATAAATCTAATTTTTTACATACTTATGCCTAAATCTAGTCTGTGATACATCTGTGCCTACTTTATGATTTTTTTTAATGCACTATGAATAAAGTCGTAAGAAATCTTTACTGTCAATGTTGTTGTATTAGTATATTAATATAGTTAAAAACAAAATATGGGTGACAACACATCCTGTTCTCATCAGTCTCACTCCTGCCACTGTAGGTCTGTCACATAACGAATGGCATATGGGCAAACAGCTGAATTGTAACTGGGTGCATCAGACTGCCCCAGGGCTGCCAATAGCAGGATGAGGATGTTGATTTCGTAGAATCATAGAATGTTTGGATTGGAAAGGACCTTAAAGATCACCTAGTTTCAGCCCCCCTGCAATGGGCAGGGTTTACTTGAGTTAAGTAAATTGGGAATGTATACAGTATGCTGGCGCTGCTTCCTTGGCAAGCATGATCCAAGCACCCTGCCATGTATACAGTGCTCTGGGAATATACTGTCAAGCACTGCCACATTTCTCAATCACATGGAAATATCCATATTCTTCAAAATGTACAACTATGTGTGGAAGTTAACACTTTTGCAAGAATGTATTTGATGCCAATGAATTACTAAATGGCAAGCCATGTATGCATTATTTATGGTACAAAAAAAAGATGAATGAGTCTGGAAAAAAACAGTAAAAACATGGAAGCTGAACACCAGGGAAAGTACACTGAGTAAAAATGAAACTGTACTCTCCTAGTCCTCCAAATGCAGACAGCATACAGGCATGGTGCTAATCTCTTGTCTGCTTGTACATGCTTTGGGTGTCCAACAGGATGTCAGAAATTGTTTACCATGTAAACAGTAAAAAGAAAATTAGCCATGCTTTGTTTCCAGCATTCTATGTTCATTTTCTTTTCCACAGTCTACTTCTCTAATCTGCTTTTTCCCACTGCTTTGGTTTTCTATATTGATTCTCCTCTCTGTAAAAAATGCAGAATCTTCTAAAATTGGTACTCCTTCCCTTGCTGTCATTCCCAGAGAATATTAATCCTTTTTTCACCTACTGTCACATCATTGAACAGTCCTTGTAAACTGTGGTGTGATCAAAACTGGATGGGAGTTGGCTTTCCCAGACCAGACACTGTTCTTGTCACTTTCTTCTGTGTATTGGTGCCATCTGCCTGGCACCTGGAGCTCAGCACTGGGGACAGCTCCTGAATCACAGCCATGTCCCCGGCACTGACTTGTTTTGTGATCTTCAGAGATGACAGAACAATGCAAGAATTGTTATTTCAATAAATAATTCAAGCATTCAGACTGGAATTCAAGCACTCAAGGACCTGCTGCAAAATAGTACAACCATCATTCCACCAAAAAAGACAACAAAGTGCTGTATTTAATTGAAGTAACAGAGCCAGCTTTGTATTAGTTTCTTGGTAAGTACTGGCAGTTTCAGTTCTCATCCTCCAGTGGCTACCTATTTCCTAGGGCAGTCCTTTTAACACATTTGTTTATGCCTAGGTTTTTCCATCTGCAAAATGAATTTATCTATCCTGCAGGAGTATGAAATTTAATTACTACATAAAAATAGTAGATGTAAGTTTTTATACAAGAGGAAACATTTTTATCCTTGTCCCCATCATCACTATGCTCATCCTTATCCTCATTTATATGAATATTATTCATCTCTTCTTTCTGTTATACTGTGGAAGGATATTACTTTTTCCCTCCTTCAAATTTACATCCCCTTTTTTTTCCTATCCCAGTCCATTTCTGCACACAGCTCCCTTCTTTTCTATGTGAGAGTTGCAATAACCTCTCCTGTAACAAGTTATCTTGTCATTTTATCTCTTTCTATAAAGCGTTTTGAGAGGCTTTGTATGAAAGATGCTGTATGAAAATGAATTGAATTTTACCGTTTTAGCCCGAAGCAGGTGTTGCACTATAAGATGATTCTCCTCCTCTCTCTCTTCTAGACTTAGATTGTCATCTTTTCAAACAGATTTTATATTTGTGTTGGGTTTTAAGTGTTATTTATCAATTCAGCACACAAAACAACTTGGATTTAGCAGTTTTTTAAAAACATCTTTTTTAGTAAGGCCCTACTCCCATAAAAAAAAATAAAAATTAAACCAAAACAGAACCCTGAGAATAATGGACCTGCAGAATCCAGTTGCCCCAACAAAGATCTCACAATGAGCCTGTGAGTCACAGCACAATTGAAATGATACACATGAAAAAGGCCAAGTTAGGGAAAGTCCCTAACACAGAACCATTCTTCAGTACATTGATCTGTACAGTTTGAGGGTTTTTTTTATTTTCAGCTCTGAGACTTTAGAGTCAACTGAGGACAAATTCTGTCGTGTATTAAATAAATCACCATTTTGTTTCTCCCTCCTAGTTACATGTTTATGAGGTAGTAATAGTGTTGGAATCTTCTGTGGGACCACCTGAGTAAGCAAATTAATATGAATACAGGGGCCTCTGTATAAGATTTTGTGACTAAAGCTTTGTGCTGGCCTAGGCAAAATGAATACAAATGTTTCAGTCGAGTGCCTACAGCATCATCAGTGCTTGTTAATGAACAGCCTCTGGCTCTTCAAGTCACCCAACCAAAAAGGTCTGAAAGGACATTGCTCACCCTTCTGTTCACATCAGTAGGTTGGTTTCTGACATATGGAGAGATAAGCTCACATTTTGATTACTCAGACTAAACTTGCTGCATGGATGAGACTGTAACCCGCAAAACAGGAAAGTATGACTTCATTGAAGTCAATATAAGTTTTACCACGGGCTTTGCTGGAGACTGCATTTCATCCCTGTTTATTAGTGCTTTCAGCAGTAAGAGTATTCACAGAATGAAGAGGAATCCCATATAATCGGGATCCAGTAAACAGTTCTGCACAAGCTGGTTTTTCCATCAGAAAGAGCATCCTCCAGTTGCAGACCAGTGGAAAAGAGCAAACCTGAAAGATCAGTAGGAATGTCAACCTTTTGAAGGATTAAGAACAAGACACACAGGTGAATTTAAGGGAACTGTACAAGGAAAATGAATCAGTGACACTTGTGGAAAAAAGCTGATAATTCTTGTTACATGCTGTCTGCTCTGCTATATGAAATTTCTCCCTATCCTCATGTCTTTAAAGACTGCTTTTTCTTTAAAAAAACCCCATCCCCATCCACTTATATCTCACTTAGAATCATGATAATTCATTATAATACACTGTAATAATATGATTTGTTACCATGTTAAATAATTGTGCAATCACAAATACAGGATTATAGCTTTAGATAGGGGATGTGATGATTAATGCTTATAGTAATCTAATATACAGACATGAGGCAATATGTACTGATGGATTTCTGCAAAACCATACAAGGTACAAATTGTTGGAACAAAGCCGTCATGGGGATTTACTTATCCTTTTAAAATTACTGTGAATGCTTTTTCTTTATTTTTGTACTTCTGTATGTTTGGTAAGGTTGAATGACAGCAACCCTCAAAAATACCCAGTTTACTGTGTAACTACTGCATGGATAGGTTTGCCCATTATTACCCATGGTAAGTTGGTGCCACTCATTCTCTCATAAGAAGAATATGGTGCAGTGGGTGTGACAAACTAATTTGCAGTTGGCAGTGGCCCGTTCCTGCTAAATAATATCTCTTCAGGACTCCACTTTTTATAGTTTTTACTGGTTTACTTATTTCAGATGGTCTTTAATTACTCACAGAGCATATAAATGTGTAGAGAGGGATCTATTCCAATAAATTCTCCAAATTTGGGTGTTTAGTTAGATCTTAGATCTCCTTAGGCTCTCTACATAGAGGACAGAGAATGAGAAATTCCACAAAATAACAAAATGCCCTGGATGACTTCATCATTCTCCAATAATTGTACAGAAAAATTATGTTAATTGGCTACCACTCCATTCTGAGATGAGCTTCTTAGAAAGTTGATAAACTCAAGGAAGGCAGACTAAATCCATCGCCACTGAATATCAGACTTAGATTTCTAAATTTAGACCTGTGAAAATAGTGCCTTTTGGGTATCCTTATTTCTTCTGAAATCCTGTAAAGAAAGTATCTGTTACTGGATTGGAAAGGGCAGGGGTAATTTAGCAATCCATCTTTTCATTTCGGTTAAAAGGTCAGCATAGTAAGTAGAAGCTTCTGGAATGCATCTTGTCCTTTCTCCCTTCTGTTTCCTACCAATAAGAAAAAATCTTCCATTCCTTCAAGAACAAAGGTGTTCCCTATGAGGAAAAGTGTATTTCAGGCTCAGCACATCAAAACAGTTTAAATTAGGTCTTTGGACAAGCTTCAATTCTATGTCTCAGTTGAGACTGATATTGCTATTTATCTAAAGCCTTTAAATCATTACAGAACTGTTTAACATGATTTGTCTGAAAGACTGCTGATCTCAGCAGTCTTTCAACCAGCTGTTGCCAAGGTGTTTGTCCCACTGTTTACAAGTAAAAGCATCTGGGAAATCTAGATTTGAATACTTTTCCTCATTTTTCCCCTGGCATCAATCACAAAGAATACCTATAGCACTTCCAAGGAAGATCTCTGCTTTCTAAAGGACTTAATATTACTTAAAGTTTCATTCATGTAACAATAAGATCACAGAATCATAGAATAGATAGAGTTGGAAAGGACCTTAAGATCATCTAGTTCCAACCCCCTGCCATGGGCAGGGACACCTCACACTAAACTATATCACCCAAGGCTCTGTCCAACCTGGCATTGAACATTGCCAGGGATGGAGCATTCACAACTTCCCTGGGCAACCAATTCCAGTTCTTCCCCATCCTAACAGTAAAGAATTTCTTCCTTATATCCAACCTAAACTTTCCCTGTTTAAGTTTGAATTCATTACCCCTTGTCCTGTCACTACAGTCCCTAATGAAGAGTCCCTCATCAACACCCTTATAGGCCCCCTTCAGATACCGGAAGGCTGCTATGAAGTCTCCATGCAGCCTTCTCTTCTCCAGGCTGCACAGCCATAACTTTCTCATCCTGTCTTCATACGGGAAGTGCTCCAGTCCCCTGATCATCCTCGTGGCCTCCTCTGGACTTGTTCCAACAGTTCCATGTCCTTTTTATGTTGAGGACACCAGAACTACACACAATACAGCAAGTGAGGTCTCATGAATGCAGAGTAGAGGGGCAGGATCACCTCTGTCGACCTGCTGGTCGCACGCCTTTTGATGCAGTCAAAGATGCAGTTGGCTTTCTGGGCTGCTAGCACACACTTCTGGCTCATGTTCAGTTTCTCCATCATTATAGTGATAAAGATGCACATGTCTTACTGTTTGCTCAATGATCAAAGGTATGAAAGAGGTTGAAAAGCAATAGCATCTCTATTGTACCTATTAGGGAGATAAACCATATATTACTAGGATTTTTCTGCATTTTCTCAGATAAGGGTACTCAATGCAGCTTTTTCACAATGCAGGGAATTGTCTGGAAAACTGAAAGGGTAACAATTTCCCCAATGTTCCCAATGAAAGAGAGCTGTGGAGAGAGAAAACTTATGGTGAGTTATCTGAAATGTAGTGAAAGTAAGTGTTGCTTTAAAATGATAGGAGGAAAGCAACTGGAAAGGCAGAATGAGAAACAGATATATAGGTATTTGGATGCATGTCTGATGTCTTTCCAACAGCTGCATCTCCATGTGAGAAAATTTGGATTTTGCATTATAAAAATGAGCTAAACTGTCACATGTTGGTATCATTCTTCCTCAGGAGCAGTACAAGGATATGTGCTTTCAGCATATTCTGTTTGTGCAGTTTTGCACTATTAATTTTTTTGGTGACAATCAGCAATATTCTTCAGCAGAAATCTCTGGGAGACGGATTGCTCACTTTCCTAACGAGTATGAGAATAAGGGTACAAAACCCCCTAAATAAACAGGCAACTAGAGCACAAAGACCACTATATTAATTCTAATCAGGTAAGTGGACTTGCTAATGGTCCAGTTATTAACCTGGGAAACATAACACTTAGATTTCATTTGTCATTCAACTACATAGTTTTATTTGACCCCTGCTTTTCAGTGGAAGACAGCCATGGGCACTAAAGATGGCTCAAAACAAGAGTCCTTTTTTCACAAGATGAGGTTGGAAATGACTGTTGGAGGTGGTCTAGTCGTCTAGTCTAACTTCCCTGTTCAAGCAGGGTCACCTAGAGCACTTTACTCAGGATTGTGTCCAATGGCTCTTCCATATCTTCAGGGAAGGAGGCTCCACAACTTCTCTGGGAAACCTATTCCAATGCTTAATCATCCTTACAGTAAAGAAGTTCTTCCTCATGTTCAGGTGGAACTTCCTCTGTTTTAGTTTGTGCCCATTGCTCTCATCCTATACCCTGGCATCACTGAGAAAAGTCTGTCCCCATCTTCTTGACACAGCCCTTTCAGAGGGAGACTTCTTATCTCTAGGTTGAACAGGCACAGCTCCCTTATCCTTTCCTCAGATGAGAGATGTTGCAGATCCTTAAACATTCTAGTATCCCTTTGCTGGACTTGCTCCAGGAGCTCCATGTATGTCTTGTACTGGGGAACCCAGAACTGGACACAGTACTCAATGTGAGGCCTCACCAGGGCTGACTAAAAAATTAAGATTACTTCCCTTGACCTGCTGGCAGTGCTCTTCCTAAAACAGCCCAAGATACTGATGGCCACAAGGGCACATTGCTGGCTCACAGAAAACTTCCTGTCCAGCAGCACTCCCAGGTCCTTCTCCACAGAACTACTTTTCAGCAGATGAGCCCCCAGCCTGTACTGGTTCATGGGGTTATTCCCCCCAAGTGCAGGACTCTGCACTTGCCTTTATTGAATTTCAAAATATTCCTCTCTGCCCATCTCTCCAGCCTGTCTAGATCCTTCTGTGTAACAGCACAGCACTCTGGGGTATCAGGTGCTCTTCTTATATTCATGTAGTCAGAAAACTTGCTGAGAAGCCCTCTATCCCTTCATTCAAGTCATTAACAAATAAATTAAACAATACTGGAATCAGTATTGACCCTTGTGACCTTTGGGGGATACCACTAGTTGTAGGTCTCCAGCTAAACTCTGTGCCACTGACCACAACCCTCTAAGACCTGCCATTCATCCAGTTCTCAATCCACATCAAATAGTCAATAGTCTGTTAGGACATTCTGCCTTCCTCCCTCCCTCTCTCCTCCCCCCACCACTTAACCAAGCAAAATCATTATGTGTTCTCAAATTATCCTATTGAAAAAAAAAAATTGTTTGAATTTTTGATGATAGACCCTTGGGCACATGTGTATTTTTCATTCAGGTTTGTTAGAAGGTCTTCTTTCTTACTATTATCAGCAGAGAAAGTAGAGGAAAATCATGAGTCTGACTATATCCTGCATTTATTTTAGGAAATGCAGTTGCAAAATGGGTATCAGAAGTTACAATCCTACAAGATACTGAGTACCTGAAGCATCTCTTCCAGCTAATGGCTGCATAACTAGAAATTATTCTACATATTTAACTTTGAATCACTGAGGAGCTGGAAAAGGTGGGTTTCATTCTGCTCAGTAGACAAAGGCAGGATATATACAGACCCACAAAATCATGGATTGAAGCTGAAAGGCATCTCTGAAGATCATCTAGTCTGACCCTCTGTTCAAATCAGGGTCTTCTAAAAGCAGGCTTCCCAGGGCTATGTCCAGGTGGGTTTTGAAAACATTCAAGGATGAAGGCTTCACCATGTCTCTGGGGACCCATTTAATTATTTGACCTCCCTCACAGTAAAATAAGGTTTGTTTGCTTGTTTGCTTTGCTTGCTCCACCCCAACCCCCTTTATGAATTGTCTAAATGAAAGTTTTAATACTGCAATTTACTATTAATGTGGACCAAAGGTGAGAGACATGATTCAGGAGAAAAACCCTTTTCTGTGGATGTGCATTCACTGCCTGTATTTATGGCATCAGTTTTAGATTTGTGATGGTTCTTTTCAGGAGTACAGAAAGAGTACATAACAAACTAGGGCTCCAGGAGTGCCATGTCAGTAGTCACCCTCTTTCTCCTTTCCTCACGTAATGAGATTTCCATAGAAAGAAAAATTCAGGCATGTAGGTCAAGTGGCTGTTGATCATATCTTCTATCTCTATGTTTTGGGGAAAAGAAGGCACTCCAGCCTGCACGTGCAAATCACTTAGAAGTGGCCAAAGGGAGTACTGGCAGTTCTAGAGGTATTTTACAAGTTCAGAGGACTGCAGGTGCTGGCTTGTCCTTGCTGTGGCAAATGGTTTGGTGCTGACTAAGACTCCAGAGGTCACTTACAGTTTGCCCTCAAAATACAAGTTAAAAAATTGTTTCACCTGCAATCTAAGCCATTTTCAGAAAGATTTATGCTCTAAATCAATTGTATAGCATGGCATCTTTTGTTGGAAAAGCTAAAAGCACTTGAAGTACATTTTGTTTTCTTTCTCAGATATAAAACAAGGAAAAACCTTCTTGTTTTACAATGTAGCCCTTTTGGCCTCAATTTAGTTTTGGGTTTGAAGGTTTTTATATATTTTTTTTGATTGGTTGGCTTTTTTTTTTTACTGGTTTCAATAACAGATTTCAAAATTTGCACAAAAAGCAGGCAAGCAAAACTTACAGATTGGAGAGAAGTGGGAAGAAACAATTATTCCAGGATTCTGCTCTTTCATCTCAATGGTTCTTTAGAATCTATAGCTGCATATATATGCTTATGAATATGCATATTTATAATATATATAAAAATAAAATTTTGGAACTGAAGAATTTATTCTGGAAGGCTTAATTTTTTTTCTGAAAATTCATGAAGTTTGTAGGTCATCCCAGTGCACAGTATTCAAGGTTTTGAAATTTCAAAATCTTCCAGATGATGGAGAAATCCCTTACCTACTCCAGCTTTACTTGATAGCATAGTATCAGATGTTCTTTAGCACCCCAACATTAACAGAACATGTGAATAAGGGAAGACTCAAGATATGCATTGATTTATTCCAGTAAAATGACAAAATTACATGCACAAAATATCTTAGAAGGTGTGAGAATTTACAGGAGATTTATGCAGATAGGTGGATCAGTCCAAATCTGTGGGTCTT
This sequence comes from Melopsittacus undulatus, assembly GCF_012275295.1. Taxonomy (NCBI): domain Eukaryota; kingdom Metazoa; phylum Chordata; class Aves; order Psittaciformes; family Psittaculidae; genus Melopsittacus; species Melopsittacus undulatus. Next base: position 11,933,282 of record NC_047528.1, on the reverse strand, counting down.
CTAGTTTGAAGGGAGATTGGGTACAAAAGGTTCTTAGAGAGTCATGGTTGCACAAAACATTATTCTAGATCTCTTCTCAGTGAACCTATTTGTTTTTCAACTAGCCAAACATAATTTGTAATATTTAATTATTTTTGTTATCTGAGTTAAAAATCAGGTATTAAATAATGTCAGCTCTCTTTCCGTCTCCAATTAGCAGAGAATTAACTACTTGGGAAAATGGTGAAGTTTTTCTTACTTTCTCCCCATGCTTCTGTTCCAGACTGATAGTGGCCATAAAGAAGCTGTTGGGTAAAGCTGAACTTAGCAGTCATAGAATCATAGAATAGTTAGGATTGGAAAGGACCTCAAGATCGTCTAGTTCCAACCCGCTGCCATGGGCAGGGACACCTCACACTAAACCATATCACCCCAGGCTTCATCCAACCTGGTCTTGAACACTGCCAGGGATGGAGCATTCACTACCTCCCTGGGCAACCCATTCCAGTACCTCACCACCCTAACAGTAAAGAATTTCTTCCTTATATCAAGTCTAAACCTCTGTTGTTTAAGTTTCAACCCATTACCCCTTGTCCTATCATTACAGTCCCTAATGAATAGTCCCTCCCCAGCATCTGTGTAGGCCCCCTTCAGATACTGGAAGGCTGCTATGAGGTCTCCACGCAGCCTTCTCTTCTCCAGGCTGAATAGCCCCAACTTTCTCAGCCTGTCTTCATATGGGAGGTGCTCCAGTCCCCTGATCATCCTCGTGGCCTCCTCTGGACTTGTTCTAACAGTGCCATGTCCTTTTTATGTTAAGGACACCAAAACTGAACACAATACTCCAAGGGAGGTCTCACAAGAGCAGAGTAGAGTGGCAGGATCACCTCCTTTGACCTGCTGGTCACGCTCCTCTTGATGCAGCCCAGGATACGGTTGGCTTTCTGGGCTGTGAGTGCACACTGCCGGCTCATGTTCATTTTCTCATTGACTAACACCCCCAAGTCCTTCTCTGCAGGACTACTATGAATTTCCTTTTTGCCCAACCTGTAGCTGTGCCTGGGATTGCTCTGACCCAGGTGTAGGACCTTGCACTTGTCAAAACAGAGCTATTTAAAATGTTCAGAACCTGGAAGTCTGTTCTATTTCCCAAATTTACATGGAAAGAGACACTTGGAAAATAACCCTGCATCTTTGTTATGGCAATTTTTCTGCACCTGAACATCATTATCAGGTAGAAACCTCTTTTCCCTACAAGTTCTTGTTAATGCCATTATGTCACCTGCAGTGACTGCATTATCGCATTATTGCAAATAGGTGGAACATGAAATGTGTGGTTGTAAGGGTAAATGCTTATGAATACAGGCATGGCTCTTCTGAACATATGCTATATATCCAAAGGAATCTGTGATGAGAATCTCCCAGGTGATAATTGCATAAAGGAGCCTCTGCTCTGAAAGGAACAGCTCCATCACTGAAGCTAAAGAATATAAAAAGCTGTTAATGATACTTTATGCTGACATAGCACCTTTGTTCTAAAAATATCAGGCATTGTACCAACGTCAGTGAGCTTCTCTGAGCATCCTTTCCTTGGAAAACCTCAGAGGCAAGAACATAGCAGAGAAAGAGATTTATCAAGCTGTCAAATTGACCAGCAGTTTTTGAATCCATTTCCACCTCCAGAATGGGCAGGGGTTTTTCTGAAATCATGCTTTTCAGGTATGTCGTGGTTTAAACCCTGTTGGCAAGTCAGCCACGCAATCTACTCTCCTCCAAGCCCCCCCTTTCCCCCCCCCTCCCCCCACTTCCCGAGGGTTGGGAATGAGAACTGAAAGAATGTAACTCCCACAGGTGGAAGTAAGAGCGGTTTAATAGCTAAGGTGTAACACAAATCACTACTGCTACCACCAATAATAATAATGATAAAGGAAATAACAAGGGAAGAGAATACACCACCTCACCACCAGCTGACCAATACCTCGCCCCCACCCAGCAGTGATCTAGCCCTTCCACATAACTGTCCCTAGTTCTACATCCTGGGCATGACATGCTGTGGTATGGAATAACTCTTTGGCTAGTTTGGGTCAGGTGTCCTGTCTCTGCTTCCTCCCAGCTTGCCCTCCTCCCTGGCAGAGCATGAAACTCACAAAGTCCTTGGTCAGAGTAAACATTACTGAGCAATAACTAAAAACATCGGTGTTATCAGCACTGTTCCCAGGCCGAAAGTCAAAACCACAGCACTGCACCAGCTACTAAGAAGGAGAAAAAATGACTGCTACTGCTAAACCCAGGACAAGGTACCTTATAATGAGTGTGTCTTTTACTCTAAAAGGCATAAGAATATTTCTGGAGTAAAATATATTGAAAAATTACAATGGAATTTTAGACAGATCTTCAATCCTTTGTCCTTCCCCTCTCCTGCATATCAGTGTTCTGCACAATGGCCAAATATCTGATGTTTGTAATGATTGCACATGAAGGGAAAAGCATATCATCTCTAGTTCTAATATACATTTTTTTATACTTAGTAGTTCACATGCCCAATTTTTTTAGAATTTACATTTTTTTAACTTTTTCTTTTCTTTAGTTAATATTGAAGAATTTCACAAAGACTTTCAGTGAATTATTCATTGAAAATTGTATAGAAGTTTTCTGCTGATTATTTTTAGGATTGACAGATTTGAACTTAACTGCTCAACAGGATACAATTCTGTGGGTTTCTAGACCTTTGTCTTATCTTCCAGACAGCATATTCTTAATAGATGTTGAAGTTTTCAGGTTTACTATCAGCCACATTTTTTTTATTGCAATACTTCAACCTTGGAAGTTCTCAGAGAGAGCCTTTCAAAACAGAAAAAACAGCTTATTCAGTTTTCAAAATATAAAGTAACAAACATTTTCTATATAATCTTTTAAAGACAACAACTATTAAATTGTCCTTTGACTTTCTTCCAAGGCTTCTTTTATGCTGTCAAACTCTTTTTAGGCTTTCTATCATCTTTTTTAAAATCAATGCTTTTTGTATGTGAAAGGAAGAGATGATCAACATTTTAGAGAAAAAAAAAATAAAGCCTTTGAAAGTACAATGCAAACCTATTTGTGTGATAGCAGAATCTCAAATTGTAAGCTTGCCAGAGTCCACGCTTTGAGAGTCTGTAGTTTTTAGTGACAAATGCCAAGCTCTTCTGCTTTGGAGGTTTCTGGGTAATGCCTGCATTGAGCTACAGCAAGTATTGCTCCACTTGTGAAACTTTTCTTCCAGGTTTTACTCGGCTTGTAGAAAGGGATGGGACCGTTTCTGTAATTTATTAAAACTTCTGCAACATCAACTGTGTTGGTACTGCAGGTATTTTGCACGCTTTTGATAAGAAATTAGCTCTTCCGTGGAATCTTTCTGTCTCTCCCTCTTGCTCTGCTGGGGTTGGCTAATGTTCTTTTTGAGCTGGAGTTCTGCAGAGTTCCATAATTCAGGAGAAAAGGGGAAAAGGGTAAGGATGGAGGACCCAGCTGCAACAGGTGAGTCCAGAATATCACCTGAGATGAAGTGGGTGTCATAACTTGTTTTATCAGGGTACAAAGCCTATTTTATCTGGGATTCTAGCCCTCACTGTCTTCAAAAAGTATAAAATGGATACTTTTAAAAAGAATATCAGGAAGATCAAAGTGCTATATATTTCTAAATATGTTTCTATTTTCTTTATAATAGTGAAGATCTTCTAATAGCGTTTTGTCTTAGAGTATAGAAACACACTAACACAGGTGGGAAGAGAAGCAGAAACAGAATATCAAGATATCTAAGGAAAATATTTCCATCCTGGCAAAACTAAAAAAGAATTTTATAGTAGAAGAAAAAAAATCAGTGAAAATTATTGATTTGACAACAACAACAAAATTATAAATATATGTCTGTGTCTGCAGGGTTGTTTAAACTGGGGACGGGGGAACAAGGGAGAAGAGGAGAGTGGAAGGTAAAACCAAAAAGGTAAATATGTTGCAAATTTTCAAATAGACATTACCTTTGTTTCAATTATTTTTATTCCATTTTTATATAAAGCAAAAGGTATTTGAAAAAAAAAAAATTGAATATTTTATTTTGGTTTGACCTGAATGATTTACTGGTTCAAAGCATGTTTCTGCCTGTTCAGACCACAATACATTATTCACAACTCAGTACTGTGGATTGTACTTCAAAAACAGGTCTACACTGGGATTTCACAAGATTTGCTCAAAAAAATACAGATCAAATTGAGAAGGATTTTAAAAAAAAAAACCCTACACAACAATAGACATGATGACCTCTGGGGACAAGCAGTTCATTTTCTGACAGTAATTGAGATACTCAGGATACCTTGTTCAGGATACTGAGGTATGGCAGAAAAGCTGTAAAACCTGCTTAAAATCCAACAGAGGCAGAATGTGGCACTATAACAAATATTACTATATTTTTTTATTTTTTTTTCAGAAAGATCTGAATGCTAATTAACCCTCAGTGCTCTATATTTCATGAATTTTTCTCCTTCAAGTGCTATTCTTGAGTTTATTCTCACAGATCTGAATAGACTGAAGTTGGTATAAAAATGAATTCTTAGGTGCCATGTTAAGTATATAGAACACTGTCTATAAGATGAGGGTATTATCAGCTGCACTCACTGAAATGACTGACCAAACTCAATCAGAGTTCACAGCTGGAAGCTGCAAACTCAGTCCCAACACTGGGACTGGCTTCAGATCAGAAATAGTTTGGGTTTCTCTGTGCCCAGTCTCAGGCTTACCTCATAGTCCTGAGATTCCTAGAATCAGAAAAGGAAGTAGAAAAAGTAACAACGTAAGAAGGCAATCAGAACATTGCTGCCAGATCAACATTAATTTTATTAATAGGGTCATTCCCTTACTACTTCCAAATATTGAATTACAAAAATCAAAGATTAAATGAACTTTTAATGTGAAAGTTGTGTTCTGTGCTAATATGTTCAATGTGGAATTAAAATTACGTTTTTTTTTTACAAACTGTTTTTTATAAGAACTATTTATTTTTATGTCAAAATTACCATTTAAGTACCTTGCAAAATTTAAAGGCAGCTGTAGTCATGTAAAAATTAAATACCATTAACCCTAAACTATCTATGAAGCTTCCCTCATCAAACTCCCTATTGAATAAAAAATTTGTCACACAGCAGTACAGAGCTGCCCTATTTTCTCCTTTTCTAAGAACGGCCTGGATAATTTAATCTGTCTTTTAACTTTTATCAGCTATAAAGAAAGCCAACATTTGACTTTTTTCAGTCTACTCCTAATGCACCATAGCCTTCTTTCATAATGAGTCAGGCTAAAACTTCGTTCGACTGAAATTATTTAACAGACCTCAAAACTAAAGCTCAAATGCTGTTGTGAATTTGCTGACAATTCAGCATATTCAGCAACTGTAGGAAGTCTGTTCAGATCAACCGCTTTAATCCTATCACATTTAATGTCTCATTAGGAAATTGAAAGAAAAAGTCTCTTGTTCTAAACAGAAAGCTCTGAAACATGCTTCAGTATTAAATGTGTATATATATATGCCATGTACATGTTGCATAAACTTTACATACATGTATTATGTATACACACACATATAGAAAGGTGAAATTAAGAAACTTGAAAATATTAAGTATTTAATATAAATACAGCCAAAGTGTATCTCATTAATGACTGACTTTCAGGCTTAGGAAATAAAGTTGGAAATACGTAATAACTGTAAGATCTTTCTCTATTTTAAAGGTCTCTGAATGATGGAAAATGGTAACTGTTGTGTTGATTGCTATTCTCCCTTCACTTGCACATTTAAATTCAGTTATATTATACCTGTCTGTACTTGCTACTTGAAATAAGAACATCTTCTGTGTTTTATGGACAGGGAGAAAGGTTAGCAGAAGGAAATGTGACTAGCTTTTCAGTGCACACACAGCCAAATCAAGAACTGACTTTACATTTGTTTTCCTAGTGCCATCACTACAAGACCTTCAATCTTATCTTTGATTTAACTTTCTTTATACCTTCCCATGCACCTGCTGTTCAATATCAGGGGTTCAGATTCTACAGAATGACAAGGTGAGCATACAAATGTGCAAGGTTGTAGATATAACCAAGATAATTAAAATGGAGAGGCACGCTCAGCATATTTTTCCCTTTTTTCTTCATAGATAACGACTTTCTTGCCTTTGAAATTAAGAAAAGGTACCATATAGTATTCCTACTGTAATTAATTGATGAATACGTTCTCCCCTCTGGAGTTTCTTCTTTGCCTAGAAACCTGCCACTATGCAACCTAAATATGTATATTCAAAATATGAAAAAGAATAAAGAGACATAGAAAGGGGGGAGGAGGGGCACTAGCTGATATGGCTAATTTACAGTATTTGTATTCTGAACTTATTCTCCCAGCCTCGCTTGAAATTCTAGAGGAATTGGGTGCTTCAGTTAAAACTGACCTTAGGCAGTTTCAACTCACATGATGATTGTTTGCTCAGAAGTTCACTAAAAGTCTATTTGACTGTGTCAGTATTACAGGAGGTCGTATTTTCTAAAAGATGACCTGTCCTTGAACTTTTTTTGTGATTTATTGGGCAGAAGTAAGCTGTCTATCAATATTAACCATGTACCTACTTTTTTCACATTTCTTTTTATTATTTTTTTTGGTGTTGTTTATCATGATTTCTTGAAGATTTTACAAGAAAATGACACTTTTTTTTTGTCAATAGAGTTCTACATGCCCTTTGTTATAGTACAACAAACCTGTGATGGGTTATAGTATCTTATTACATTCTCATATTTTTAATTTTGCAGAGTGAAGATATGGGACTTGCAGAGCAACAGGTAATAAATATTTATAAAATAACCAGAAATTTTAAGTAGGATATAGGCCCATTGTGCTGGAACCTGAACATGTTTTTCATAGGATTTCACTTTAGCTGCAGTTTGAAAATGTGAGATAATTATCCAAAGAATGAAACTATGCAAAACATTATAAAAATCCCCAAACAAACCAGCCAACCAACCATCCAAAAAACACCCCCAAAAACCCAAACAACTCAAAAAACCCAAACTCCACAAACAAAACCAAAACCAAACAAAACCATAAATAAATAATAATAAAAAAGAATAATCAGATTCTGGTTTAGAATAATCTGTATTTCTTTTTTGGCAAAAGCTGAGTGATTGTTCTGATAGACATATTTGATCCTACGAAAAGTACTTCCCTCTGTTTGAGGTAAGAAAGCTGTTGCAATATAAACGTCAATAAGTTGAAATCTGAAGGCATTTCTTAGCTAGCCTTGTGAGGCTACATCATTAAGCCTGAGTAGTACTATATTCTTTCTGTTCTTTTTTCTATAAAGTCTATTTTTTTCAAAATTCTCTGTGTCAAAGTCCCAGATTCAGAAACCCTAGAAAGCCAGCCTCTGTGTCAGAAGCACGAGAGTGCTTTTTGGTGGGTTGTTGAGGAATTAGGCACGAAATAAAACCTGAGTTTTACTGGTACTTTGACTGAAGAGGACTGTAACTGTGAAATGTGTCAAGATTTAAGAACCATTGGCTGGTTAAAAAATGTTTCATTATAATTTTTCCAACCAACCCTGCTACTTAGGCTTTTTGTATGGGGACAGGACAGGAAACCAGATGGGGGGAGGGAAGCAGGGCGGAGGGAGAAGGGGAGAAAATGAAATTAAACTTTTTTCCTTGAAGAAATGAAACACTGAGGTGTCCAGAAAAGGCAATATCTATTTTTCTAACACCCTGATGCAACACTCTCTCAAAACTTCTACATTTTTTTATTGGCTCTATTTATAGTAGAATGTACATTTAAAGAATCACAAGCAAACATGTTTGGAAGGATTTTTTTTTTTTCTAATTAACCACAGCATACATATTTCCATAGGAAAATATATACTAAAAAAGTCTTTCAGCTATATATACAAAAATTCTGCCTCTTGCAGAATTTATCCTTTATCTCAGAAAGTTTAGAGCAAGAGTGACACAAGATCCATAAAGCAAGATTTTCAGAGACGTTTCCTTTAAAAAACCTATGAAGACAAATAAGTGAGACAAATATATAATGTAATATGTTGCTAAAGAAATGGGAAATACCCAAGACTGCAGTGCAGAAATGAGAAAGCATACAAGAAAACAGAAAATTTCAGAATAAAGCAAATTATTTTCCCCACTTAAGACATGATTGTAGAACTAATACCACAGGATATCAAAAGGACAAGAGACTGGTGGGATTCAAAAGAAGATGAGGAACGTACTTGAAATAGAAGAATTGTATCAGAAATTCATGTTGCTGAAAGAAGCAGAAACTTAATTCACCAGGAGTAAATATTCAACTGGAGTTAGGAAGGACCCATTTCCTGGTGGTGGTTAACCTCTAATTATCTATTACAGGGTTTTCTGAAATTGCTTAGTGACATAGTAAGCTAATGGACAACATAAAGCCACAGAACAGATCTTACTGAGAATGGTGTCTAGTGTTATCATATTTGAAAGTCTCTGATTTTTACTGATTCTTGTCAGATACCACTACGTGGTTAAAATTGTGATGTGTAAATAGTTTATAGGAACTACAATTTTTTTTTTTTTTATTCCTACGAAGCTCTTTGGATTGCAGCAATTATTCTTCCTGGTAATTACTGGCTGGATTAAGAAAAGGGAAACAAAATGTAGTTGTACTAAGTGCAATGCTTGTTTCTTTTTCATCATCAGAAAGAAAAAATAGAAACATTTGTACCAGTTTTACTAACCTACTTGAAGTTTTAACCCTGTATCATGTCCTCTTGCATTTTTTTTCTTTCTTGAATAAATAGTCCAGCACTTGTCAATCTCTCCCTGCAGAAGCTGTAATGTCTCTCTTGCATTCCTCTGTTTGCAGTAGAATGGCATAACAGAATTCTAGTCCTCACACATAATTCTTTTGTGTAATTGGACTGTAATATATTTGGTTTTACTTTCTATCCCCATTCCTTACTAACTGTAGTGCTATATTTGTCTTTCAGCTGCTACTGAAAGCGGGGTTTGCAAAATGACAAAAGCATATTCAGTGGGATGAGCTGTGGGAAAAGGTGCTGAATCAGATCTAGATTTTAAATAAAGATTTTAATAAAACAGATAGAAAATTCTTCAGTAGGTGCCACCACAAAGTGTTTACGCATGTTTAAGGTTATATATGAGCATATCTATACCTTAAATGGTATAAATTAAGGACAAGTGACATATTCTGCACGTGGGAGGGTCTAATCCTGGATGTACATATAGTGTGCGGGACAAGATCTGGAGCTGTGTCAGGGAATGACCATACTGAATACTGGGAAAAGTTTTTTCACTAGTCTAGCACTGGAACAAGCTCCATGACCCCAGGCCTGTTGCTGTTCAAGAAGCATTCAGACAATGCTTTTAGATAGGTTGGTTAACTTTGCGGTTTTCCTATGTGGACTCAGGAATTAATGATCCTGGTGAACCCTTCTGATTCAGGGTGTTCTATGGTTCTATGATTCTATGATACAATGAAGTGTTTTCTGAACTAAGGCCACTAGTGTGGAAGCTGAATGGAAAAAAGACTGGAAAGACTGGAGCCCAAATAGATAACTGAGTAACGTGTTTAAGAAATTTATCAACCTCTTTCCATTCATGTTAAGTAGGGAAACTTAAAATGTGTATATTTGAAACCCACTGAGATCAATTAGCATTCTTGTATCAAACTTTGCCTCCTGTTCCCTCTTCCAAATAACACCTGTTATTCATGGTGTAAGTTTTGTAACAGTCATTGCTTCCAGATAGTAGTTGCACAAATTCATCTGCTCTTCTTTAGGCTCCATTTCATGTTTTATTTAATAAGAATAGCACAACATTTTTTTTCTGAATTCCCATCTAATTCCTTCTTCTGCAGCAAAGATCAATCAATTGGCATTACATTGCTCTTGATACTGATACCATATCATTCTGTAAAGAAAAAAAAAAGCTTTGAACAAGGCCATGAGTCCTCATGTTCAGTTAGTTCCATAGAGATAATGGTTAATGAGATCAGGAAATGCTTGTGCAAAGGAATAGCTCCAGGGAGCTATTCATTTGGATAGAGTAAGGGTCGTATGTAGGGCTATTGCATACTCCTTTCAAGGGCACATCTTCTTTCTTTTTGAAGATGGAAACGTGCTTTTCTTTGAAATCTGTTAAGACAAATGTCTCTCAAAGGCTGTGGACTTGATCAAGAAAGGCAGAATTACATGAATTGCATGAATTACAGTTAATCTGGCCCTGCCTGATTTAATTTACTGTTTTTTCCTACACTGCAGAGTACTCTGTTCAGAAGGTGTGTGTGCTTGGTAAGCTTATAATGTAATTCAGGCTCTGGTCCAGTCTTCTGCTCAGAGCAGGGTCTGCTATGGGATTGTGCCAGTTTGTGTCCAGTTATGTCTTGAAAACCTTGAAGGGTGGAGACTGCACTGCATCTTTTAGTAATCTGTGCCATGGCTTGACACTCCTCATGGGGAACAAGCTTCCCTGTATAGCCAGTCCGAACCTATCATGCTTACACTTGTTTTTTTTATGAAGGGCATAGATCCAGCTTCTGAATGCTGCTGTTAGGTGCTCTGAATGTCAATAACAATGCAACAGCGCTATCTGCCACCTTATTCAGATATTTGTGTATCTAAGGCTTAGCTTCATTTATAGGTAATCATAGCTGCATCATCACATCATGGCCTGCTCTGAATATACTGGTACCAGGTCTCCATAGCCTTTAATGGAAAATCTCAGACTTGTAGTATGGGGTTTACGGTGGTGTTTTTTTTCTGGTTGGTTGGTTGTTTTTTGGTGGGTTTTATTTTGTTTTGTTTGGGTCTTTTTGTTTTGTTTTGGGTTAGTTTGTTTGCATCTTTTAAGAACAAATATTAACCTTTGACGTATTTTTATCTCTGCCTTAATCCACTGCAATGCTTATCTAAAGTGCTTTAAAAATTCTGTTCTACATAAATAAGTGGAGATACAGGAATGCAGTTATGGCTAGTATTTTAAAAAGAGCCTAACATAATTATATATTTACCTTCAGCCATACCAGGGCTCTAAAATCTTTGCCATATCTTGAAAATTTTCCAACCTATTTCTTATTTCCTCACTGTCTCTGTCTTTATTCCCCCTGTCCCATTTTTGGAATACCAGAGTTCATGTATCTGAATAATTTTCAGAATCCATTCAGAATCCATATCTATTTGCCACCACCCTTTAAAGTTCTTGAAGCAGAAATTTAAAGAAAGGGAATATTTACATTTCTGGATAGAAAATAACATGGCTATATACACTATAGGCTATCAATTTTCAATTTCAATTGAAGCCTCATGTTTCAATTAGGTGGAGAGTTGACATTTATCATGACATGAGTCTCCACAGTCATTGTCTTCACAGAACAAGTTTTTTTTTACCTGTAGATATGAATGAAGGAAAAAATATAATTTTAATCATTCACTGTCTCCTGAAGCTATCTGGTCCTCATTGCTGAATTTCATACTTACTCTAAGGTATCCCATAAAACAAATCAATGAGATTGATATAAGCCAAATATAACTTCTGAAAGGCATGTGAGTGTCAAGATTCACAAAATTTTGTAGTTTTTGTTGTTATTATATAAAGATAATAATTTTCAATCTGTGACATAAAAATTAAACTTTAAAAAGTTAATTTTTCTCTTTGTTTTTAGCATATCAGGAGAAATAATTGGCAGATATAGTAAAAAAAAATAAGGAAAAAATGTAAACAATTGTAATGTTCAGTTTCTTCTTGCATCTTGAACTGTTTCAGTTTCTCCTTGCATCATTTTTACGTTAACATTAATCTAATGATTTTCTAATGTTAGTCCCTTTAAAACACCTGAAAACTTAAAGCAGTACTAGTCTATTACTTGATAGTCATAAATATAATTCAATGATTCAAATATATTTTTTTCTTATGCTCAACACAGGAAACAACAGTCTGAAAATTGTTATCAAGAACCTTGTATCTTTTAAAATCTTCTGCATTCAAAAACAAATATAATAATTTTAAAATCCAAGTTGGACATCAGGATACTGATTACTTTTAGAGCCCAGCATACGTGTTTCACACACAGCTTAACTGGTGAGTCTTACAACTCCTGAACTTGCTGTAACTGTATACTGTTAAAACTCTGACGAAAACAAAATATTCCAAGATCTTCCTTGTTGCTGTTGAAAATGAACAAGACATTTTTCTTTATTAAAACCATATTCTAATATTGTTTTACTTAATTAAGTACTAAAAAGAAGAATTGCATATAATACAGACTGCTACTCATCACAAGGATTTTTCTACTTATTTAATGAAAACCTTTATAATATGAATGGTGGCTTTCCCTTCATTTACAAAAAGAAAGCTATGAAATACCCCCTGCCTATGCAAGTTTTACATGCTTTCATGACTGATTTGCTAGCCATAATTGCTCCAAAATGGGATCTATTGCAGCGATTTTTCCAATTAATTACTTGCACTTAGAGATTTTGTTGTTTGTGTTCGGAAAGACAGTAGATAAAGTTTTGATTAGAAGGGTGTTAAAGATAGTTCACTCCTCTGGAATTGTACTGCTACAGTGTTGTTCACATGTTATGATTTCTTCAACATTGGTTACATCTCCATAGATCGCCCCAAATACTTATATTTAATTTCTCTGTTGCCATTAAACCCAAACTTTCAAATTTCACAAATTACAATGCATCCTGATGCTGTTACAGCACCTACAATTTTTGTATCATCTCCATACCTCCTGGGCTCTATTGGTTGAATTTGTGTTCAATTAAAAACTAATGCCTTTCAAAATTGGCCATTATATTTCAAGAAAACAAAATATGTTTTCTCAAGAGGCAAAAAACCCACCCACCTTTCCAGCGTAATCAATTTTGGTGAGAAATTAAGGAAAAGCAATCAGATTTTATGTTATTAACTAATGTCCTATTCCTAAATTCTTAAGTCTCAAATATTGAAAGAAAACAGAAAAAAAAATAGATAAGTGAAAAGAAAGTGTAGTCACTCATCATTTACTGTAAATATTATTACAGAACAATAACGCTTTGTGATATTGCAAGTGGATCAAAATTTTGGAACTACCAACCTTTTAAAAAGTCTTATTTCTTTTGGCATGGGAAAATTCAGATCATCTTGAGCCAAAAGCTTTGGACAACAGACCAATTGTTTTACAGACCAACCTTACTGAGGACCCTCCCAAGTCTCTGCTCAATTTTTCATTAATTGCTTTCAGAATCCCAGGTGGCTGTAGATAGAATGATTCATTGTTTAATTATTCAAGTGTCATGAAGCAAGAAAAAGTTAAAAAATACAAGAGTTTGTAAAGGAATTATAAAATCATCCACTTTGCTGTGAGACAGCACAAAAGAACAACAGATTTGCACAAAGCAATAAACAACTTTCTGTTATTAAATGTCACTCAGAACTGAAAACGCTGGCAGATTTTCTTTGTCCAGCTTCTCTTAATCTTGAGTAATCTTTGTAAGATAAGCTTCTACATGAACTAGCTGTAAAAAAATAAAATTATCATTGCAGTTCTTCACAAAGTGGAATAATACTGTTTCTGTTCACTGATGGCCTGATCCCATGCTTCGAGTTGGTCCCATTAATCTCTTTTCTTGAATGCTCCCATATTAAGCACCATAGATGACCTAGCTTGCTGCTGGCTGTACTCTGTGTTTCCTATACAGACCATTTTCTGCCTTTCTTTATTAAGAGCCTTTGTTTGTGAATTTGAGCTCCAGTTATAGCAAGCTAAATCATTACATTGTTCTACCAGGAAAGGAGAAAGTTCTGGGGGACTGGAGCACTTTCAGTACATACAGGGGAATAAGGAGAAATAAGAATACCTACAAGAAATAAGGAGAGGGACTTACAGGGTCATGTAGTGGCAGGACAAGGAGGAATGGCTTTAAACTGAAAAAGGGTAGATTTAGAATAGTTATTAGGAATAAATTCTTCACTGTGAGGGTGGTGAGACACTGGCACAGGTTGCCCAGAGAAGCTGTAGATGCACAGTCCCTGGAAGAATTCAAGGCCAGGCTGGATGTGGCTTTGAGCAACCTGGCCTACTGCAAGGTATCTCTGCCCATGGCACGGGAGTTAGAACTAGATGATCTTTAAGGTCCCTTCCAACCCAAATCTACGACACATTAGTGTCACTTCACAGGTAACTTTCTATACCAGAAAGAGCAGTTCTTGATGTTATTTTCTGTGGGAAGGTTCTTCCCAGATGAAGGTTGGAAACCTTCTATGTCCTTGTGGTGTATCACAACAAAGAATCGAACAAACACAGCAAGTCAAAATTATTGGATCATGGAATGCAAAGTATATCCAGATGCTAAATAGAAGTAGTAACTGAAAATGTTGCAGTAAAAAAATTTGTACACAATCAGAATGAAATTCTTTAAGATTAGCATATTCAAAAATTATTATATTCTGCTTAGTGTCAAGAGCAGCTGCTTATCTGTCATCAACCTGGCTAGTTACTATTATGGTTATAGTCCCCTGGCTAGGCCGTCCTTTCATGCCAGAATATTGTCATAGTTATCACTGAATCATGTATCGCTGTGTGAAAACTCTGAAATGTGCTAAAAAATAAGATTTAATACAGAATTTCCAAGACTGACACTGGATGTTGGCATCCTAGCCAATGTGGTACCTTTTATAACCAAAATTGTTGTAAGCCCTTTCTAGGAATGGAAAATATCTGTCCTCTGGATTTATAAGAGTTCTGTGTTCTATAGAGGTCTTTAGTAAAGACTACTATCTTTAGATAATTACTGCATGTCTTTGGATGCTTAAAACTTTTATGATATGAAAATGATGCATAGAATTATTGCAGAGTAAAAACTTGAATGTACATTGGAACATTATGTGTCCTAATACTGAAAAAAAACTGTCAAATAAAAAGCAAACCAAAGGTAATACAAAGCAGACAAAAGAGACAGTGCCTGTAATTATTTGAAAAACTTCAGAGGCTTAGTTCATAATTTTACAGGTTCACAAAATACATCTTTATGTGTGAACTGACAGATTGACACACTGAACAAAATCCTGAGATTAAAAAAGTACAAAAATGAAACAGAAATGAAAAAATGGAACATCAAAACTTCTTAATACTGTGGAAAAATCGAATGTCATGCAGAGGCAGATGTAGATTTGATGCCTAATATTGCCTTATATTAAAACACAATATTATAAATATTATGTGTATACACAGAATTCATCTATTTGCTTCAAGAAAAGACTTTCCCTGTGCCAGTGTATTAGTTTAACAAGAACAATTTACAATGTTGGAGTGGGAGCACATGTACATGAATTAGTCTGCAATATATTTTCACAACTGGATAGCCCTAAATTTAAAATTTAGTGCATATGCAGTTGTTACATAAAGTCACTACAAGTGTCGCTCACCAATTACCAGGAAAGCTGTGTGTAAAAACTGACTTGAAGTGTTCCTTTATCATGGTCGTTTCAGGATGTAACTTGCTTTGAAGATTCCAGAAATTCACCAAAGCAGTCACCATGAACTGAGGTCACGAGCACTCACAGTGATGGACATACAGCAATTTCAGAAAGTGAAAGAGACAAAAAGGATGGTAATCCTGTAATTCATATAATAAAGTTAAATAGCAACAGTTATTTTCCCATAGATCACAGAAATAAATCTACTGAGAGAAAACAATAACAAAGGTGATAAAATCCCTATTTGTTCACTTTGATTTTAACTTCAACTTTTTTTGGTGTGTACAGCACAGGAAAATATATAGGAGACATAAGGCTTGAAGGCTCAGAGTGAAAAAAATGTGATGAAATTTAAATGTAAGCACACTGACATCTATTTGATACTTCTAGAAATGAATAGGTTTGATGAATGAATGTAACACACATTGTGAGTTTTCCTCTGGTTCTAGGGAAGGGTGTGGAAAGTGGAACAAGATTCAGTAGGCAAAGTGGAGAACTAACCCCAAGTCCATCTCACATATAACTTCCCTCCACTTCCTTTTTAAACCAAGTGTTCTGACTTTTAAAATCTCCTGCATAATAAATGTTAGTTCCTCACTATGTATGAAAAAGCCTGATAGGTAAGGCATTCACCTCAGAGTTGGAAGAACATCCCTTCATGAAGGGAAGGAGCATGAAACAGAGCTTCTGACCTCCAGAGAGACAGTGAAGGTGATGTGTCCTGTGGTGGTGTTTTGGAGTGGTTGGAAGTAGAGGAGGAATAGACATACTGTGGCGATGATTATTATTAGCGCTATACACATGAAGGCTACCAGGCACCAGTTCTGACAATCTGTTGAGACAAAGGCATGCAAAATCTAAGGATTTAGGCAGCTTTATGCAAATCCAGTAAGAGAAATGTGGATACTGTGAGTTTCGTATTCAGATTCCACATCTTTTGGCATCTAAATATGCCTGTGTCAAGAATCTAATCCTTATATTTGTTCTGATGGAGCAGAAAGTCTGTGACTGAGCATAGCACTGGGATCACATATATCAAGCTTAGTGCTTTCCCCATTGAGTCATTCTTCTTTTTCTTTTCCAGGCATATTCAAGTTTGAAAGTTTTTTTGTACAGCATCTCTGGGGCATGCTTTGTTTTGCAATTCACAACTCTGCTTGTGAAGTAAATACCAATAAGTCTCACGCCGAGCTTATAAAACCTTTGCCTGGCAGCACGTACAACAGCTTTGTTGCTTTGTGCACTGCTCTGTCTACATTTTCTAACCTTCACCCACCACTTCTAGAGATGTGAGGCTGGTTTGATCTTCGTCTGCATTCAGTCTGTTGTCATTCTCAGCAGAGCAGGAGTCACCAAGGGATGCCAGCTATTGTGTGCCTTTTGTGAAAGGGACACAAGCCTACTAAATTTGTTTAAAATGATTAAACACTTTTTCACATGGTTCTGGAATTTAATCTGAGCATGGGACTTTGCATATATACCTCAAGGAGTTGGAACTTTATGTTTGTTTATTGGGTTTTGGTTGTTTTGTTTTGTTTTAAACAGAGAAAAGAGTGACTCTATTTAAAATTTTATAATTACTATAATTTATTTTGAAACTTTGTCATTTTTACCCCTTGGTGGCTGAACTATTCATTTAAACTTTTCAGTTAAATTATTATTTTTTTCTGTTTCATATGGAGACCAAAAAGAAGAGGAAAAAGAGATGGCCTCTCTTTATCCATCCCTTTTTCCTTCATCCCTTTCTTTTAGTGCTTGATATTTCTTATGCCATCAAGCACTCCTCTGATTAATTACTTTGGCCTGTCACCTCCTACTGTGTACAATATTTGCATAAAAAAATAAAAAATAAAATAACTATTAAGAAAAAAGCAGGTTTCTAAGGCTATCCTGTTCTTACATATGTAAAAAGTGACATAAAATGGTGAGTTAATTTGTGTTAGTGTTACATAATAATCTGCAACATTTGCTGTTATTTTTAAATAAATTCTTTAAATAAGCACTTCCTTGAGGAAACACATAATAAGAACAGTATGTAGATGCTAAGAGAGTGTAGCACATTAAAAAAGTGAAAAACTTATTGTATAACCTGCGCGTTCCATACTATACTGCCATTCTCCAGAGAGAATTCTCCCTTACTGTTTTCTATTTTACTATAATATTATGCGGGGACTCAGGATACATATTTCTTCAGTCTCTTTGTTATTTTCCCTCTGGGGTTGTAACTCATGTCAATATTTTAAAATCATTACAGACATGATATTTGTTTATAAGTATATTTGGATATGTATACATGCATATGTGTATATATGCAGAGAGACAATCTTGTGAAGTACAGATATTAGAGATTGAGGAAACATAAAAGTTAAAATGATACATTCTTCCTGTTTTAATCTTACAAAGACATTCTTAAATGATGTATGGTTACAATTCTTTCTGAAAGTCATCCTGCTTACAGTTACCCTCTTGCTGACTGCAGGAAGTCACATTCTCTGCAGGCTAAATTGGCATCTCTCCATCAATAGCCATAGAACTAAACCAGAGGACAATCCATCCCTGTACAAGCATAAATCATACAAGCACTAATTTTCCCTTGCCTTGAACACAACATAGTACACAGATACAGGGGAGCAGCAGTAAAGAATGAGTCAAACTCTCTCTGAAATTCTAATGGCCAATGTTTGTAGATAGAAATGAGTAGCCCCATTGCATGGTACTGCACAAGTAGGCTCAAATTAAATAGAAACAGAGAAGAGTCAAAATAGACAGACCTATAAACAAAAATTAGTAAAAACCCTCACAAAATAACAAGATTTTATTACCAGAAATTTGTTAGTAGATAATGCTTTGGACAGAATTATTGGGAAAAGTTAGTACTCACTTGCATTTCCACTGTATATCAAGGGCCTGAAAAAAGCTTTAACCTCACTGATACATACTCTAATAAAAAACCTTAATGTGTTATGAATAGTATGTGTGAGTTCACGGGGTTACAGTAGTCTGAAATGTTTTAAATAAATAGTGGACTGGTGGTTTCATTATGAATCTCTCTGGCTAGCTAGGCCTTTATGTTACTACCTCTGTTTTCAAAAATATCTCATCTGAAAGAAGGCTAAGCTCATAAACTGGAGGACTGATATGAGTAGAAAACTGGAGAAGTTTCAGTTTCAAGTGGCTTTTGACTCTGCACCAAAGCCAAATGTACATCTTTATTGAATTTCATATTGAAGCAAAACAAACAGAGAAGTTCTCGCCTATGGAAAACAGCAATGTTAATGACCAGAAACAAATCCAAATGAGTCTATGAGTTAAGGTCTGCACAAAGTTCCATACATAAAGCTTTATTTAAAGCTCTGGAATATAATAATTAAGACTTCAAAACATCTTTTTCATTACATTCAGAGCTTAAATTGTGTAACTTATTTGCATTTGAGATAGAAAGAAAACACTTTTAGGATTGTAAATAACCAATTTTAAGAAAATAAAATAAATGGCATTAAACTCAATAAAGGATATATTTTTAGGTCTGAAACCACCCTCCTTTCTAATAATAATAAAGACAATCACTCACATGAATTTGATTAAGTTTTCCTGCAGGTGTGTATGGCCCAGCAGAGTGCACATATACTTTTCTGAGAGAGAACCTCTGAAAACTCTAAGCTTTCTAGGTTCTTTGGGATACTAGTAATCTTTCTCTGATCCAGAAAAGTTTCTCCTTGTACAACTCTTGACTCATAGACAGGATTAAAACTGTAGTGGTTAAAATTAAGCAAGTATAAAACCACTTCACCAGCCTTGTGTAAGAGCAAGTTTGATGTCTCTGACATCTCCATTGATAAGCTGTGCTAACGATGATGCTAATTAAGACTATAGATGCTTCACAAGAGATAGAAGAATGTGTTGAAAGCCTTCAAAATTTAGTAAAACTAGAATCTTGAACAATTTAATTCACTCAGTATTAACAAGTACTTGCCAGTGAAGTTGTATGAAAAACATAAATAAAAATGCAGCTTCCAAATGTTTTAATTATTTCCCTTGTGATACTGAATATCCTGCCTTTTTAATGGGCCATGTACAATGTGCAGACAGCAGATAGGCATGCTGCACTCTGGGATAATCCAGCATTTCCAGGGACACCTCCAGAAACATGTTTCTGACAGGCCTCTGTAAGCCATGAAGACAGACTATGGAATGACCTTTCCATGTATTTCTGCTATTGTGGCCATGTACTTACCCTGAGACCTGCCCATCTTTTGCAGAATACTTTTGGGAGTTCAATTGCCTGTTTTTCATAGAGGTCTTCACTGACTTACTCATCCATATCCCATCATCAAATTTTACAGAAGTATAAACATATAAGCAAGGCGGTGAACTTTTGCATTGTCTTTTTTTCTTCAATGTCTAGTTGGGTCTGACTGTTTTTGATGTTGCTCCACATTTAGAAGACACAGAATATGGATTGAAACTGGAGCTGGAATCCAAAAAATGAAGGTTACCCCTCAACACATAGTGTCTACAGGAATAAGAAAACAAGTGTCATGGTTTAAGCCAAGTTGGCAACCCAGAAAAAAACATGCAGCTGTTCTCACAACCCCCCCTTCCCCTTTCTTCCCCCCAGCTCCCAGAGGGATGAGGAGGAGAATCAAGAGAATGCAACTCCCATGGGTTGAGATAAGAACAGTCCAGTAACTAAGGTATAACGCAAATCACTACTGCTACTACCAATAATAATAATGACAAGGGAAATAACAAGGGAAGAGAATACAACATCTCACCACCTGCCGACTGATACCCAGCCCGACCAACAGGAGTGATCTAGCCCTTCCAGGTAACTATCCTGTGTTTATATAGTGGGCATGATGCACTGTGTATGGAATACCTCTTTGGCTAGTTTGGGTCAGGTGTCCTGCCTCTGCTTCCTCCCACCTTCCTCTCTTCCCTGGCAGAGCATAAGACTCAGAAAGTCCTTGGTCAGCATAAGCATTGCTGAGCAGCAACTAAAAACATTGGTGTTATCAGCGCTGTTCCTAAGTTGAAAGTCAAAACCACAGCACTGCAACAGCTACTAAGAAAGAGAAAAATGACTGCTACGGCTGAACCCAGGACAACTAGAAAAGACAACAATAAAACGCACATGTTCTGATTATTCATCCTCACCTGGCTGTCTTTCCTAGGAAAGAGATAGTTTCAAAGGAATTTTCTTCCTTTAGGAGTACTCCAGATTTTTAAGTTTATATCCCAGAAATGACAGTTTCATTGCTACTTCTTACACTATTTCTTCTAGACTCTCTGATAAATATCATCCATTTCTGCTGGTTTATTGCAGCTGAATTTCCAAATTGCCCTATAATTTCTTCTCTATGGTCTTCACTGTCTGTAAAGGCTACACATGAGAAAGGGCATTGGAAATTGAATTTCCCTGCCATCCAGCTTAATAAATGCCAATACCAAAAAGAAGTTATTCAACTGCCCTCAAACCTAAGCATCTTCCTGAAATGTCAATTCAATTGCTATTTATCTTAACATGTATGAATGATTAAAACAAGATAGAATCTATAACAGTTCACGTTTCATACTGTTGTAATTCCACGTGTTCGTGAGGGTAGAAAGAGAAGCAAGCACATGGTCCACATGGTTTTTTCATTCTTGAACCACAAAAGTTGTCAAAGGAAAATCAAGTCCACTTTGTTTTTCTTGAAGTTTTCACAGCTTCACTTTCAACAAACTTTAAATACTGAATGTATATGATTTACAGCATGGTAAATGACTAAGAATTCACTGTGAGCTTTACAGGATATAGGACTAGAAAGTCAGATGCAGTCATTGGAAGATTAAAGTAGGGTAATCTGTGTTGATCCTTGGAATAATTTGAAACTGGCTTTGATGTGCTGTTGCTGCAGCAGTTCCTAGTTTCAAACTGTGCTGAATACATGAAAAAATGTTATAGTAATGCATATATATACCTGCAAGTGATTGTACTCAATCACTTTTGCACCATGTCTCCTCCCTGGTACAATACCTCTTGCCCTGTTTCTATAGCAGCACAAGATTCATAACTTCTGCAGATCAGACACCAAGGGTATCATGAGACTGACACTTTTAATATTAAATACCTCCAAATAGGAGTGATTAAGCATAAATACACCTAATACAGAAACCACAGTGAACTGGAGATTAAGTAATAGCTCTTTGCTTTGTAAAGAAAAGGGATGTTTACTTGAAGCTTGTCTGTCTTTGGAAGGGGAGTAGATGAAAGCACGTGTAGAGATTGAAGCATGTACACATTTGTTTTGGAAAAAGGCCTCTGATATATCCAGCCTATATGTAAGTCTTGCAGAAGTCTGTGAAAATTTTTAAGACTACATTCCCTACAACAAAAAAGGCTAAGCCTAGACGTGCCTAAATTAAGAAAAAATGGTGTTTTAATTCTGTTATTAGCTCTATCTTTGTCCTATATCTTTCATAACAGTTTCTTTTGAAAGTATCAGTATTTAGTTTGATGGTGGGCCCAGAAGGGATACTTTGAAAAAGCATGATGAGAAAGTGCAGAAATATGTTATGTTTGTCTTTTCCTTTCTTTCCTGCTTTGTCACTTCCTTCTACTTTCTCTCTATGACAGTATTGTGCAGAGCATAAGATTTTTTGAGGAAGTGAAAGACTGTTTTTCCACCTAGTCCATGCTTTGCCCACATGTTTGGGAGCAACATGATTCTTGGCTTCTCCTTTGAGTCCTACCCTGTAAAAAGGTATATGGAGCTAATATAGAAGGATGTAGAGAAACATCTGTAACAATAGCATTGTCTCTCCCTGGGGGAGGGGGAGCCTAGGAAATCTTTTTATGGCAAGGTAGGCGCTTAAGAGTTTCGGTGGCAGATGATTTTCCTGACAGTTCTTTGCACACATGGGAGAGGGCAGGAAAAAGGCCAGAACAGTGATAGGAAAGTCCTGGAAATCAGTAGAGAAAAGGGAGTGTCATGGATTCAGCGGTAACAGTCATTTTTCTCTTTCTTAGTAGCTGTTGCAGTGCTGTGGTTTTGACTTTCAACTTAGGAACAGCGCTGATAACACCAATGTTTTTAGTTGCTGCTCAGCAATGCTTATGCTGACCAAGGACTTTCTGAGTCTTATGCTCTGCCAGGGAAGAGAGGAAGGTGGGAGGAAGCAGAGGCAGGACACCTGACCCAAACTAGCCAAAGAGGTATTCCATACACAGTGCATCATGTCAACTGTATAAACACAGGATAGTTACCTGGAAGGGCTAGATCACTCCTGTTGGTCGGGCTGCATATTAGTCGGCGGGTGGTGAGGTGTTTTATTCTCTTCCCTTGTTATTTCCCTTATCATTATTATTATTGGTAGTAGCAGTAGTGATTTGCGTTATGCCTTAGTTACTGGACTGTTCTTATCTCAACCCGTGGGAGTTACATTCTTTCGTTTCTCCTCCCCTTCCATCCAGGAGCAGGGAGGAAGGGGCAGAGTGAGCAAGTGGATGAGTGGTTCTGGTTTGCTGGCTGGGCTTAACCATGACAGGGAGGTACTAAAATGTTGGAGAATGTCTGCCTTAGAATTTTTCACGATTCCCTTCTTGCCCACCTTTTGCTCTATTTTTAAAGAAATGATTGTGTATATCGTTTGGGTAGAAACAGATACCAACCAGCATGTGATTAGACAGGGAAAGATATTTGAAGAATATTTAATGGATTGTCAGTTAGAATCAGTGAACACTGAACTAAGTATCAAAGACTGCCTAATTTGTAAATCTGAACTATACTAAGTGGTCTTAAGTGAAGTGTGTGAATTTCACTTGACAATTCACTTGACATAAAGGCAGTTGAAAAGGTGATAGGACTTTTTTGTACTTTTAACAGATATAATTCACTGATACATAGAAAGTACTCCATACCAAAAAAAAAAAGAAACATTTTCAAGAATACCCAAAATGTCCTAAAATCTTACAACTGAATTTATGAATTTAGTTTTAATTTCTTAATGATTAATATTATAAATAGCATTCAAGATCTTGTTTTGAAAGAAAGCAAGTATTTGAAAGTGATACTTGATAAGGGAAAAGAGATGCTCCCCTCTTATTTCTGGATGTTTTCTTGCAAATACTAACAAGTGACTTTGGCATATCATAGCATTTCTTCTCATAGACACCTATATATGTTTTCTTGTGAGTAAGCACCATATGCCACAATTTCAACGACCCATTACTCTATTTGCTGGGACCCCAGTGCGTGTGATAACACCACAGGTCCTGTGTATGATGTACAAGTTATATGTGGGTTACACAAAAATTTTGCAAGTGAAATAACAACTGTCTATGGAAGATGAATTATCATATGTGTTAGGAAAGAATAGGCATGTAAAATTTTGGCAGTATCTGTTAAGTAGTTTTGTTAAAATAGAGATTGCATGATAGATTGCATAATTCTGCTTTTACTTGGGCCAGTCATGCTATTCATGGACTAAATAATACATGTATTTTGGCAACCACCCTAGTACACAGAATGTTGCAGAGCAATAAACATACTGAAGGTTATATATCCAAAACCTCAAATTAATTTTAAAAGGATTCTGGAAAATTATATAAAAACGCATTATAAGTAAACGTTCTTTGGTGGATTTGCAGCTATTCCCTAGGAACTCTTATTTCTTCATTAGGGCTGACTACAAAAAAATCCCTTGGTTTAGCTGCATTAAAACATCTTTGCACTTTAATGTTGATTATTTCTCACACAGAATTTGAAATCCCTCAGTATGAAGAAAAATCTAGATTGTCCTGAGTCGGATGTATAATCTGTGCCTTTTGGCCTTCCTTTATTGATAAAAGACCTCTGACATATTTTCTGTACTGAAGAGTATAAGAAAGAAAATAAATACAGTGGAGAGTAAAGGACAAGCACTTGTTTTGCAATTTGCAGAACTGTTCTATTTCAAAAAGTAGAAGTTTTTGTTTTTCTTACAAGGTCTTTGCAGTCTCCATTAATCATTTGTTTCGCTAAATCTGCCTGTTAGCATATTTCTAGCTGCCATTGCACGCTCCCAGCACTTTCTTTAAGCAGCTCATGCATTTGTTTTTGACAGAGGTTGGCCTTAAGACAAAATCATCCATTCAAATCAATAACCATCATGCAACAATTGTTGACTAAGCCAAAGTCTTCTCTTTCAGAACAAAAATCCAGTGGGAATACGGTATAATTTTAAATTTACTTTTATAACAGGAGTCATCTATGTAATCCTGCTCTGTCTCTCTCCACCTTGTGGTTGCTTTGTATCATTGCAGACAATTATTTCAGGGCCCAAACTGAACATTATTGTTTTCTTGTGAATAAATTAAATATTTAAGGATTATAACATTTTTCATTCAGTTATATATCAGCTAGAGTATATAGATGAAATTTATATCTGCCAACATCCTTTTAACAGTAAAACTTTTTCTGTCTTGTTCAAGAAAAGACAATCTGTTTATAACATGCTTTGAACTTTATATATCATGTCACATATACTTTCCTTACTATACTTTGTCTTGAGACTGCAGCTAAGAACACCTTAAAAACAGGATGGATGATAAGAAAACAGCCTTCAGTGGATTTTGTATAAATTAAATTGTTTAACATTCAATAACGGGGGAAGAGAGGATGGGAATCTGATTCTCCAATAATATCCATCAGACTGTTCCCTCTCCCCCTTACTGAAAGTTCAGATTGGAGCAGATAGATAAACAAAATGCCCGTTCTGATTATTGCTGTGCTTAATTTTGAAGCTAAGTGCCTAGTAACAGCATAAATTTGGGTGTTTTGGCTACCTCCATAGCTCACTGATACCTCAGACTGAGAGTCATCTGAATGCTGTGGAAGCCAAAAGTTTCATTACCAAGATCACAACTAGTACTGAAAAAAACAATGTCCTCAATGCCACCTGCAAGTGCAAGTGCTACATCTTTGGCTGGAAGCAGGACATTGTCTTCAGTTGGAATTAACATGTATTTCTGGGTTTTCTCTTGTGTTTAAATCACAAATATATTCCCCTCCTCCCCACAAAAGTAAGAAAGAAACAAAGAAAAAAAAAAACATGATTGCTCATTTTATTCAGTTTATAAGTAATTAGCTGAAAAGGGCTGGAAGTCCAGCATCTGCCATTCATGAAACTTTTGATTTCTGAGGGATGAAGTAGAAATCTTCTAATTCCATGTGGCTAAAATGTTTTCTTGTTTTGACTTATAAACTGGAAACTTGAACCTCACTCTAGAGCCTAGGAGTTAAAGCCTCTGGGAAGGAAAAGAGAGACCTGGTGGTCCTTCATTAGTCTAATCAATAGTAAGTATTATTCGTAAAATGGAGCACCTGGTCATTTTTGCCTCCCAGATGAATGCATCAACCATTATAATTACACTCATTCCGTCTTCTGTGCCAAATGAATGTTCATCGATCCCATGTAAAGTGGAATGGTTTTAGCTTAAGGAAAAAAAAATAAAATGGAAAAGCACTTCCTTTCTCTAGACTCCACCTCAGTGTGGCAATTAGGACACCCCCATAGGAAGAACATATACCAGGACCAGAAGAGCTAACCTGCATAACAGAGGTGCATGCTTTTCCCATGTGTTCCTAGATAAAAGCAGAACAAAGAACAGATAGGGGATGTTCCCAACTTTGGTTTTTCTGGAGCCTGACTATTTGGAGTATGCTCTGAGAAAGCCCACACAAGATAGTCCTGTCAGTGACATAGGCAAAGATTTAGATTATGAACTAGAACATTACTAGAGCATGAATTAGGCCTGGCACTACATGATTCAGCTCAGGTGGGCACTGGTTTTTAGAGATAAAGATCCTCTGAGCACCTGCAGTAACAAGTAGCCAACTATTTCTACCTTTTTTTGTATGCTGTCTATTATGCAAGATACTTAATCAATACTTTTTTTTTCCTTGATTAGAATTTCCTGTACTTCTTCCTTTGCCTGTAATTTGGCGCTGTTTGTCTTCCCAAATAAAAGCTTCACAAAGCTATCAGTCATGCAGGGTTTCTAGCAGGTGAGTCATTAATTATTCATTCTGATGAGTGTGACCACTGCTGTGAGAGAGCCCCAGGAGGATTTCCAAAGGACCATTTGGTAATAAATATTCAACAATTCGTAATGTTTTGTTCTGATTCATGTCCCAGTACCCATCAATGGCTGGACATGTCCACTGTCCATATATAATATCTCCTTTTATCATCATTTAATGACATCAAAATCATGCATTACACCATCTTGCAACAAAAAATTAACAGATTTTTAAAGTCACCTTGTCATGTCTAAAACTACACTTCAGCATTGTAAGTCCATAAACTCTCTTTAAATGCTTATTAGAGCTTATAAATGATGCTTTCACTTCAGTGGAGCTACTCTCATTTACAGTATAAGATGATTTGGTAGATTATTTGCAAGGTGAAGTGAAGCAGAATGGAAAGATGTGCAGAAAAATGACAGTGGCAGCAGGCAACATCCTCCTAAAAGGATAAGAGTGATAGTTGGGTGGTATTTCCAACCCAAACCACAAACTGAATAATTAAGTAAGATGGATTTAGAATATAGTATTTTGGGGTTTGTTTCTTATCAGGCAAATTCATACAATTCTTGTCAATCTAATTTTGCGTATTTTTTTCCCTAAGTAATAGAAATGTGAAAATCATACCAAATACCTGTGAAGATAAGAATCATCAAAACTTTTTAATGAGTGTTTCAACCTGTCATTTTTATGTGTTCAAATCAACCCATGATTCCTGAGAAAAAGTTGAAAACAAAGTGAACATTAACAATGCCTTTCTCGTTTTAAGCAAGCCCACACAGACAGAAGCATGAAACATTTGACTGACAGGTGCTTCTTCAATAAATGCCAATGCTGATGACATGGTAACACCAAAGTGCCTTGCTGAGCATAGTCTGGCATTAGGAAGGTCATGGAAAAGAGTATGAAACTCAATGTGACGCTGTAGTTTCTACAAATGAATAAAACTTGGTAGCAATCGATGAATGTCTTTTTTTTTCCCCCTTCAAACTTTTCTATTTCTCCTTTCTGCAATGTGATAGAAAAACAAAATTAAGTTTCTTAAACAAGAATGATAATCATGAAGAGCAGGAAAGACAGAGAATAAGGAAGTAGGCCACAAATTTGTCAAAGTTGACAGTATAAGAAGTAAGAATAAAACTACCCTGGGTGTCCCTGATACTGAAATTGTGAGTAGTTAGTTATATACTCATTTACTCTTTCAGTAGCACCACTAATATTAATAGCATGATGCACCCAGATGTGAAAACAATGTAAATTGGAATAAAAGAGATTCCTTATTTTAGGCATTCAAAACTTGTCAAATTTGAGAAGTAATTATTAGATCTCCAAAACTTGAACTGGATAAAACATTTATATAGACAGTTTAAACAATTTAATTAGCTTGACTATTTATAATTTTTAAAAATGAACCTCTCTGTCATCTAAAATTTCACAGTGAATCAAGGTATCCAGTAAATGAATAATGTTGGATTGTTAGTCACAGGGACTGACTGATTTTACTCAGCTTTAACCTGAAAGTTAAGCATCTTGTCTAGGCTAGTTGAGAGGACTCCATGTATAGTCCATGAAGTGAGAGAGACATCCTCAGAGACTAATTTATCAACTGCGAAGATTCTGTCTGAGATAGATAGGACAAGATGTCCTCAGGATGTACCTGTCTCTTTCTCTTGACAATTGAGAACGCTTTCACAAACCTCTTAGGTGTGACGCCTCATGTCTGGATGGTTAATGTTAAGTAAGCTAAATTCTGCCCTAAATTCCCCGGATTGTTTTGAGTTATAAGGGAATGAAATGTTTTCAGACTGACTCAGAGTGTCCTGTTGGATTGAAAGGGCAAATCACTCACCATGGATATGTAAAAATAATTAATATCATTTTAGAAAGAAAAGTTCACAGCAACATTACATGAGAACTTCTAAATATTCCTATATTTAGAAGACTCTAATTTCAGGCCCTTTAATGCTTCCAGTACATAATAAATCAGAGCAGTTGTATGTTTAGACTCAGGAAATCACAAATCTATTACTACTTTCTTTGTAGTGAATTCTCATTTCCTATAGATTTCTGATAGAAAAATTATTTTTCATCTAGAACCAAGCAACTATATTCTGAACAGGTTTAGTGAGTGGAAGAATAGAACCACAGAACCATTTCAGTTGGAGAATAACTTAATATCGAGTCCAACCATTAACCTAACACTGCTAAGTCCAGCACTAAACACTATCCCTAAGTGCCATGTTTACACATCTTTAAAATGCCTCAAGAGATTGTGACTCAAAAATGCCTAATGAGATACCAAAGAAGATGGCTAAGAAGGAAATATACCCTTGTATTATAGCCTCTTCATTAACTGTCCAGTGTGGCTGTGCCTCAACTGCATGACCCAATTATTGCATGAAGGAGTTGTGCTAAACTCTCCTATACCCATTCTTTTATATTCCAGGATTCACATAGCCCTAAAATTTCTTCATAAAATGTTTTTATTACCCTCACGGTATGCAGCAAATAGAAATAAAACAATAGAAATGATACATTTTGGCATGTCTCAGAGGACAGCGTACAGAATCGACAGGACAAGGGTTAATGGCTTCAAGCTGAAAGAAGGTAGGTTTAGATTAGACATTAGGAACAAATTGTTTGCTATGAGGCTGGTGAGGCACTGGTACAGGGTGCCCAGAGAAGCTGTGGCTGTCCCATTCCTGGCAGCGTTCAAGGCCAGGCTGGACGGAGCTTGAAGCAACCTGGTCTAGTGGAAGGTGTCCCTGCCTATGTCAGGGGGTTGGAACTGGATGATGTTTAATATCCTTTCTAACCCAAATTATTCTATGATTCTATGACATAGTCTGATTAGTTGACTGTGAAGGCTGAAGGTACTTTAGATCTGCTTGTTAGTGTTCCTTCAGTCTGAGAAACGGTATCCTAGTGATGAATAGAATTTATTCACAGCTCTGCTCTTACATGCTGCTATCTCCATTTACTATATTTACTTCACATGCTTGAAATCTTTTCATTTATCTAGCAGAGTTACTCAAATTGGAGATCTGGTACTTCCTACAACAACATGATTCTTAATGTGCAATAAATTGAAAGGGAAAGAAAAGGTAGTCCATAAGGTCTTCCAAGGTATTTTAAAGATCTTAAAGGCATTAGCTAACCAAGTAGCTGTGGCAGGGGGCAGAGAATAGGGATTGCAGACAGTCCATTACACATTGTTTCTGCCACTGCTTCCTCATCACACTCTTCCCCTGCTCCAGTGTGGGTTCCTTCCCACAAGAGACAGTCCTCCATGAACTACTCCAACATAAGTCCTTCGCATGGGCTCCAATTCTTCACAAACAGCTCCAGCATGGGTCACTTCCATGGGGTGCAGTCCTTCAGAAACAGGCTGCTCCAGTGGGGGTTCCACACAGGGTCACAAGTCCTGCAGCAAACCTGCTCCAGTGTGGATTCTTCTCTCCATAGTGCCACAGGTCCTGTCAGGAGCCTGCTCCACCATGGACTTCCCATGGGATCACAGCTTCCTTCTGGCATCTGCCTGCTCAACCATGGACCTCCATGGGTTACAGGGGCACATTCTGCCTCACCATGATCTGCACCATGGGCTGCAGGGGAATCTCTGCTCCAGTGCCTACAGCACCTCCTCCCCTCCTTCCTCACTGACCTTGGTCTGCAGAGCTGTTTTCTCTTGCATATCTCACTCCTCTCTCCCAGACACTGTTGCACAGCAGATTTATCCCCTTTCTTAAATGTGTTATCACAGAGGTGCTGCCACCATCTCTGATGGGCTCAGCATTGGTCTGTCTTGGAGCTAGCTGGCATTGGCTCTGGTAGACACAGGAGAACTTTCTGACAGCAGCTTCTCACAGAAGCCACCTTTGTAGCTCCGCACTACCAAAACCTTCCAATGCAAACCCTATATACTGGTCAAGCTGTGCCCTTAGTTACAGCAGTCTGTCCTGGTTTGTTAAATTGTTTCTGTCACTTCTCTGCATGACATTACTCTCTGTCGTGTATGATTTGCTAATGAACCTCAAGCAGGACTAGCCTACAAACAGGACACTGAATCTGGCTAGTCCCAAGGTTGGGGCTGTATCTGGACATGCCCACAGAGCCAGGGACCCACAGATGTGCCTGTGCTCATGGGCTGGGAGAGTGAAGGTACCTGTATGTTTGCAAGTGAGCTCTAATCCTGATCACTATAAGAAGGGACACAGAATCATCATCTCTGTGCTGTTTACTGTGATGAAAGTGCTGCTAGTGCATTTATAGCTGCCATTAAAGGCACTACTCAGTCTGTATAGCTGGATTCATGTCTGTGTTTGTATTACACAGGTGTTTGTGCACTGTGTGTGCACAAACATGCATCTTTATGATGCATGATTAGCCTTGCTGCTGTCAGCACACAGGCTTGGGATCAAGAACAAATAGACTAGAGAAATCCCTTGGGTCTTCAAATCCTCCAGATTTTACTTCCCTTAACAATTAGAAAACTGAATGTCACCTAAATGCATTCAATGATTTGTGAAAAATGGTATGTGCTCTGGCTGTTAAAGTTGTAAAAAATTTTTACATGTGGATTTTTAAACCTAAACTCAGATTTATTTATTTTTTAATCTTGATTTAGAAATATCAATTTTAGACATAAAATTAATGTAGTTAATATTAAGGAAGATTAGATGCATTCATATCATTTACTCAAAGAAAAAAAATCTAAGAGACATTGGTGATTAAAAAAAACTCAGGAAAAACAGGTGAATTCCCTAAAGAATGAAGAAGGACAGACACTGGATCTATTTTTAAAAAGGGGTAAGAGAGAAGACCTAGGTCCATCAGTTTAGCCTCAATACCTGAAACATTCTGGAACAGCTTGTTAATTAGTCTGGATGCACCCTGAGGATAAGGTGATAGGGAACAGCTGACATGGATTTGTCATAAAAAAAGTCATATCAAATCAATCCAAGTTCTTTCTGTGGCAGGGTAATTGCCTAGTGGACAAGGGAGAAACTATAGATTTGATGTATCTTGACATTAGTAAGCATTTTCACACAGTCCCATTTGGCACTGTCATAAACAAACTACAGAGGAATACAGTGTAGCAGAAATTGCCACATGAAAAGGGTGAACAATGGTCCGAAAAGCTGAACTCAGGTCACTACCCAACAGTGACCATAAAATCCATCAAATCTGGAGGATTTTCTAGTAAAATTAACCAACACGATTGGCAACAATATGATACCAATTACTGAGTAGCAAAATCCCATACCAGTGTAATTAATTTCTTGAATACTTAATTAATTCATAGCACAAGGAAGGCTTTCTGGGGGACCTGTTGAATCCTTGTTATTGGATGCATTGAAGAGCGAGTTAGATTACTGTATTTTGGAGGTAGGTTTTTGTAAGCTTGATGGATAGATGTCACTAGGCAGATGTTTGATGCTCCCTTTGCCTCTATGATCTCTTCTGTAGTTTCTGCTTGGCTCTCACAGCTTCTGACATTACTTTGGGTAGGTCATTTGCTTTCTTCTTACCTCAAGCCTTACTGTGTCTCATAAAATCTTTAACATCTTTCACAGGATCTAAAATACAGGCACTGCCTGCCATAGTTTATAAGGGTTTTGGAATGAAATCACTTATTAAGCACAAAGTTTTCTCATTATGTGTCAAATAAGAAGTTATTTCTGCTATAATTTTGTAGTGATAGCTAGAAGTTAAAGAGTTATCAGGATGCCTATTGTGTGTGTGCATATATGGATGTATTAAACAGAAAGATTGTATATAATTTCCTTTAATTATATCTTTGCCTATTAAAAGCCAACTGAATGCATTTTGTACCACATGATCAATGGTGTTAAATCACTTGCATTTCATTGCTGAAAACTTATTTTTGAGATTCAGTACTTGAGGCTATAATAGATTTCCTAATTGTAAATCTCAAAATTATGTTCTGCCTAAATTACAGTGTAACTTTCAGCAGCACATGCTTTGTACCCAAATATAGGGTATCTTGTTTTGTATGAACTGCAAAAGCGTTCTGTTAAAGATGGTTTTGCATGAACTTGCATTTGTTTTACTGTATTCAGGGTGTTTATAGAATAATTATATTTATGTAATATCTTTCTTTCCCATTACACACACAGTGAAAGAACTTTGAAGTTCTAAATTCAAATATTTCAATTCAGGAAACCACAAAGTGCTGAAATTCTGTTTGTTTGTCCACAGGTTTGTTTGTTGTGTTTTTGTGTTGGTTTCATTTTTTTAAGCCATCTGCTAGGGGAACATCATTGGGCAGTGTTAGATCACAGTTTCACATAATCTTTGTGTTCATAGGTTCTGTTTCTGAGTGTGGTCGTGAAGCTGCTCTTAGTTGTCAGATAAATAGACTTGCAAACCACATGCAAACTGAAGAGAAAGATTTGTTTCCTTGTAATGAAATGGTAAGCAGATTATGTCTGTAGTTAATGATAACCAAAATGCTTTCAAAAAACCCCTTCCATTTCCTCCCCTTACCAGCAAACACTAACCTCAAAAAGGAAAATTGCAGTGTGAGAGCTCAGAGGGATTTACTATGAGACTTCAAGTATGACACCTATTCAGACACATTCCTCATGTTATATGTATTGAGATGGCTGCTTCTAAGCAGCTTCCCACCCAGCATGCAGAAACCCAGAATAATGCTGTACTTGCCTTAAACAGTGATACTCTCCCTATAGACAGGGAAGACTCTCAAAACCTGTGAAAATAACTGTGTAGAGGCTTTCAGAGGCACCCTGCTTCTTCTGGCCTACCCCATGGTTCTGGTTTTTATTCCAGAGACCAAGGTAGAAGAGGGAAGGGATGTGAGATAAAGGTATCCTTGATCTTATCCCAGCACTGAGTTAAAAATAAGGCATTTTGCCATAAGGTGTATTTAGGTCATTAAACAACTCTCAGTAATGTAACTTATTTTTGCTGAAATACCTAGAAAGCCACTCTCATAGACAGTTAAATTGAGCTCAGTGAGGCCACAGTGAGGAGGCCATTAGAAAATTTGTATCTCAGGCATCATAAATAGATTCAGGATCGTCTATAGATAAAACAGATACCACAGTCATGCTGCCATTTTTCTTGCTTTACACAAATATTTCCTTTCAATTTATTACCTCTGCTTAAACCCTAATTAATCTTGCCTATGTTTATGTACCTAAGAAAGGTACTTAAAAGTGGAAACATAAGTATATTAACAGTTAAGGAGAGAGAAAGGCACCTCCACAGGTTAATTCATAATGGTGTCAACCCATGGTAGATGTGCTTGTCTCTTCTCTGACAACAGCCAGTGACTACAGCAATCATGTTCCCAAATTAGGTCCTTCAGTTAATTGGGTCAATCAGGAGACATCTGGGGCATTGTCTTAAATTAGAATAAACATTGCTGCTCTCTTTCTTTGTGCCTTTTTTTTACAGTACCTTAACAATAAAATCTTATACTTGAGTACTTTTTGCTCCATGCTGCGATCTAATATAATAACACAGCATAAGCAAATAGCAAGTTGATATTAAGCTGTGATCCTGGCAGACTTTCTAAGCCAATTAGGGTCAATGTAGATCAGGTTTATGCCTGCAGGGAGTAGGTGTAGCCATATGCTAAATGATACAGAGAACCAGAGGAGAGTATGGTAGCAGGATCAATAGGACTGGCTTGGGTCTTTGTATTGATGCAAAAAATACAGTGGAGGAAAATGCTTGACTTAGGTTGTAAGACTTTATCTTCCTGGCCTGTGCAGAAATGATGGTTCCAACTTGTAATATCCCTAGTGGCAATAACTACGCAGAGGATTTCATCTAGTCTGCTGGACATCTGTACATCTGCAGACTCTGATTGTACTTAGTATATTGGCAGGGACTGTGGGGACGGAGGCCAGAACGTATGTATGTGGTTGTTAAATTTCTAAGCTGAACCCTCCAATGAG
Organism: Melopsittacus undulatus; assembly: GCF_012275295.1. Taxonomy (NCBI): domain Eukaryota; kingdom Metazoa; phylum Chordata; class Aves; order Psittaciformes; family Psittaculidae; genus Melopsittacus; species Melopsittacus undulatus. Next base: position 11,898,784 of record NC_047528.1, on the reverse strand, counting down.
CATTATAAACATATCTTCAACTCAGCAGGAAAAATTCTACATGAGCATTATGGTTCTTTTCCAGGAGGAACGTTGACATTAATTCTTATAAAAAAGGAATGAGCACAGGGAATCTGTTCACTACAGTGTAGTTGAAATGGGGAAATGAATGAGATCTTATTGCTACAGGAAGAAGTCAGACAGTAAGCACGAATCACAAGATATCTGGGAAGACAAAGAGCAAGGGTTAAATCACAGATGTGGCAGTTCAGCTTCATTTCTTGTACATTACCTATCAGGTGTCATGCTCACACACCAGAAAGATGTACAGGGAGGCATATGGGTGACCTCTATACACCCATATTCTCTCTATATATGTTTTTAAAGGGTGAATTAAAATTCCGTTACATAGAACAAAAGAAAAATTGTTGGACTCAAAGTATCTGTAACACATTGCCTCCTTCGTCTTTTTTTCCTCATCTGTAAAATAGGGATAATAATCTTACCCTGCTGCCTACTATCTACACAGTGAGATTGCCATTCAGAGATTTTAAGGTCTGAGGCTCAAATAGTTTATTATATGGGATATGCTCAGATGCATAAAATTTCATTCATTATTCCTGTACTTAGCTTATTAATTGACATTTGATTAAACAGTAGCCTGTTTTGTAGTGTCTGAGATGTTTCAAAGACTGTAGAACATGGTTTGTCTTCCCTGATAGCTTTTGATTGAAAATTTATGTCTTGTTTCCAGCTTGAATCAATCTAGACTGAGCCACTGTTTCTTGAGATGCACTTCTTTCTGTATTTTCTGTTTCCTTTCCTTTCTGTATATTCTGTTTCCTTTCCTTTCTGTAAATCTCACAGGGGTAGCTAAGTGGGTCTTGAACTCAGTGCTACTAGATATCCATGTAATAAGAGCAAGAGTTTTACTTAGCTGCAGTAATAATACTTGATGTGGGGAAATGTGGGGGAAAAGTTTGATCTAAAGGCATTTCAGTTACCAGCAGTTCTCCTCAACCTTCCTTAAATGTATTAACGCTCCCATTTTCAGTTGGTAAAGGGAAATAATGGTAAGTGTCACATTACAGGGCAATTTGAGCCTGTTCATTATAAGAATATGGCAGATATTTTCTCAGCAGAGCTAGCATCAGAACACAATGAAAGTCCAATGCAGCAAATCACTGCAATAGCCCAATGGTCAAAGAAATAAGTTCAGATAAAGAATAAGAAAGCCTAACAGTTTTAATTTCTTTTTATCCTTTCAGACATAAAAGCAACATTTAAATGCAGAATTATTACACTGCTTTTCACCTGATAAAGAAACAAATTTCTGCTAATAATTTTTAATATCCCTTTGCTATAGTTGAACCATTTTATGCTCATTCTGCCTCCTGATGGTTTGTTGAGGATCATATGATAGGGCAGATTTACAGCTCCAGCCCTGATTATTGGAACATGGGTATGTTATGATTCAGGAAAAACTCTAGAACAAACTTGCCAACAAAGTTTTCAAGCTGACAAGCAAGTATTCTTTATTGCAGCACTGGGAGACATGGGGGATAGCTCCTCCTAACAAGTGTCCCCGTATTGCTACACAAGCTGTCCTTATATAGTCCTTGGACATACATACATATTCATGAGGCTACATATGGATTACATAATTTTCCAGAAAGTTCCCTGCATGTGTACACAGTTGTGGTGGTGGTCTCTGAGGGTCGTTTACTTCTTCCAGTAATCTTCATCACTTCTGGCAGCCTTTGAAGCACACACAGCAGATGCTCATATAAGCTTAATTGATTTGTAAGCAGAGACATAATAATCCTCCTGTCCTCCTACTTATCAGTTTAACTGTAGCCCATCCTGGACACCTGCCATTCCCAGATACTTCTTATCTCTGTATCCTGTTCTTCTAGACTGCTTTTCTTAAAACTATGTCAACTATAATGATTTATCTTGTATAAGAATTCTCAGTATGTTCTCTAGCTGTACTCTATTTTTTTTATATATCATGCACCTCAGTAATTTTCCATTGCTACTGTCACAAAGCCATTGAACTTAACATTACTTAAAACTAATTCTAAAGGTTTATATATTCCATTTTGTGATTTTGTGCCCCCCTTGTCTCAGTTAGCAAAGGTGAATTACTGTCCATGTTTGGCACAATACCTCTATGCCATGCAAAGATGCATGATTTAAATTCAAGAAATACCCCAAACCTACAATGAGGTGGCTTTGACCCTTCTGTCAGTTCTGCTGCGGTACTTTGTGAAAAGAACTGAACTGGAATATAGCAATATTGACATGACTAAATATCTCAATAAAAATAGAAAACCCTGAAATGTATTGACCTCCAGCCTGATCTCTTTGGTCCTATATTGCTGGATGGTAGCTGTTGAAAGAAAAGGAGAGGAACTTTTGTACTCCTTTGCAAAGAAGACCAGAGATACATGATGCACCTATAAGGCTAGGGCATATCTTCCCTGCCTAGGGAATGTATTTTATGATTTGGAGTAGTGACAGACTTGTAGACAGAGTCGGGAAAAAAAAACAACAATCAAACCCAACATGCTCTTTAAAGATTTTCCTGCTAGGTTGTCATAAAGGAAAAAATATTGTTGATTATCACCACAGTCATACACAGTTGAATTAAAAAAGCTTACCTCCTGCCTCTGTCAATATATACTGCAAATTACAGTAGGATAGCATTGTACTTGAAAGATACAATATGTTGTAGCACACCACACTCTCCTACTTTATATATTTCTGTCTTGGGCAACAAATGCATCCCTGATAAAGACATGTCACAGCAGCAGAAGACAGAGTTCACAGTGCTGAACTTTTCCTAGAATTCCAAGATGTATCCAAGAATTAGAGAATAGTGAATCATTTTAGCTACAGGATGATTTTAATTGACACTTGGCTTTGGAAGCAGGTTATTTATATGGAGCATTTTCTCTGTCACAATCGAAAGGCATACCTTTTTACATTTCCTGTTTCCCCTTACAGGTGTTTTTAGCATTTCTATGTATTTTTTTTCTGTAAAAATACTTTCACAGAAGCTAAAACACAACAGGTATAAGGATATTTATATTTTATACTTTTATAATTTTGCCTTTTGTTTTTCAGAAAGGCTTGGAATTGTTTTACTGTATCATTTCAAGCTTTAGTATTAAAAAAACCTGTCAATTAATAATTTTTATTTATTGATCACAGTCTCTGAATATGTGGAAAATCAAAGGTAGGGTTTTAGAAAACAAGAGCTGTCAGCAAACTGTGTAACAACAGCTCAACAGCTTGTACAACTTGCTTTCTGACTTGTCTAAAATACCAGGGAACTGATTTTTTTATTATTAATATAAAAAAAACACAAAAAAACAAAACAACAGCTGTCTGGAAAAGGAAATTAATTTCTACAAGTTAAAAAAATAATTTGAAATCAAACACTTAAGGGCCTGCTCAATTTAGCATGACTTATAATAATCCAGATATTATTGACTGATAAAACTCAACTGGTTTAATAACATTTTGTTTCTGCGTTTATTACCTTGTTACTGTAATGATAATCTTTCTTTTTGCTTGTCAGTCTTGCAGGTGCAATGATAAAGCATTGTCTAAGAGTGTGGCTATTCTGCATTTGTGACCATTCGTGATGGCAGACTTGTATTCTGGAAAGGTACAAGAGTGCAAATAGTTATATCTAGTCATTCATTCACACTACACTTGGCAGTAAAAAGTTTCCATCTATTTCATAAATTATGGGTGTATTCCTCATAAGGTCAAAAGTGTCCAAGTGTCCCCTTTCAACTTATCAAATCCTTCTCTCATTCTTGAGAGTAAATTGCCAAGGATTTATTTTGTGAGCTGTTGGAGTGTAGTATTCTAACACTCTCTGTATCCTGTCAGTTGTCTCTCTTTAGTGAACCCAGAATGATCTCTCTTTATAAAAATGAATTTATATTTTATGAAGCCCATTATTTAGAACTGTAGTTAGGACTTTTAGATCTGTGTTTAATGGTGAAACATATCTGCAGGATTAACATACCATTAAGATTTTTCCAGGTGTAGGCAATAATACGTTAATAACATCTCACAGAAACAAGAGGCTCTTCCCCATTTGACAGTCCATTGAATGTGTTAGTGGTATTAAAACTGTGATTTTGATCACAGTCTTTATTCACTGTATTAGGAGCTGTACAGATATATGTTAAAAAACCCATATAACTGTTAAATTAAAAATTAAGTTAGTACCTATTAGGTAATCAGTAAATTAATATTGATCAGATTGGTAGTTAAACAGTTAATTGCACATATCATAAACCTGGCATATCCACAAACAAGTCTGTGCTAAGCCTTCATAGGATTATTATCCCCAGGATGAAATATTTTCATTTCTGAAATTGCCTCTTCTCTGCTTTCCCCCCATCCTCTTTTCTTTCCTTAATATACACACCCCAAAGTTGCATCATGTTAAACTGCTCGACTTTAAACAACTAAATCAGGGTGAACCTTTTAAAGGAGAATGTGACAAACTGTCAAATGGAAGGCTCCCCAAGGAGAAAGAGGCTAGACCATTAATATAAGAGAGGCAAAATCGTTCAACTGTTTTCTATGTCATAATTCATTGCCCTGAAAACTCAGGTTTGCAATAAAAGAGGATGTTAAGGATCTGACGTTGTACAAAATGTCAGTGAGAATGTGGCAGATGAAGTTACAAAACAATGGAGGCAAGTAGTCTTGGCCTAGATACGATGTTGCTGAGTGAATGGAACTTCACAGGGACATATACATGCAAAATGTTGTTTGCTGGGTTTTTACATGCTTAGAATCTTTGGTGTATTGGCAAGACATCTTTGCAGTGTGTCATGGTAAATATCTGCTATCACATAAACTGAATCAAGGACCAAAACTGAGATAGATATATAACAATAAAATAGTTGGAAAGATCCTTTTCTTCTTATTATTTTTTTATTATTACTTTTTAGCTATATCAAAAATAAGATTGATTTGGCTTTGAAGCTCTACACCAGAGAAATTCAGGAAGTCAATTGTATCATTAAAAGATTCACTTTAGAAGTACTAGATTAGGCACTATGATGACACCAATGTAAGGACATAGAACTGAAGTAAACGTGGAAATTATAAAATCCGGTCTTTTACTGACATATATAACCCATACAATATTTTACACTGTTCACAAACTCAGAAAACCCTATTCTCTGGCTCTGTATTCTACTCTAAGGAAGTAGAATTAGTCTTGAACTCACCAGTTACAGATTTTCCAACATAGGAAAATATCCAGATAAGGGAAAAATATATTTCCCATACCTTCGTTCTCCTGATATAAATGGCATGAAGGAAAACACTTAGTAGAAATAACAGGTAAGATAATTGTCTCTCCTTAAACACAGACTGGAGTGCATAATAGTGTTCTCATTTTTTCCTCTGACAGCGTTGCAGTTTTCTGTTTTTTATAATAATATAAATGCTTATGGCCCTCTTGGAACTGTTTTGACTGTGTTTTATATATGAGTTAAAAAGAGATTGTGGAGACAGATTTTTTTTTCAATTTTTCTAGTCTCAGGAAATCTTATGCAGCTAGTGATGTCACTCACATGGAAAAGAAAGATTTATTTTCTGGCTTTACTGGAATAGAAAGCAAACCACATATTTTGAGATTAATAAATAATGCAAGCTACAAGGATTTTGCAGCTGCTCTTAAACTGGTTGGAGTTTTTTGCAGTAATTCCTTTTACATGCAAAATTGAGATAAAAACCTGAAATTCAGTAAGCATATAGTAAAGATGATGCATTGAACTCTGATTTTGTTCCTATTCATATTATTCCTTATTCATGGTCTTCTTAAGGTTTAATCTTCTTTACAATACTGGACTTTCAATCATCTACCCCTTAATTTACTTTCTCTTTGTTCTTCAATTTATTTCTTCCCATGAGTATTTCTGAGACTTTTTGTCAATTAAAGCAGAATAAGAAAGCAAGATCTGCCTAACTTACACAGATTTATTTAAATGTCCTATGCCATGGGTTTAGAAATTGGACAAGCAGTTGTCCTGCATTTAAAGTGCAATTAAGTTTTCTGTTTGCCTTATTAAAAGAATCATGTGATTACTGTATAGAATTCTTTATTCTATTCCATCTTCTGTTTTATTTGATGTTTCTCCTGGTTTTCATTCCACTGAGTAATATAAAGCAATTGTTAGTCAAATGCAAAAGTGTCTTTCTAGAAACAATGATATTCAGTTATATGTTGTCTTCTAAAACGTATTACACTCTAATCAAACGCAGTTCAATGCATGTATCATGACCAACATTCTTCATCAACAATCACTTATACATTGTCTTTCTGTTTTATTTTTCTTTGTTTCTTTTCTGGTTTTGGATGTGGGTTGGTTTTGTTTCGGTTTTTGTTGGTTTTTTTTTTAATTTGATTTTGGTTTGATACTTACTGTAAAGATCTCAGTAACTACAATTAGTTCTTGGATACATTGTAACTACATGATAGATGATAGTAGTGAGAGGTGAGGAGCAGTGGGGAGACTCCTATGGACTGAAAGTAAATAACTGTCACTACCGTATTCAAGAAGGGCAAGAAAGAGGATCTAGGGAACCACAGGCTGGCAATGTTTGTATCACAGAAATGTTACGGAAGAAGCCATCTTGAACATTTGAAGGCAAAATCATAACTCACTAACTTGGAAGACTTCTACAATGAGATGACTTGCACAGTGGAGAGCAGCAGATGTTGTTTATGTTGACTTTTGTAAGGCTTTCGCACTGTCTCACACCATATCCACACAGCTAAAATATGAAGAATGGACTAGAAAGAGTGAGGTGGATTGAAAAGTGTCTGAACTGTCGGCTTAAAGGATTGTCATTAAAGACACAGAGTACTAGCCACATACTAGTGGTTTGTCCCAAAGGTCGTTAATGTTTCCAGTACTGTTTAACATCTTCATTTGTCACCCACAGCAAATTTGCAGATGATAAAAACTGGGAATAGTGGCTTATATACTAGAAAGTTGTGTTTTCTTGCACAAGGACCTTGACAGGTTGAAGAAATGAGCACCAGGGAAAACTGGGGCCAATCAGCTGAAAAGCAGCTTTGTAAGGAAGGACCTGGGGGTTCTGGTGAGCACCAAAGCTGATTATGAGCCAGCAAAGTGCACCTATGGCAAAAAAAGGCCAACAGGCTCCTAAACTGCATTACACAGTGCGGAGAGCATGTCAAGGGAGGTCGTCCTTCCACTCTGCACAGCCCTGCTGAGACACCTCTAGAGTGCTGTGTCTGGGCTGCCCAGAAAAAAGAAACGAGGACATACTGTAGTGAGTCTAGTGAAGGGATGCAAAGATAATTAAGAGCTTGAAGCATCTGTCATAGGAGCAGAGGCTGAGAGAGCCAGGACTGTTCAGCTGGAGAAGAGAAAGCTCAGGGGCATCTTATAAACATGCTTAAGTACTTTATGAGAGAAGTAAAGAAAATGGAGCCAAACTCTTCTCAGTGGTGCCCTGTGAAAGTTCAAGAGGTGATGGGCACAAACTGGGGAAAAAAAAAAGAAATTCCATTTAGATATAAGGAAAACAATTTTTCCTGTGAGGTTGGTCATACACTGGAATAGGTTTTCCTGAGTGGCTGTGGAGATTCCAGTCACAAAGAAATTTAAAACCTGATCAGAAACAACCCTGAGCAACCTTCCGTGGTGATGCTACTTGAGCAGTGTGGTTGGACTAGATGGTCTCCAGAAGTGCCTGTCAACCTCAGGCATTGTGTGATTTTGTAATAACGTGATTAAGGCTGAGGAATTTCCATCAAATATGTTACTGCTTAGGTTTTTTTTGCAAGGTGTTGAAATTTTTCTCTGAAATAAACACCTCTAAAGTTGACTTGAGCCCAGAAAAGGCAGTTGTTATTGCTCTATTTGTTGATGTAGAGGCTGAATATTTAGTTTTCCTTCAGAATGTAAATTTAAAATACCTAAGGCATATTTCCGTCTCAGTTGCCTGTTAAGCTTTTTCTTTGAAACCAGTGGCAAGTTCTGACTATGTATTTGACAAACTACTACAAAGAAAACTTCCTTTAAAATGGTGATATGGTGTATGCAGTTGTCAGGTATTTAATCAAAACTCTGAATTTATACCTTTAGTGTTCTTCACAGTTATGATTTTGGGAAACCTTTCTCTTTTCCTTTTTTTTTTATTTAAGAAAGAATGAATGCTTGCTTTATTTACTAGGGAATTTTCAGGCTTAATAGTTATGGGTTAAAGGCTTTGTTTGAAAGTGCTGTGTAAAACCAGATCTCTTTGTACAAATTATTATTTTATAAGAATACGTGTCTGTGTCTTGTGTGAGCCTCATGGTAGATGCTTTCATTTTAGAGTCCTAACACAGTAAAATCCCAGAACTAAAACATCCCACCCCCAAGAAAAAAAGACTTAATTAGAAAAAAAAACTGGATGACAGTTCCATTATAGTAATGATCATAGGATTTTTTTATATGATTCAAATATAATGGTAGCCTTCTAGAAAAATGTTGCTTTTGTTTAGTATTTTTAGTTATCTAAGCATAAACATGCATGTGTCCACTTTCAAGAGGACAGTTTGTAAACCTCTGTTTTTACTTCATTTTGATTAAAAAAAAATAATAAAAAATGCCTTTTCAATTACAAGGCAAATCTCTCTTTGAGATTAGAAACTTTGGAAGAGTTGCCTACAGAGCCAGAGCAGTTTGCCTTTAAACTGCAACATTATGAGTACCATTGAAGGCTTTGATTCTTGCTGGGCTTTAAATCTTGTAGCGTATCATCATTTATTTAACACTACTTGAAAAGAGCAGGGGTTGTAGAAAGAAATATTAATTTTCCTCCTTTCTCTTAGGTTCTACATTTCCACTAGAATTATGTGTGCGTGTGTGGGGGGAACAACAGGAAAAAAAAAACACACCAAGAAAAATTCTCTTATTTATAAGGACAGTATAGTAAATAGAAAAGTTTTTGAGAAAGTATGACCACTACCAACTCAGAAGTATAGAGTAACTGCTAGTGTCAAAAGACAGTGGTATGAATTTGTATCCTGTAAGAGAATTAAAAAGAGAGAGCACTGACTGGCACACTCATTCCTCAGTCCATAAATATAAATGCATTTTATAGTATAACAGAAACAATTAATATAAAGGTAATATAAAAAATGTTTATTATTACCAAAATGATCATGCCAAGAAGAAATCTTAATCTGAATGCAATTGATTATACATGTGAGCTTGATGTCAGCAACTGTGTATGGGAGAAGACTGTATAAATGTACCTGAATCATTATATTCAAACTTCTAAGAGTAAACTACAGTATTTTCAACATAAGTTCAGAGGCTGGTCAGGGACTGTGCAGTATTGCAATAAGGAATTCAGATGTGAAAGTTTTGGGTAGATAGTTTAGTAGGACTTTCTGCTTAACTCCTCCTTAAGAACTATTCCAAAACCATAGACTTCTGATTGTTTAACACAGTGCAGCTACTAAAAGATTTATTTTTAAAATGTGTTCTTATGTTAATTTTTTCCCCTTTCTTAGATATCCTTTGCTTTCAAATCCAAGCCTTATCTCCTTTTGTTATACGACAACTCATCTCCAGCATATTTTAAACAAACCTTTGATCTTGCTCTCTCTTATAATTAATCTATCCATGTGTCTATTCAATTTAAATAAATAGTAGAAATGGATTTTTGCTCCCTCCCTCCCCCTACGGAACCTTATTTGGCAACCATATTATCTTATTATGACTCATCATACAATTACACCTTGTTTTCTTCAACAGTTTCCCTTGGATTATTGGCCTAGATTCTAGAAGCATTTTTCTTGTATTCTTATCATGGCTGATGGACATGTGAAAATCTTGCTGCAATCCATTTAATCCATTTGTACTCTAACAGTCTCCCTGGTGTTTCATTTTTTCAGTCTAGGCTGCAATTTAATAAAATCTGTCAGATATGGGGATGATTGAAATAATGCTTTTATAGTACATCAGTTCAGATTAAGGGTAATTCATGAGTTCTCTGTAAATATTATCAATGTAATAATGAACTTCCAGCTCACTTCTGATTACATTCCACATTATTGTACACTCACACCGTTCCAAATTTGGTAATCTCTAATTAAATTGATGGTGCTATTGCTCCAAAACTGTTGATGGAGAAAAAAAAAACTTGAACTTGAGCTTTATGTAGTAGAAAAGGCATCCAACACCTTCAGTTTTTCTCCAACCAGATATCACTTTGTATGTGATATTGTTTATAGGATAACATACCTTCTTAATCTAGGCCAAACAATAAAAGTTACATGGATAACTGACTTTCAAAAACTCTACAATACTGCAAATGTCAGGCAGAAATTGACATTTAATTCAGGTGAGGATAATTTTCTCAGTGTATTTGGTAAGTGAAACCTTTAGGTCAGGGGAGAAGTGATAGATCAGTGGTACAAATGGCTATTATTCATCCACTTTTGTAGTTATAATCACACTCTTGGTTTCTGCCTCACACTTATTTGTTTCATTTTTGATAAAACATATTTTTTGGAGTCCTACTTTTCTCCCTGTTGCCATTAATTAATTAATTAATTAATCATGTAAGCATAAATTAATGATTTTTTTCCTCTAATTTCTCTACATTTTTTATGTTGTCTTCTAGGAAAAGGAAATATATTGATAGATCTCTCAATTTTTTAATTTGAGAAGATAAAAAGTATAAATATGCAACTATGAGAAATATCTGACTTCTGTGATTTTTTTAATTATTATTTTTACTTTTGAAGTCAACCCTGATTTTCTTAGTCTTCAAACACTAAATAAAAGCTAGAAAGATGTCATATGAAATATTAGTGCATACTCACAAACCATACATTAATGATATTTTCATTTCACCTGAAGAGAGTGCTTGATTGCGTAAGCTAAAGCAATACTAAAATTTGTAACTTCCAAATAAATGTTTATATAATATATAAATAGGAGCATACTGACATGCCATAGAATATTAAAATATAGTCTTTATCCTTAACAAGCATTTCATTTCTCCTCTTGATAGGTACTACTAATCTCTGTGAGTAATGAAATAGAGCAGAGCCTTCTATTCATAGGTACAGAACAGCTGCCCCTTTTATAAGGATGGGGAAAGAGTGGCACAGAGAGAAAAAAAGAACAATTTTTCATCCAGGAGGTCAAGTACTTTTAAGAGAGCTCAGAATTTGTACTGCTCAACTCAGACTGCAAACTGCTAGGAATAGATTATACTGGCCATGTTCAGGCACTTGAGTATTTTGAACATTAAGCAGCTGGGCAAGAGCTATCTTCTTTCGCTATCATGTGGAACACATCAGAGCACAGAAGCATACACATTTCAGCAAAGTTAATTATCTTCCAGTGACTGAAGTAGCATGACCATTATTTGTTTATTGAGTTACATGTGAGAAACCCAAAGAGTCCAAACCAAAACACATGCAAGTTTGAATTCTTTTGATTCCTGTTCATGTTTTCAGAGAGTAAAACCTCTCTCTCTATATATATATATATTTCTTTTTAAGTGAAAAGGACTAGATCTTGTCCATGTAAATCACCTTGTAATTCATTTCAGATTTCTATGCCAAGACAGAATCCAGAATTCAGAGCCAAACAAGTTCCATGTAGCATTATTGCTCTCACAGAATTATTAATTCACCACAGTGTGCATAATTTAGTCGGAAGGTAAACTATTTCTCTTTTCCTATAACACCTTATTGCTGGCAGCATGTTTGTACATCTTGACCCATTGTACATTTATATGCTGTTTTCTTCTCATCTGCTTCACATCTGCCTCCTCTGTATTCATAGCTTGAATCTCAGCTGTTCCTTTCTAGTGCTCCTGTGATTGTCAAAGTACATATGTAAATCCTGCTGTAAAATTCCATGTTCCAGTGGGTGCTGGCTGCCCCCTGAGGAAAGGTGGCTGTTATTCACAAACTGAAGGAATGACTTTTTTTTTTCTGTGTGAAGTAAAAAGCTGCAATCTTTAATGGCTGGAAGAAACAAAGCCAGCCACGAGGATGACCAGGGGACTGGAGCACCTCCTATATGAAGACAGGCTGAGAAAGTTGGGGCTGTTCAGCCTGGAGAAGAGAAGGCTGCATGGAGAGCTCATAGCAGCCTTCCAGTATCTGAAGGGGGCCTACAGGAATGCTGGTGAGAGACTATTCACTAGGGACTGCAGTGATAGCACAAGGGGTAATGGGTTGAAACTTAAACAGCAGAGGTTTAAATTGGATATAAGGAAGAAATACTCTACTGTTAGGGCGGTGAGGTACTGGAATGGGTTGCCCAGGGAGGTAGTGAATGCTCCATCCCTGGCAATGTTCAAGGCCAGGTTGGATGAAATCTTGGGTGATATGGTTTAATGTGAGGTGTCCCTGCCCATGGCAGGGGGGTTGGAACTGGATGATCTTAAGGTCCTTTCCAACCCTAACTATTCTATGATTCTATGATTCTATTACTCTGGACAGAATGAATTGCGAATGCTGCCATCCTAGTGATGTTCTGCTGTTTTATATGCCCTGTATCCTCTTGGCATTGCATTTAAATAAATAAATACAACCACTAATGGATTATCAGTTTCAGCCAGGTGAGGCTACAAGTTTATTACAACGAAGAACAGGTGAAAATAAAGTATAGGTAAAGCTAATAAAAAAAATGCAAATGCTTATGTCTTGTATTGAGTGTTACATTGACTTTACCTTCTTCTGGCTCTGGGAAGAATCTTTAGGGAAGATGTTTTCTGCACAAAAAATCTAAATCTTGGGAAAATACAGAGGAAGTACCTGGAGTGGTACCCTGAGGCCATTCTCTTTCCAGTGCTTTGGCAATTGGTATGTCCTAGGCACTGGAACAGGATGTTCTGTAACAGGAAGCAGTCTGGCTAGAGAAATGTGGAGAGGGAAGTAATTTTCTGTACTATTAAGGAGCCTTATGCTCTAGAGTTCAGCCCATCAAATCACAGCAGGAAAACTGCCTGTCAGACCTGCCAAGTCTTGCTTACCTGTGCCTCCACTGACCTTATTGGTATTCAAACCCTAGTGCTAGGATGTAGGGAGGCAAATTAGCCTCCAGAATGTCACATAGAACAATAAGCTCTTACAAAAGGGTTTCTGATTCAACATTCAGCTCTTGCCAGTGCAGGACACTTGACTGCCCCATGTTGTGTTTCATTTTTGTGTCTTTATAGCAGTGGTCAGAGCTGCTAAGGGGTCAGGTCCATTGAACAACTGTTTTACTGCAGCATTGCTGATAATATAGCTTTGAAAAAGAAGGACCTATATTTATCGCTGAAATGTCTAAAAATACTGCATGCAAAAATGCATATTTAATGGATTTAGCTGATGAAATCTCCATAATTTCTGCAACAGAGTAATTAACGTAGAATCATATTATTTTCCAAATTTGAAATTGAAGTTGTGCTCCAGAACTTCTGAATGAGCTGACATGTCCATACAAGCTTTGTTTCCTTGACCATGGTTCCTCCAAGGTGACTGGGAAGATACACATTTGCAGGAAAGGTTTACACTTCTTCCCTGGAAACTGGCCACCTCTCATTGTCACAAATATATCCTAATCATTTTGACACTGGAAAATCAACTGCTTGCCTGGCAGTGCCAGGGAATTGTCATACTCTGCTGAGAATTTTTTACCTGCCATTTGTGGGTATGAGGAATATGCCAGGAGTATTACTTCTGTCAGGGAGAAGGGAGAACCAGTGACTCCCTATAGGCCAGGTGCTCCCTGGGAGCATCAGGGGCTCCAGGGCTTGGCAGGACCTGTCAGCCAGGACCTGTCCCATTACCCCAGACAGGAGCAAGGCTGCCAGGGGCCATGAGGGGCAGCCACAACTCTGGGGATCAGGCACAACCCTTGGGATGGGGGTGGGATGAGGCTGGGCCAGGACATTAGCCCATGGGTGGACCTAGCTCTGGCCCATGGCTGGGCAGGGCCGGGCAGGGGGGAGCTGGAGACCAATATCCCATAATGTGTCTGGGGCAGAGACTGGGCTGAAATGGGGTCCTGGGCCATTGGCACTGTGGGGGGAGGCTTAGGGGGGGACAGGCAGGGCCGTTTGTGCCCTGACTATTTTGCCTTGCAGAGTGAGATTTCCAAGATGGGCTAGTGTCATTGGTGCTAACAATCATCTGTCTGTACCACCCTGACTCTGAAGAGATATTTCATTTGGTTTGAAGGGGCAGTAGATCCATTTTTCATAGAATCATAAAATAGTTAGGGTTGGAAAGAATCTTAAGATCATCTGGTTCCAGCCCCCCTGCCATGGGCAGGGACACCTCACACTAAACCATATCACCCAAGGCTCTGTTCAACATGGCCTTGAACACTGCCAGGGATGGAGCATTCACAACTTCCCTGGGCAACGCATTCCAGTGCTTCACCACCCTAACAGTAAAGTGTTTCTTCCTTATACCCAATATAAACTTCCCCTGTTTAAGTTTAAACCCATTACCCCTTGTCTATCGCGACAGCCCCTAATTTTAATTAATCCTCATTTTTGGAGAAGAATGTGAAAAACGCTGCTCTGAAGTCTAGCACATGTGCCCCTTGGTTCTTGTTCCTTTCCAAGGCTGTATGAATGTTCATATTTGGATAACTGAAGGAAGGATGGAGTTGCATCTAAAATAACTTTCATTATAGTAAGATAGGGCAAAATATTTGAATGAAGCAGTTAAGTGAGAAAATGTTGGCTTTTTATATCCAATATATATTGTTCAAAATGTCTTGAGTTTCCCCAAGCCCACAACAGCACAGAACTCAGCCTAAACTCCTGATGACTCTGGAGCTTGTGTATCTGGGGACACTAAAGCCATTTACAGAAGTTGACATCCATAAGCAAGGTTTCTGGAAATAAAATAGAAACTTCATGGACAAAAATGTAATTAAAAATGAAGCCCTATGTACTGGAAAATGTATTTTTGTTTGGCTCTCTGTATAAATACAATATATATGGATGTGATCTTTAGTGCTTTATAAAGATGAAGTAAGTGATCCATCAAAGTGAGTCCTACACATTAATGGATTTCTTTACCAATTCATACAGCTTGAAAGTGTTCTGCAAAATCATGTTTATCTGTGGTCACAGGAGGCCTGGGAAGTAGGAAGTGCTTGAATACATTACACATGTGGTAGTTTCAATCAGTGACTGATTATTAGGGCACATGTGGTTTATTGGATTGTGAAATATTAAGGAATATCTTTCAGTGGTAGCTTATAGAGTGGTAAAATAGCTTTCCACAGGCTTTCTAATATACCTGGGGTGAAGGGATTGCTAATCCATACAGAGTATGTTGTGCCTAATTAGTTTTATGGAGGGATGTTGTGTAAGTGTTGATTTATTTGCTGAATAAAATATCAACTTACATGTAACTGTGTGCTTTCTACTTCGGTGACATATACTGCCACTTACTTGGCTTGCACAGATTTCTGGGTTTTGATGCTTTAATAAAACCTTCTGGTATAGCCGTCTCTTCACATCTCCTTACAATTAAGTGGATGGTAATATAATCAACAAGAAGTGCTTAAGGGGCATGGAGCTTACATTTATAATGCAAGGAAAAAAATAGGAACAATAAAATCAGACTATTCAACGTTAAAAAGAAGTAAATAAGCATTTAAACTAAATTTTGAAGTTTAGCTTGCAGAAGTGAAATGAAAAAAGGAAAAAAACAAACAAGTCAGTTTTGATATTCATGGGTATCAGCATCCCTTGTGTTTTGTTTTCCTTTTTCACCTTCTCTTAGCCATTTTCTCTCATGAATGCTACACTCAGGCTTGTCCTCCAAAGCTTGTTTGTTTAATTCCATAAAATTTCTGTAGCTATCAGCTATACAAGTAAAACATTTCTTTTCTTTTTTTTTTTTTTTTCCCCTTTCAGGACCTATATCACTAAGTCTAGGATGAAGATACAGGAGCAGTAGAACAGTCCAGAACATTCTGGAAATGGCTTTGTTTGATTTTAATGGCCACACTCATAGAAGATAAAATGTTGAACCTCTAGATCATCATTCAAGGAGTCTGTTTTACTGTTACACAATATTTTTACTTAAAAGCAAATCCAGTGTTTACCAAAACCCAATTTTCAGCACTGGGACTAAGTTATAAAAGAGAAAACAATTAAATGCCTTAGTAAGATTAAGCTAAAACCCACAGTCGTTTCTTTCTTTTTTTTGTAGGTATTTCAGTCCTTAAAATTCACTCTCTTAGCTGCATAAGAGTCTGAGCAAAATCTATGATCTTAGTTAGACCAAAATATCTCTCCCTTGTTCTCCACTAAATGTTGTTTGCTTGCAATTGGACATTGCATACTCCTCCAGGGGTGTACCATGGTACTTCTGAGGCTTGTATCACCTCTCCTTATCCCCTTTTTCAAGTTCCTTGATTTAGTTTTACCATAAATATTAATTAGCACCTTCCTGCCTCCTGTTTTCCTCTCTTTGTTATAGACTTCTGAAGACATCATAAGTATGGCTGTAACATTAATCTCTTCATGTGAGATTAAAGGTCCATTTAGCCCAATAGCAGCTTTTATAACTGACCAATTATACGTAAGATTTGTGCTAGAGAAAAGTATGAAAAGGATAAGGAAATAGTATTGCTCCTTTCTTCTTCTTCCCTTTCCCCCCCAAACACCAGATAATATGCCACGTATGGACTATCTGAACTAGCAATGACAACTTTAATTCTTAATTGCCTTTGAAGAATATAGCTTCCAGGAAGCTCATCCTGTGCCTTATTCTGAGATCACTAAATGCATAACCTTTGTATTAGCTATGTATTTTTTTTTTTTCTTGGTACATTATGTGTAAGTTAATTACTTCAGAAACATAATATGTAATGTTGTATTATAATATGTAATGTAATGTGTAAAAGTTTTACTTGTAATATATAAAATGTAATATCACAACTAATTAAATTAGAAATGTGTTGGTTTGATTTAGCAAAAATACTTTCTCCCTCTATTACTGAATTTCATATTTTGAGTTTTACGAGGATATTATGTACCTGTGTAGACTCACTTTTTCTCATACAGTAATAGACATCTAACTGTATTAGGAACAAAGTCATCAGTCTGATCAGCTTTGTCAATGGAGCACTGAAATAAGGACAATGAAGTCAGATATATATAATATGCTTGAGGCATACTCAAGCCACTCAAAATTTAAGTTGTCTTCTAAATTTTGCTATATTTAATTCTGGAGCTAAATGCAGTCAGAATGACTGTGTGACTCAGTAAGGTCACTAAACTTAATTTCCAAGCCTGTATCAGAAAAAAGTTTGAATGTTTCTTCTTCATCACCTATTTTATAAATGTAGCTCTAAGTGTTTCTTGCTGAAGTAGTTTCCTTGTTAGATTAAAAAATCAGGAAAATAATCTTCAAATTGCCTCTAATTTACATTCATGTGTCAGTTGATACATGGTTACATTGGAAAGAAATAGCCTTACTATTCTTAAACTCTAATAATCAACATTGAGTAGGTATGTTTGAACAAGTACATGAAAATAACTTCAGTTATAACCTGACAAAATATTAAAACAAAGGTAATTTCTCAATTATGTAGTATTGGTTCCAAAATCATCCTGAATTTTAGGCCATGAAAAAGGTCCTTTGAAAAATACATTGTTCTGTGTGTTCCCTATTGTGATCCTGTGTGTTTCTGGAGCATTTTAAGAATACAATACCAGGAATAAAAATGGAAAAGCAGAAAAACATCAGATGGTTTTTAAGAATGCTTAAATCTACATGAAGGATAGCGTATGGAATATTCAGCTAAAGATGGAGACAGTCTCTCTAGCTCCAGGAAGAGAGAAGACAAAGAAAGCTTTTCTGTAACTCATTTTCCTAATTTGACTGAGAATCTCAAGGTAAAAAAATACCAACAAGATAGCTGTCTAAAAGTAACATCAGGACATGTTATCATCCTTTCGGCTTCCAGACTCGAGGTCTAGGAGAGAGGGAGCTAATAAACACACCTCCCTTCCATTTTCTACACTTCTCTTCAGCTCTTTCCCATGACACACAGCTGTACACTTTTAGGAAAATAATAAATTTTAACTCCCCATTCATTAATCCTGTCAGAAACAAATGCCTCATTTACTGAAAAGCATGTTTCAGATTACCCCAAATTTTCCACAAATGCAACATAAATCCATTTGAAAAATATTCATAAGTAGGAGAATAGTTAAAAAACATTTAATTTCACTTATTAATTCTCTAACCACTGGAATTTGGATAATCTTTACTTTGATTATTTGGAAAAGCCTTTTTCTCTTTTTCTCCTTTGCAAGAATGGTTTCCTTCTGACCTCACATATTTAGATTTTTATTATTTTTCTAAATAGCATTCTCCTCTTATTTCAACATTTTCATACATATTTTGATATTTAAGCAGATTTTCGGCAGTCAGGTGGATCAGCATCTACACAATGGAAAAGGATCACCTTTATCAAGATATTCCTATTGTAATAGTCATGACTCTTGTTAAAAATGCTGTTTAACATTCCCCCTGGAAATGGACTGAATATTTGTCTCTTCATCCTGACAAGGTGCCTGAATAATAAGAATTTATTCTATTTTCTAGAAATGTCAAACTTTTTCATTTGATTTCAAAGAATATTTGTATGACCTTTTTATTTAAATTGTGTTATTACAGAGTTAAGCTTCCACAGAAAAACGAATAAACAATAAAAATTCTCATAGTGTCTTTTTTAAAGTATTTCTGCTGTATGTGTGTGCATATGCACAAATAAGAAAACAAATAAACACTTTTTTTTGTCTGTACCACAAACTGTAAGATATTTGAATTGCAAGATATTGGATTGCTAGGTTGGAGGTAGCCAGAATATTTAAGGCAGCCAGTTAGGCTACCAAAGAGAACTACAGGAAAAAAAAAAAAAAGACAAAAGAAATTATAGTTCAATGATGCACAAATGGATAGAAGTTTGTTGTGTAAATTCTTTGTATCTTGTAGAAAGGCAAGTGTGTGGTTTTTTGTACCAAACGCATCATTAACAAGAAAAAAACATTATGAGGAAAAGACTGCGTAAATAAAAAGAGCTGTATACACAGAAGCAGAAAAAAAGTGTGAAACATTTTATTACGCTTGAAAGTATCTTAATTAATGAAGATATTTTTTAAAGATAAAATATTTCTTCACAGCATTTCTCTTTCTCAGTCTGTTTCTCATCTTTGAATAAAACTGATGCAGAAAATGTGATAATATCTACTGCTTCTAGTATCTTCCTGAATTAGTAGAGAAGAAAGATTTCCCCTTTGCAGTTTGGTCTCCATGGTTAAAAAAATCAAACTCATAACTTTTACCTAAAACTGGAAAAATCCACCATCCTAAAATTCAAGATATTAACCATTTGGTTAACACATCAAAGCTATGAAATGAGGGATTTCAATACATTCTGAGTACTCAGTTGAATTTCAGGTTTGTATACAGACTTTTTTTCATGGGGTTGTATGCACTATCTTCCCTCTTTTCCTAAAAAATGTTTTTATCTGTACTGTCTTCGTGCACTGTATTGCCTTCATGCAGTGGAAATAAGGTATTCTCATGTAAAGGAGAAATTAAATGAAATCAAGCACATTGGAAGGATTTATTTGATCCCATCCATATCTCCCTTTCTAGTTTGGTCAGTGCACTTCTATCTCATGATTCATCTTATCCTAAAGTACAGGACTAAAATAGGTCAGATGACTCATACTTAGAAAAATGCTGCTATTTTTCCATTGATTAGAAAGGAAGCCTAGAGGGAAAGTCATAGAGAAGGATGCTTCTGTGATAGATTTCTATTGTTACATGAGTTGAATCCAACCCACGATATAGCTCCTATCAAGCAGCACTGACAGCAAGCATGACTGCAAAAACTTGTCACTTTTTCAAAGGAAAGAACAGAAATAAAGGAATTTGAAGGAAAAATACTGATCAGTTAATGATTGTAATCAAGATGTAAGGTACCAGCACAAGCCAAAATACTATCTGAGTATTCAGCAGTTCAAATCCATATGCTTGATTTTGATTCACAGTCCTCCTCTAGCCACGAGGGATGATAATATCGCATGAGAACTCTAGCACAGGACCAACTGGCACAAACTCCATCATTTTCTATGAATAAACACAAGTGCTACTGCTCTCAACTCGAGCACTTTGATTTTCTTAGTTAAAAAGAAAAAGGAGAAAATTAATTTCACTTCAGTAGATTTTAAATAGAAGGGACTTCAATAAATCACTTCTACTGAAGTTACAGAAGTAACAGTGTAACAGATACAAACTGACTGATACTTGCAAAAGTAAAGCTATTGCTGAACACTATCTGAAATAGTTTCCCTAAGCCAGTGTAGAGGAGCTAGTACATTAAACTCCAATAAACTACTGTAGTGGAGCATTACTAATTTGCTGCTTCTGTGCAAATGAGTTGAACTTGAAAGATGAATAAGAATCAACAACATCTGCAGCATTAGGGTGAAGATATTAGGCCTGAAGTAGTTGGGAGAAATTAGTAATAACAGGGAGCTAGGAAGAATGTCAATAATATTGTTGGATACTTGTAGAAGAAAGAAGGACCTCAGCTGTGATCTGTTAGTCAGTTTGCTAAGTGGGGAGCTTATCAATAGAATTAAACAATCTCAAATCTCCAAAGCCAATTTTAGTTCCTAGATAAGTCTGTCCTTGGCACTTATGATTACCATTTCTTTTTTTGTCCTCCATCTTATTTGCTTATGAGTGGTTCTTCTATTATAGCAACAGCCGCTAGAGTATAAAGGCTTACACCAGAACGAAGTGAAAATATAATGATCTTTGTTCATTTTTGCTAAGAAAAGAATCAGGAAAGTTGCAGCAAAATACTGGTACATAAATGCATCTTTTGAAAAAAGCACTGATCTGAAAGGCAATATGGTTTGCAATAGTGTAGAGAAAATACTCCTGCTGTATCAAAGACTTTGGAAACTATGACTTGTGTAAGTAAACAGAAAATACCCCCCAATCATAGTGCTTTCAGTACCCTGAATATAACACAACCACAAATACTGGCCTGTAGAATCATAGAATGTCCGAGGTTGGCCGGCACCACTGAAGACTGTTTATTGCAACCATCCTGCTCAAGCAGGATCACTTACATGTTGCATGTTGCGTGGGACCATGTCCAGTCAGGTTTTCATTGTCTCTAAGAATGGAGACTCCACAGACTCACTGGGAAATCTGCTCCTCCCAGGAAAAATCGCCCTCACAGGAAATCACCCTCAAGAGGAAAAAACATTTCCTTTACTATATGGATTGGAATTGAGTGACTCACTTCCATGGTGGTGAAAGTGTTTTGTGACGTTTAGCAATGGTTCAGATACATGAGTTTGAATAATTCCCTTGGAAAGCACAATTTCAAATCACACACAGAATCCCACAAAATCCCAAAGGTTGGAAGGGACCTCAAAAGATCATCTAGTCCAACCCCCCTGCAAGAGCAGGGAAACCTAGAGTACATCACACAGGAACTTGTCCAGGCGGGCCTTCAATATCTCCAACATAGGAGACTCCACAAACCCCCTTGGGCAACCTGTTCCAGTGCTCTGTCACTCTCACAGTAAAGAAGTTCTTCCTGATGTTAACGTGGAACCTCCTATGCTCCAGTTTACACCCATTGCCCCTTGTCCTATCACTGGATATCACTGAAAAAAGCCTAGCTCCATCATCCTGACACCCACCCTTTACATATTTGTAAACACTGATGAGGTCACCCCTCAGTCTCCTCCAAGCTAAAGAGACCCAGCTCCCTCAGCCTCTCCTCATAAGGGAGGTGTTCCACTCCGTTAATTATCTTTGTGGCTCTGTGCTGGACTCTTTCAAACAATTCCCTGTCCTTCTTGAACTGGGGGGCCCAGAACTGGATTCAATATTCCAGATGCGGCCTCACCAAGACAGAGTAGAGGGGGAGGAGAACCTCTCTTGCCCTACTAACCACACCCTTTCTAATGCACCCTAGGATGCCATTTGCCTTCTTGGCCACAAGGGCACATTGCTGGCTCATGGTCATCCTCCTATCCACCAGGACCCCCAGGTCCCTTTCCCCTTCACGACTTTCCAGTAGGTCAACCCCAACCTGTACTGGTACATTCTTTACTGTTAGGGTGATGAGGTACTGCAATGGGTTGCCCAAGAAAGCTGTGAATACTCCATCCCTGGCAGTGTTCAAGGCCAGGTTGGATGAAGCCTTGGGTGATATGGTTTAGTGTGAGGTGTCCCTGCCCATGGCAGGGGGGTTGGAACTAGATGATCTTAAGGTCCTTTCCAACCCTAACTATTCTATGATTCTATGATTCTCTTGAGCCTTCTCTTCTCCAGGCTGAACAGTCTCAGGTCCCTCAGCCTTTCATTGTGTGATGAATGTTCCAAGCCTTTAGTCATCACTGTGGTGCTCTGCTAGACTTGCTACATGAAGTCCATTTCTCCCTTGGACTGGTCAGCCCAGCACTGGGCACAACACTCTGGATGTTTCCCACCAGGGCTGGGTAGAGCACTGGGGCAGGGGAGGTTCATCTCCCTCGACCTGCTGGAAGCAATTTGCCTAATACAACCCTGGAGGCTGCGAGCCTTTTTTGCTGCTAAAGCACATTGCTGGCTCATGGTCAATTTGCTGGCAACCCTGAAATCAAGGTCCCTCCCTTCCAAGCCACTTTTTGTCTGATCAACCCCAGGCTGTGCATGGTGTTTGGAACTGTTCTTCCGGTGATCTATTTCCCTTTGTTAAATTTAATGAGATCCCTGTCTGCCCATTTCTTTAACCTATTAAGGCTCCTGTGAATGTCAGCACACTGCTCTGGTACATCAGCTACTCCTTGTAGTTTTGCTTCATCTGCAAACATGCTGAGATTGCACTCTGTCCCCCCATCCAGGTCATCAATGAAGATGTTAAATGCTGCTGGCCACAATACTGACCCATGGGACAGTCTATTAATGACCAGCCTCCAGCTGAACTTTGTGTCCCTGATCACAACACTGAGCTAAAAGTTCAGCTGGTTTTCAGCCCTTAGCTGCCCAACCTACTGTCAATACTTTACTGTTCATTTATCAGTTACTGTTCATTTACCTGGTCTGTACTTCATTGTTTTGTCTATGAAAATATTATAGAAGACTAACAAGTCATTGCTTTCCACTGAGCTAGTCATTTCATCATATAAGGCTGTCAAGTTGGTCAAATATAATTTCTACTTTATAAATCCATGCCAACTATTCCTAATCCCATTCTTGCCCTCAGTGTGTTTGGAAATTGTTTCCAAAATTATTTGCTCTGTCACTTTCCCAGTTCTCATTATATAGAGCTTTATATATAGATCTTGTTTAAAAAAAACATCTGTATTGGAAAAAAGGTGAATCTTCTTATATGAAAAATCTAAGTTTTTGTATTGTACCCATACCAAATATTTGTGTTGTGTACAAAATTTTTCAAGATGGAAATTTGAAGTTAAAGCAATACCTGGATCAACTGAAATTTAAAAAAGAACCTGCATTCAGTCAAACTGTTTAGGAAGAAATTAAAACAAAAATACACAGAACTTGAAGTAAAGAATAATTAAGCAGCATCCAAATGAAAGCAAAATGGAAGAAACAAATAAGCCTTTCCCAAAATCATGGGAGTTGTACTTCCACAGGCAGAAGGGAGTCAACTGCAGGTCAAATGCCATCTAGTGTATTTATTTCTTAGCACATAAACTGGAAGTTAAAGAGTAAAAGAGTAAAATCTGTATGACCTACAGCATAGAAACTGTATTTACATTTCTGATAGCAGTAGCTGAAATCAGATGGGGAAAACATCATTTTAAGTGCTTATATATATATGCAAAAGAGGATAGAAACTACGAAACTGTGCTGTCTGGGTAAATAAGCTCCTTGTTTTTACACTGCAGAATGTTTGTAGATTTAAAACAATCCCCTTATACCAGGTTTACCTGTCAAGGTTCTTGTAGCTGTGGGGCTGCAGGAGTGCCTTCTGGCTTCTGTTAGAACAGTTGACTGCCCCATGCCAGACACAGCTGCTTTGAGTTAGTTTCAAAAAAGACTCACTCTTGGTCAAAGCTGAGCTCATCAGTGATGCTGTGGCCTCTCTGTTATAACATATTTGAGAAAGGGTAAAAAATGCTGCACAGCTGAGAAAGGAGTAGAAAAAATGTGAGAAACAGCACTTCAGAGCCCAGCATTGTCAGTGAAGAAGGAGAAGAGTGCTGGAGCAGAGATTCCCCTGCAGTGTGTGGGGAAGTCCATGGTGATGAAGTTATCCTCCTGCAGCTCATGAAGGATGCTGTCAGAGCAGATATACACACCACAGCCCATGGAGGATCCCACAGCAGGGCATGGGGACATGTCCTTCATCTTATTATTGGCCTTAACTAAATAAATAGGGGCTGATTGAATTAATGGTGATGAATCACAGTAATACTGAGTGTTTGAAGTTGGAAAGGACCTGTGGTGGAGTTTTAGTCCAAGGACCATGCTCAAGAAGAGTAACTTTTACAGCAGGTTGCCCAGGTGTCTCAACAAGCTTTCGAATACCTTCAAGTTTGGAGACTCCTCTCTGGGAAACCTGTTCCAGTGCTCAGCACCCTCACAGAAAAAAAAGGAGAAAAAACAATGGTTTCCTGTTGAAGGAAGAGAAGACAGCAAATGATGAAAATTCTAATACTTGTGAGTTATGCCAAACTTTTGCAACAGAAAAAAATAGATATACTTGGGGAAACAGATATACTGAAACTTGAACTGTTCGGGTATCATACAAATCACACTGGTTTTCAATGTGCTCAACACTGCAAGAAGCCATCCGAGACACTAAGGAAACTTTCTTGCAAATGTTTGAGTGTGGAATCACAATACAGAGGCATAACATGCTTCTAAGGCTGTAGCACAAGTACAGAACATTGTTAATTATCTTATCTTAAGGGACAGAATCTGACCTCTTTTTGCCCCTTGTAATTTAGATGTGCATATTTTAAAATGGGAATCATTATTCTCTGCAGTTGAAAATGGATAATTGTGCCTTCAAAGAAATGTGTTCTCAGGGAACTTTCTCAGTTCTACATATGCAGGGTCAAGAGATGTGTATTTTCTTCAGATATAAAACAGACCACAGAGACATGTTTTGTTCAGATACCATTGTGATTTTAACTTGTAGATTGCTTTCAGCCTGGGGAATTTAAATTGAAACAATATTGTTTAAATTGAAATGCTAATTCCAGTATTCCATAGAAAAAGAATGCTACAGCTCTTTATTTACTTTTACAGTCAATATCTCATTATTGGCTTACTTAACAAATACAGTATGTATTTTCCTAGAAGCTGGTCACTTAATTTTGAATATGTCCTTTTTTGGCTCTGGCTGAGATGTAGTTAATTTTCCCCATGGCAGCCCTCATAGTGTTTTGTTTTGTATTGGTAGCTAGAAAGGTGTTGATAACACCCAACACTGTTTCGGCTACTGCTGAGCAGTGCAGGAGAAGGAGGTGCTCCACACACTGGAACAAGAGACTCCCCTGCAACCTGTGGTGCAGCCCATGATAAGGCAGGCTGTGTCCCTGCAGGCCATGGAGGACCACATGCTGGACGAAGGAAATGTCCAAAGGAGGCTGTGGCCCCATGGGAAAGGGAACTATAAGGATGCTGGGGAGGGTCTCTTCATTAGGGACTATAGTGATAGGACAAGGGGTAATGGGTTCAAACTTAAACAGGAGAAGTTTAGATTGGATATAAGGAAGAAGTTCTATACTGTAATGGTGGTGAGGCACTGGAATGGGTTGCCCAAGAAAGCTGTGAATGCTCCATCCCTGGCAATGTTCAAGGCCAAGCTGGACAGAGCCATGGTGACATGGTTTAGTGTGAGGTGTCTCTGCCCATGGCAGGGGTTAGAACTAGACAATCTTAAGATCCTTTCCAACCCTAACTATTCGATGATTCTGTGATTCTAGGAAATCTTAGTTTTAGGAAACCAAGCACAGATTTAAGTGAGATACTGCTTTTCTGACAACTGTGGAGTTTTTAATATAATTTCTTAAGATCATGACACAGGAAAGGATCAAAGTGAAAAGGAGTATACATTAATAGGTAATGATCAAGGAATATTTTAAAACTTTTACACTTCCACACATGATGAGACTTTCTGTATTCAGGCAGAGCAGCAGTCCAAAATAAAGGTACCTTCTTTCATTTATATGGGCTTTCTGGAAGCATTTGTTTAAGAAACCTCTTTGCCTGCATTGTGTGAGATACTGCAGGGAACCCTGGATTTACAGATCTTTAAGGACACTTACATTATATCTTCAGTGACAGGATAAGAGGAAATGGGCACAAACTGAAATCCAAGAAATTCCATTTAAACATAAGAAGGTACAAAAAAACCCCAAACCTAAGAGGGTGGTTAAGCACTCAAACAAGTTGCCCAGGATGGCTGTGAAGCCTCCATCCTAACCTAAGTTATGAGTAACCTGCTTTAGGTGACACTGCTTTGAGCAGGGCATTAGACACTCTCCAGAGGTGCTTTCTATCTTCAACTGTTCTATGACTTTGTGGTTAAGTAAGTCCCAAAGGAGAAAATGTTAATGTTAAAAGAAATACAGGCATGTTTCTACAAAATTTGCCTCTTTTCCCAGTCAACAAGACACATATTTGTTTTTTAAATCTTACATCAGTTGGAACAAAACAGTTATTTAAATTTGGATCTAAAATTTTCATGAATCCATAAGGAAAAAAACCCACAACCAACCAAAAAATATTGTTCACAGTATTATGAATGTGGACTAAAATCTTTTAGCTATATTTCTTTATGTGATATACACCATCTTTTTCTAACTTTCAGTTTAATTCTACTATCAAGTTATCCCAGGAAACCAGAAATATACTTGCCTTTCTGAATAACTTAACCAAAAATATTGCCAAAACACAAGTTTTCCCAGAAGTGTGAAAGGATGGGAAAGTTTTAAAGACAAAAAAACCCACACCAAAATCCATCCCCCACACACATGTGATTACTTCCAGGACAGAAAAAGCAAACAGGTGGATGACAGTTAAGAGGGTAAGGATAGGAAAAGAATATTAAAATTTTCTCCATTTTAATAAGAATTGGGATTGTTTTTAAGTTTACAGTTATGCAGCTAAATTTAATCTGATTTTCAGATGTAGTAAATGCTACAGCTTCATTAACTTCAATATGGATGCTCAGTCTGCTATGAAAGTAAGGTCACGTTTCGTTAGATGCTTAAGTATGCATTTCATGGCCTGGCTTCTACAAGTACTACATACCCATAACATGAGGAGTTCCAACACCTGTGACAAATAGGATGTTAATGTCTACTTCTAAGCATGGAACTTTGTGATTGATTCTGATTAAAGAAATTACTAACACAGTTGTAGAAGAACAGAGTTGATTATATGCAAGAACAGCACTTCTAGAAAATTTTATAGTCTCATTATACTGTGAAAACAAGAAACAACAATGTTTAAGATCATTCTTCATTTCAAGTGACATTAAATTTCTTTGATTAGTCATACTTCTTCCAAGAAATTTTGTGAAGTTTTTTTTAATTTTTCTTATATTAAGAATTATATTAAGCTAGCATAACATACTGAAGAAACATTGAAATAAAGTGTCACTCAGTTTGGAGTTAAAAGAGGACTGTTCATACCTGGCAAAGCTACCAAAGTTCATAAACTACACTAAAGAGTCAACAAAGAAATTTCTATCATTCAGTGAAGTTGATGGCAGATTACAGATATTGGTCATGTAATACATATATAATGAATATAATATATATTAATATACTAATATTATAGGTTTCAAATAATTTTATATACAATATACTGATACTATTGTCTTCTTAGGTACCAGTGATGACTTAATTACAAAAAAAAGATTGCCAATTTTGAAGACTATTCTCTTTGGAATAGCTTTCAACTAAAGATTTCAAACTTTGTCTAATGGGAAAGGACTTTATTTGAACTGAAGGATTTCTGTCCTAGTAACTCTGACTGGGAAATAAACTGATAATGGAGGGAGAGTGATTTTGGAGAAACATTTTACCATTTGTGATCATGTATTTCATGTGGACCATTAAAAATAATTGTACCTAGGTTGGCATAAAAAAATCATAATATAAAAAGTTGAAAATTTATGCCAGTCTTACTTATGAACTGTTATAGCAGTTTCTTGAGTTTTGAATATCCACATAAAGAATTTATCATACCTATTATATTGTAAAACATCACAGAATAGATACTCTTAAGGGGAAAAATAGCACATCAGTTTTAAATTTAATTTTATTTTTCAGATGAGGCTCACTTCCAGACTAAGCAACTTAATGTCAACAGTGTAAATGCACACAGGTAGGAGTGTAAGTTCTCATTATGTGGACATGTAGCTAATTCTGAGCAGGAGCTAGGATAGAGCTCTGGAGTGTTTTGACTCATGATGAAAGCACATGGTTAGGAATAAAACCATTTGCTAACATGTGTCTTGTACAGTTTGAGAGGCTCTAGGGGATTCAAGAAATTGGCAAAGATATGGCAAGTATAACACAAGACATTTGAAAGGTCTGTGCAATTTCAGACAAGTTGAAGGCCAAATAAGCCACAGAAAGTAAAATATCTCTAGATGACATTTTTTAGGCAATTGAATCAATTCCAGGAAGGGGCTCAGCTACATAACCATAGGTGTCTAACATATAATTTCTGCACCATATCTACTAGCCCTGAGCAGATGTTTCAAATGCTACTGGGGTGTGGAGTGGGGGACTCACATAGCACCACTCAGCCTATTCACAGATAACTATTTTTTTCCCCAGTACATGATCAGTTGGATAAACAGGAAGGCAAAAGTGACTATATTGACTGAATCTTTGGCTATAAACACCTAAAATTTATTGCCTTCATCTGAAAATGGATCATGCCTCCTTTTCGAGAGATCGTTCAAATTCACAGACATTGGTGAAAAACAACAGAGAATTTAAAGAAAATGTTAAACAAGGACTAATCTTTGTAAGATTCATGATGTAATGATATAAGCACACAACTGATTATTAAAATGCTCTTCTAATTACTTAAAAGTAATATAAATATAAATACAATTCCTAATAGAAGTTCTGCTGAGTTTCAATCATTTTACACTAATACTAAAGGCCATTAGCAATTCCTGTTATATAAGGGTGCACACTTTGTCAGTATTGTGTTAAGTACAATATTATATTCAATGTAATTTTTTCCACCAGGTGAGATAATTTTTTCCTTAAGTCAGCTTAGGTTTGCTGTAGAAGTTTATTGCTAAGACTGTTTGGCAGTAGTTTTGAAAAGGGTAGTTCTTACTACTTTGCAATGGTAAGTTAGAAACTGCATCAGCATTTTGCTTTCAATCCTGCAATGCTATCTTACTCTGTTATTGACTATTCATGCATTTAGCATTTGTCATTGATATTTACTTTAAAGAAACAGAATTGTTTTTAGAGAAAAGCTATTCAAGACAATGAAGTTCTGCAGTGATCAATGCCCAGAACACTTAGCTTTCCTAAGCAGAGTAATAAATATGATGTCATAAGCAGAGAGCTTGCATGCAGTAGCATTTATTTCATTAGATATGCAGTACTTAGTGCATGCACTCCTACAAATACATTTTAGCATTGGCATAATTCTGTAGTAATTTATGTGTAACTCTTACCAAGACTGCATCTTTATGATAGAGTTTCCAAGAAAATACTCTAATGTTTTCTTGTAATTCCTGAAATGGCTTATGGCTCCTATTCCAGTAGAGTATAGAATTGGGAATCTTTATTTAGACAAATTATTTATCTTTCTTTAATGGCCTTTATAGGAAATGGATGCTAGAAAGCAAATAACTTTAGGAAAGCAATATTCTTCTTGATATATACCATAGCAGATAGACAAAGAACAGAAATCCACCAAAAGGTCTTTCTTAATGCACTTTCCTCTATTTTTTTTTAATACTTATATAAATTAGGCTAAGGCAGAAACTTAAAAAGAAAATATTTGGAGTGAAGTGACTGATCAAAACTTAATAGTTGCCAGGGTAATCTATTCTTCCTGTGATAATAACCACTTAGTGTAGGTACATAAATGCCACAGTTTTCAGGATCCATAGACTATCAGAGAAAGGTTAAATACTGCCATCTTTTCTAAAAATAAGTGACCTTTAATACTTGTAAACAGCTAGAGTAACAGCTCCATTAGACACCAACTGAAAAGATTTTGTATACCAGCCATCTTCAGAAGAGAACTGAAAATATCCACATGATGTGCATGCAATTGTGAACATACACAGAAAACTTTAATTTGCATGGTAACAAGCACCAATGGTTGTACCATGTGCCAAGCACCATGTAAAATGTACCATGGTACCAAGCACCAAAGTATCTATGTTTGTATCTATCAGCCTCTCAAAGGCACAAAAGAATTCCAGTCTTGAATGATCTGTGGTTGGATATGCTGCAGCCTTACAAGAAACTTTTTGTTATTTCTGCAAACTAACAAGGTATGAATATAAAAATAATGAGATGAAGAGAATGGGGATGCATGTGTGAACAGAGAAAATAGCATATATTTCAACAAAATAAATATTAACAGTTTTGTTCATAAACTGAGGGAAGTAGATATAGTTTATGAAAACATTTGAAGTAGAAGAATGTTCTCTAACAAGTTGGTTTTGTTTTTGGGGTTTTTTTATAGTGTTTCTTTACAGCATCTTTTCTGAAGCATTTCCAAAATTCAGTGAGCAGGGCAGAAAGAGGTGTTAAAAAGCAGTGCTGGACTAAGCAGAGGTAGATTGTGCCTCCAAAGGCTCATGCTGTGTGTTAATTGTTGACAGAAAGTGTACCCTGGCAAGGAAGGCTGTACCTGGTTATACTTGGTACTTAGGAAATTCACAGCCAGTGCTTGCAAAAAGTAGGATACATAGCAAAGATGATATGTTTGTAATGGCATCTTTTGAATTTGAAGTTGCTAAAGGATGACCTTTAACCACCTCATATCCAAATCATCGGAGCTGTTTAACACCTTGACACTAATCTCTATGTCCATTATCTTCATGTCCCAGATGACTTTTTTTTTTTTACATTTCCAATTAAAAAGTATATTTAATAGAGTTAAATTTAAAGGCTGTGTGCAGTGGAAGTCTCAAATTTTCCTCTTCTTGTTTTATACAGAAAAAAATTACATGCTAAATTCTTGTGTTGAAACTACCTCACTGTATTTCTTTCTAATGGAAAGGATGAAAGACACTTTCCATAGAACTCTACATTTCCATTGAAACCCCATTACTTTCTCCATCAAGGGATTTGAGAAAAAAATTATCTAAATGTAAACTTTAGAACTTTACAACATATATAGTCTGCATATCCTCAGATATTTATATTTATGATCTAACTGAGCTTGATTGGGAAAAGATTTGGAGAATAAACACTGACTGGGGCTGGAGGTGCTCTATCTGAAATTTTAAATCAAAGAGTGAAGCATGCTACTTGTACTCAACTAAAAACTAATCTGAATTGAAAGATATTACTGTGGTTTAATTAAAGGGAGAAAATTTATACTCAGATGTATGATTTCTTTTTTTAAGACAGAATTATTCACTATGTACCTGTCACATTAGGATCTTTTATCTATTATTTCTGCTGCTTGCACTATTCAGAATAATCCTTTGATGTTGACATGACATTTAGAAGTTTTATGGTTATTTGCAAATGCTCAATAGGAACATTTAAACACATTTGCCTTGTCTACAACATGTTGCATTTAAAATTTACAGCATGTTGTATTAGTCAAGTTTACTACTCGCAGCATAGACTTGCTTAGGCTAGAAAGTTATTTTTCCTGTCCAGAAAGGGAAAAATCTGTAAAAGTCTCCATTAATAATGTTGATATCCCTTCTTCCAGGAAGACGACTTAAATTAGTTGTCCAAATCTTCTGTTCATTAGAGTAAAAAATCTTTCTTAGTGCAATTCCATTCAGTTTACTGGGAAGTAAATTCCAGGACTTGTGACATATATTCTTAAATATCATGGTTTATTTTTGAGGAGTTAAAAAAAATTAATTATTTATTTTTAAGAAAGTGTATGTGTGTATATATGTGTGTGTGTGTCTGTGGGTGTGTATATTACAGAAATTCCTGACCTTAAAGTACCCAAATATTTGTCTGCCTATTTTAGACAGTAGTTTAATTTCCTTGAATGACAAGTCCATTCATAAAAGAGAAATTGCAATGCCTTCTGAAATTTCAAAAATATCCACTCATACATAGCCAGTCTCAGAGGTTCAAACAAAACTGATGATGAATTTCACTCATTGGTTTATAAGAAACAGAAAAAAAATGTGCTTAAGTGTACTTAGGAGATATGTTTTGTATATACAATGCCACAGCGTTGACCTTAATAATACAAGACAGAAACATTTCACACTGTAGCTATTTTTAGTGTAATATTGCTCATTTATTACAGAATTCCTCAAAAAATGTTTTGCATAAATTTGTCAAGCCTCTCCACTGAGGAAGCCCAAGATAAAGCATCAATTTTAACGACTTTTCAGGGCTTATGCTCAGTAACAGTAACCCCAGAATGAAAAAAAATGGAAGAGAAGAAAAAGAGACCTGGTTTGGAAACACTCTTGGTCGAGCAATTTATTTTATTAAGTAATTAGAATGAAAATTAAGAATGCACTTTCTTTATGTTATGATCTTTAAACTTTTATAGGGCATTTTATTCCCATTTTTAAATGGTTATCAAGGTTGATTTATGGAAAAGATGAGGTTATACACACAGTATCTAAAACTAAAAACACATGTGTTGAAAGAGCACATTAAGTAGTTCTATTGAATTCAAGTTCATCATTCTTCAAATGCATGATCTGCTCCAGTGAGTGATTCTTACTTGAATTATATTTGTAGAAAATTCTTGCATTTCAGTTTACCACCATCAAGGTCTATTCATTTTACTTCCATACTGTATAATTGATTTGTGCGATAGGTGTAGGGAATTAAAAAAACAGTGGTTTTTTTTTCCTACATTATGGAGAGCAAAGGTGTTTCCACACAGAAAATTAAATATTGGCCTGAATTCCAGCCTCATCAGGTCAAATTCAATTGCTTTTTCTGGCTTTCTAATAAGTGAAAGAATACTTAAAATCTGATTTGTGATATATATGCATGAATAGTAAGTGCAACAACTCAGAGATTTTGTTTTTTCAACTTAACTTTCTCCTGCAAAAATGCTTTGTATGTGCATACTTTAATGTGACTATAGACAGTTAAGCTCAATGTTTGTGTTTCTTCATGGCATAAGAGAAAAAGTATTCTATAATGTGGTCCAAAGCGTTATTTGAATTATACGCTTTTTCTAGGTGCAGTGTATTGTTAGAAACACCGCCTAATGTCAGTGTTCATGCTGACTGCATTTGAGTCTGAATCTTAACTGTCACAAATGACAACTTTTTTCTATTAAATGAGTTTTAAAAGACCCCAGAACCCAAGAAAATGTCTGAAAACTGTACAATTAAAAACCCAGATTAAGTATTTATAGTTTGCATTATTTTTTTTTTTTCCCTGGGGATATATTGATGAATATTGTGATATATTGATGAACTTCGACCATAATGTGTGGATGCTTACAAACAGACGTACATTTAATCTCTTGTGTGTTTTTCCTGTGTGTACTAGTTTCAGTGTATGAGACAACAACATCTATGAGGTGGAAGCTGTCAGAAATGCCTAAATTCTTTCTGATTTCAGTAAAGTCCCAGGCTCCATTTAGGAGTATATATGACAGTGCAAACCTGAATGTTTGAAGTTTTGAGGAAAATGAATCTGTGACTGTATTACTCTGAGTCTTCTTTCCAGAAGTAACATTAAATGAACAACAGAAAGTCCAAAAACTGAGTGTGCTGCCTTATGGATTGCTCTGTAATTCTTTAAATCAAACTTTTAAAGTATAAATAATTTTTTATGCTGTTCATTTCAATTAAAATATCTTTAAAATATCTCCAAACAAAATGGTTTGAACAATTCTAGAAGAAAAATATATTTGGTTACTGAATTGTAACCTGGCTAAGGAAGCCTTAACAATAATATGAACAGAAAAGAAATAGATTTGATTTTTCACACAGTTGTACCATTAGGTGAATGCAGAAACAGAGGAGGATATAGCTTTTGAGAAAGCTGTTGTTGCCTATGAGAAATACATCAGACACAGAGGAGCCAAAGAAGTGGAGCCGTTTATAAACTCTTTGACAATGACAGAGAACATGAATGCTTGATGAACTAATTAAAAATGTAATCAGTACAAAAGATAAAGATTTCTAAATAGCCTTCTAAATAAATAACCTGGTTGTCAGAAAGACTTAAGATCCAGAAAGTCTCATTGATCTTAATAGCTCCTTTCCCATTCCACATGAGGGGGTAGATTTTTTAAAAAATCACCATGACCACATGAATTTTTATTTATTGTGCATTCTTCTATGTCTTTTTCATAGCTTTGTCAATTCAACTTCTTGTAAGACTCTGCTTTTATTAAGGATATTTGTATGGTCATTTATAAATGCTCTGTAAGATTTATTTTTAATAGTTGTACTGTACTCACATATTTATTTGCACCTACAAAACTGCTGCTTTGAATAGGAGAATTAACTAATTTTATGGCACTTTTTTTTCCCCCTGAAAATGCAGAATAGCTGATAAAATCAGATAAAACAGAAGATTGTTAAAGATAATGTAAGCTATTAACTACAAAGAAGTGGAGTGTTGCTGTTACCCCACGAGACTGGATCTCTCACCAGGGACTTCATGGCAATGCAGTTTTGAGAAGACAGTATGTAAGATTCACCTCATCCAACTATAGATAATGAAATAAAATTGGTCATATCCAGAAAGTGCCTGCTTTATTTATTCACTTTAAAGGAATCTTAGATGTACATTTGCCTATATGAATCATACCAATTTTATAGATATTGTTTTATTTCTGGATTTTTCTCCAGGTGCTATATTCTAGTAGTGAAATAAGCATGGTTTAAAAAAAAAAAGTAAAATGTCATCATAGGTATTGCTTTCCATACTCTTCACAATTTTCATGAGTTCCAAACACAACCTAAATGGCTAAAGAAATTTTATTTTTAGAGGTGTACTATAAATATAAAACACTTTCTACAAATGGAATGGAATATGCGATACCATTCAGATATGTATAGGTGCCAGATATGTTACTTTGAAGGATAGTCACAAAGACACAGACAGAAGCTGAAGATATCAATAGTCCTGGAACTATGCTGCCTTCTTTGAGAATGCTTCTTGTGTTTCATTGCTACGCAGATTGCACTCTTTTCAACAGGAAATATGATTATTGACTGTCTTCTAGGCAGTCTACGCTAGGGCAGTTCACTGCCCTTCCTAGTCATTTTAGTGTTAGCAAGTGCTGTTCTTAACAATATATTCCTTTTGTCAGGTACAAATCAGTTTGTTTCCCTAATGTCCCTCTGGGTTTTCCACTGAGATTAAGTATGGACATGAAAGCTCACAGATGTACCTGACCACGATATCTTATATGCTAACTATAGCATGAAGTCACTGAAATGACAAAGACTAGTGAACAGTA
Source organism: Melopsittacus undulatus (assembly GCF_012275295.1). Taxonomy (NCBI): domain Eukaryota; kingdom Metazoa; phylum Chordata; class Aves; order Psittaciformes; family Psittaculidae; genus Melopsittacus; species Melopsittacus undulatus. The sequence continues at coordinate 11,863,098 of NC_047528.1, read as the reverse complement.
TTATATTCATGAAGTATCTAATGAAATCTAAGTATGATTCTCTCTGTTTTATTTTGTTACAAATGCAACATTTTCATTTGCAATGCCTGTTTGGACACTCATTTGAGGCTGAAACTTTGCCTGATGTAAGTTTTAATAAAGGCACACTTGTACATTTTTTTTAATCTATCTGATTTGTGACGTTAAAAAGATCCTTCCTAAGTGCTCATACAGTTTTATCCACTGAAGTCTTGAAATGCCTTGCAATCAGTAGTGTATTTTTAAATCTTCATATATCCTTTAAGATAGAAATTTTTTTTCTATAATTCACATTCATCTCAGTGTTTGTCAAAACAGAAGATTAATTCTGTTTCAAAATTTGCATTAGATTAAACTCAGTTTCAATTAGGAACTGACTCCCAAGGTAATGTTCAGTTGCTTTAATTTAAACACTGCTATCTGAAATATCTGATTATAGCAGGGATATCTGCAAGGGCAGATAAGGGAAGATTACACTGAAGATCTGCTAGAAACCTGCAGCCTTTTGAACTGGCTGCAGAAAGCAAAGGACATAGCCAAATGCGTCTGAAAACGTACCAAGCTGCTCAGGTTTAGGCAACTTAGTCAATTGGGAACCTATTCTTCTTACTCAGGTTTGAAGTTTCTGGTTTTAGACAACTGAATCAAGCACAACATAGTACCTTAAGTTAATAATGAGGACTTTGCAACTCTAGCTATTAGAGGAGAAAAGAAGTGGGAAAGTATGTTCCAAACTTATGCAGCAGTAGAATTTCTAATACTACAAAAAGTTGTATAATCAGTGACCTTGAAAAGCTATTCAACATATCAAGGGAGACAGTGCAGTCTTGGATGCCACCATGTATCTTGAGAAAATGAACAAGCTCAGAAAGTTGTGGGTTTTCTTTTCCCCCTCAAATCTTGAAAACGATCTCTAACTATGCCAGTAGTGCCAAACAAGGATTACAAACTGTTATGGTTTAAACCCAGCCATGCAGCTCATTCACTCACTACGCGCTCACTCCCCCAAATCCCAGAGAGTTAGGAATGAGAATCAAAAGAATGTAGCTCCCACGGATTGAGGTAAGAACAGTTTAATAACTAAGGTATAACACAGATCACTACTACTAGTACCAATAATTATAATAAATATAAAGAAAATAACAAGTGAAGAGAATACGATACCTCACCACCCGCCGACCGATAACTCACACCACCCCTCCCACCCAAGCATCAATTGATACCTCCTGCAACCCCACAGTTGCCCAGCCCTTCCGGGTAACTCTTCGTTACATCCTGAGCATGACATGCTGTGGTATGGAATAGCTCTTTGGCTAGTTTGAGTCAGGTGTCCTGTCTCTGCTTCATCCTGGCTTCCCCTCCTCCCTGTCAGAGCATAAGGCTCAGACAGTCCTTCGCCAGACAAAACAATTGAGCAGTAACTAAAAACATTGGTGCTACAAGCACCGTTCCCAGGCTGAAAGTCAGAAAAACCAGTGCTGCACCAGCTACCAAGAAGGAGAAAAAACGACTGCTTCTGCTGAACCCACGACACAAATGAAGAGTAGCTTTTCTTAATGAGGAAATCTCAAGATGTGAGTTTGTCAGTTTTGGCTGTCTTATGATAGAGTGTAAAAATTACAAGCCTGACAAATTCACAACACACATTGTTGAAAACCAAATGTGATTAATTTAAGCTATTGACACCTTAAATCATAGAATCATAGAATAGTTAGGGTTGGAAAGGACCTTAAGATCATCTAGTTCCAACCCCCCTACCATGGCCAGGGACACCTTACACTAAACCATGCTACACAAGGCTCTGTACAACCTGGCCTTGAACACCGCCAGGGATGGAACATTCACAACTTCCTTGGGAAACACATTCCAGTGCCTCACCACCCTAACAGTAAAGAACATCTTCCTTATATCCAATCTATACTTCCCCTGTTTAAGTTTTAACCCATTACCCCTTCTCTTATCACTACAGTTCCTAATGAACGATCCCTCACCAGAACCTTATAGCCCCTCTTCAGATACTGGAAGGCTGCTATGAGATCTCCATGCAGCCTTCTCTTCTCTAGGCTCAACAGCCCCAACGTCCTCACCCTATCTTCATGCAGGAGGTGCTCCATTCCCCAGATCAATCTCGTGTCCCTCCTCTGGACTTGTTCTAACAGTTTCATGTCCTTTTTATGCTGAAGATACCAGAACTGCACACAATAATCCACGTGAGGTCTCACAAGAGCAAAGTAGAGGGGCAGACGCACCTCCTTTGCCCTGCTGGTCATGATCCTTTTGATGCAGCCCAGGATACAGATGGCTTTCTGGGCTGTAAGCGCACACTGAAGCCGTCTCATGTTTATTTTCTCATTGATTAACACCCTGAAGTCCTTCTCCACAGGGCTGCTCTGAATCTCTTCTCTACCCAACCTGCAGCTGTGCCTGGGATTGCTCCAACCCACGTGTAGGACCTTGCACTTGACATGGTTAAACTTCATAAGGTTGTCATCAGCCCACCTCACAAGCATGTCAAGGTCCCTCTGAATGGCATTCCTTCCCTCCAGTGTATCAACAGAACCACACAGCTTGGTGGCATTGGCGAACTTGCTGAGGGCACACTCAACCCCACTGTCCATGTCACTGACAAAGATGTTAAACAAGACCGGTCCCAACACAGTTCCCTGAGGGACACCACTCGTTACTGGTCTCCAGCTGGACATTGAGCCATTGACCACAACTCTTTGCGTGCGGTCATCCAGCCCGTTCTTTATCCACCGAGTGGTCCACCTATCAAATTAATGTCTCTCCAATTTAGAGACAAAGATGTTGTGGGGGATAGTGTAAAACGTTTTGCACAAGTCCAGATAGATGACATCAACTGCTCTACCCCTGTCCATCAGTTCTGTAGCCCCATCATAGAAGGCCACCAAATTGGTTAGGCAGGATTTCCCCTTAGTGAAGCCATGCTGGCTGTCACCAAGCACTTTGTTGTTTTTCATGTGCCTTCCAGGAGAATCTGCTCCAAGATTTTGCCAGGCACAGAGGTGAGAAATCACAGGAATCACTTCGCAGATGAAAAACACACCATTCAATAAAGGGTGATTACTTTGAACTAGCCAACCAGAAGCCTTCCAAAAGGAAATAATAACACCTTGACATTATAGTACAAAATATTTGACAGGTGGTCAATATTTTTGTATTTTCATACATCTAACATCCACTCCTAGGACTACCCAAGTATAATAGGCAACCCTGTCAGCATGATATCACTTATGTCAGGGTAATCTTTACTTATGGATGACAAATTTCACCAGTGTAATAGGCAGAACCATCTTTTGCACTTACTCATAGGCATACCCATATCTGTGTTCTTCCCACAAAAAATAACTCTTAATTATTTGCCATTGCAAAGGGAATGATGTGTTTTAATCACACCTTGTTTTTCCCTATGCTGTTTTTAGCATTATATAGATGACTACATTGCTTTCATATAAGTTGATTATTTCACTTTCTTAGTAACATTAGGGGAAATCAGTAAGAGAGAGCATTGTATTGGGTCTCCCTGAGAAGGAGTTAGTTTTCCTCATAGCAGCCTTTATAGCGGTGTGTTTTGCATTGGTAGCTAGAAAAGTGTTGATAATACCCACCACAGTTTTGGCTACTGATGAGCAGTGCTCGACAGAATGAAGGCTGTCTAACATTCCCCCCTCACTAGTTGACTAGTAGATGGGCAAGATCTCAGGAGGGGAAACAGCCAGGACAGCTGACCAAACTGACTAAAGGGACATTCCAGACCAGCCAGAAAAGTGAAGAGAAAGGAGAGGGAACGGGTAGTGGTGGCATTTTTTATTACACATTTTGTCTTCTGGAGCAACCGCTATGTGTACTAAAGCCATACTTCCTGGCAAGTGCCCAGACATTGTCTGCTGATGGGTAGTAGAGAATAAAATCTTTTACATCATTTTTGTCCTTTGCTTTTGCTCATGGCCTTTGCTTTTGTTGACCCATGTGTTTTCGGTTTTCCCCATCTTATTTTCTCCCCCCTCTATCCTGATGAGGAGGGAAGTGACAGATCAGCTTGGTGAGCACCTGACATCCAGCCAGGGTCAACCTCCCCACAAGCATGAAAAGCAGAGAGCATTTAATAGGAACAGAAAACAAAGTCACTGAAAAAGAAATGAAAGCTGTAGGTACTGTGACTCCCTTACAATCTTGTAACTACTGTACTAGCTTAACTATTAAAACTAAAAGCCATAAGGTATGCATCATTATAAATAAAGTTAATATTGAAAAACACCTCAAAATATTTCAGAAAATGTAATAGTGATCTACTACTTTCCCAAAACCTCTAGTTATTCAAACATTTTTATGAACATTGTAGATTTCATATGTTCTAGAAATATGGAGATCTTTGAGAATGCAAAGATAGTAATTAAAAGTAATGTACAAGAGTATAGGTGGCAATTATTTTTCTTGAAGTCACGGATGCTTGGTTTTATAAAATTTATAAATGCAAGTTGTACTCAGCCTGATAATTCATGGATGACAGTGATAGGGTATCAGATTGTTGGAAAAGGCAGAATTGAAAATCTTTATTTACAGTTTCCTCAAAAAACATGTCTGTCACACTGTGGCAATCATATGCTAACTATTAAGACAGAACATCCATTTAAAATAGAACATCTGTTAAGATGGAACATCCAACTGTCCTGTCATTTCCATTATTATTTCTTTGAGTGCAGTTCTTATTGTATTGCTTTTAATGAGTCAGGCTCGATGCAGGTGTTTTAGAAAATCCAAATGTTTCTATACTCCCTGGGGAAGGTGAAGAGGCATATATAAAATGTGAAGAAATTATTTTGGAGTCTCATTTGTTATTTAGTATAACTGGCCTCTTAGGATGCTAATAGAGATACAAGATTCCATCCTCTGTTTTTAGGCTCTGAAGATCTTCAGATTAATATCTATGGACAAATTGAGATCTTTTTTGTTTGTTTGTTTGTTTTTTCATTTTTAAACAGAGATGTGATATTATTATTGTGCCTTCACTTTCTAAATAAATTTAGGTTAACGTACAGTTCATCCAGTAGGTCAATACCTTCTAATCAGCTTTTCCATAAAACATTACTGTAATGTAAGATTTTTGTACTACCAGTATCATTAAAATCACCAGTATTGAGTTGTTTCCTTGTTTACACATGTACAAAACATTGTATTGAGCTCTCTTAAGATCTGCTGATTACAGGTATTACATTTGGCCATGATTTGCAGTAAAGAAATGGTTAGAGGGTGTTCATACGAGCACCTTGTTAATGTGTTATTCCCTCTTCAGCCTGGTAGGAGTACCTGTGAAATACTCCAGGATCAATCAAGTACTCCAGAACATGCCTTCAAATCTGTTTATAAGCATACAGATATCCAACTTACTTTGGAAACATGCAGAAAGACTTATTTTAATACCTGAATCTGGACTCTCAGAAAATAGTATAAAACTGAATCTTTTAAAAACATGTACACTAAAATCTAAATAAACCTGAAGATATAGCTCTGTGCAGTATGAAAAGTATGGTTCACCATGGAATAATGAAAATCTGTTTCAGTTTTGTAGTTAAAACTCACAGCAGAAACCAAAACATGCATCAAAATTGTTTTTTATTTCTTAATAGGGCTGATTGACAAGCAAATTCCCTCCTAACAACTAGACTATGTCCTCCATGTCTTCAGCAGTACTAGGCACATATTTCTTTCTTCCAAAATGTAGCTGAAGTTTAACTTATGTTTCTATTCACAAATACTTTACAGATGCTAAATTACAGTGTATGCTAAGAAAATACATGCCATGTCCTTATAAACACTGAATGAATTCTTTATGATCAGTGCTATTATAATGAATACCAATCAATTCCATTATAATTAGTGCTATTACAATGAATACCAAAGGAATTCATGATAATCAGCTGCAGTATGCTGAATAAGAAATGAGCTCAAAATGAGAGATTGAAGTCTCTTGAAAAGAAGCTTTAAGCTTCCTGTGATTTAGTACAGTTTTATGATTATTTAATAGTGAAAGGATGACAACATTGCAAATGCTGTCTTCAGAGCAATAAGGTTTGTATCACCCAGGCAGTCTCAAGAGATGTGGCTGCATTGGACAGAATTTTAGTGATTCTTCTGGGACAGGACACAGACAGATGAAGAAAAGGATTATTCAGGTGCCTCCATGGCCTCGCTCTGTTCCAGTGTATTCAGGTGGAAAGGGAACTAGTATGTATGTGTGTCAAAATCTTTGTAGCTGCTTGGAGGAATAGGAAAACAAGTGAAAATGTATTAAGAGTGCTCTGTTTAAAGCATGTTGCCTCTAGGTAGTGTAAATCATGAGTAATTTAATTAGACTTTTCTAAGAGAGTAACATCTAGCACTCAGAGGTGCTAAAGTCAGTGAGCTATCAATGCGATATAATGCAACACTAATGCAATTCCTTGAAACTGAGATAATGACTGCCAGTCTGAACAAAAAAAAATAAGCTTTCATTTGCATGTAATTTTCAGGTTTAAGCTGGTAATTGTAGCAGGATATGGCATGCAAAATGCAGTTTCTTGGTGTTTCGGGGTTTTTTTTTATATGGTAACAGAAATAAATGTCTTTAAGCAAAACTCTACCATTTTTTTTGATAATAATGTATTTTTTCTAAAGGATATAAGAATGTATAGGATCACTGACAAGATTATCACTGTTTGACAAAGAAACTTAACAAAATTTCTAAAAGAATTTCCCTGCAGTGTTCTTTCTGTTTCAATGATGCTTGAAGTTCCCTTTTTTTCTGTGGATTTAATTTTCCTAAAGAGAACTGAAAAAACTTTCCACAATGCCATTAGTTTAGCTACACCAGAGAAAATACTTGTCTGATTGTTCTATATAGATATGGCTGCTATTCATTAGCTGCAGTTATTATTATTTTCTAAAATGATTAGCTTCCATGGTACTTGTGGCTAAAATCACACATTCTTGTAGATCCTGGAGATTATTAAACTCCCATACAAACTAGTACCTGTTTATCCAATGCTTGTTTGTTTCACATGTTCCTATTATGTTTCTTCAGAGTCTATGCAACTGCTATGCTTGGTTCAACAACAGTAATGAAAGTTACAGAAGAAAAATACAGCATTTCGTTCTATAGAACAGGAAGGGATTTCAGAAACCAGAATGGAGAATGCAAAGACAAGTAGATCACAGTTTCACTGCTTTCTTTAAAGAAAACTCATGTATCTGCATTTATATTTGTATCCATCTTCATTATCCCAGATGGCTTTCCTGAGAAATGATGTACAAATAAAACTTAGAAACTGTACTCAGAATTTTCTTTCCGCACTCATACTTTCATTTCAAATCTTTCACACTTAAAGGAATTCTATTAAATAAAAGCCATTACAAAACATTTACAAGATGTAATTTACAAGATTACGTGAACTCCCTGATGTGAGGAATGACCCCTTGATTAAGATCATAATTGAGGTACCATAACTTATTCCTCCTGGCAGTATAAAATGAAGGAAAACATCATGCTCAAAATGAACTGAGCAGGCAAGACCTTTAGATTGACTTTTATCAAACAGAAGGCTTGTTCTGCACTGTGACATGTCTTAACAATTCCCACGAGTTTCATCACAAAAGTCTAATGGCCTAATTTTACCTTTAAAGGAGAATATGTCATCTCTGCCAAAAATAAAAAAAATAATAATCCTACATTGAAATATCAGTAGGATATGAAATTGTCCTCTTTGTGCCATAGCTCTTGTTCTTTTAGTTTGTGCCAGAGTAGGAGCTGAGAAGAATTTAATTGGTAAAAAATAAACCAAACCAAAACCCACAAAACCCCTCAACCAAAAAAAGAAAACCAAAACAAAACAAGAGCTATGAGATGTTTGACTACTACTGAGGAGCAGTTACATAATTTTAGGAGAAAATAAAGGATTGATAAAAGCCTTTGATAAAATTGGTAAGTCTGAAGTTGTACTTTAAGTTTCATGAAGATCTCAGGACTTTTGGAAGCTATGATTAAAGCTAGAATTAAATACTACTAGATGATTGTCTCTTTTTTAAGGTAACTCACAGGAAAATTTCAAGTTAATGTTGAAGGAAGCTGAGTAACTCACATGTTCTGGTTTAGAAGTATTTTGTTGCACAGGGAGTAGAACATATTGCAAACTTTTAACTAATGGGATAGGAGTAGCTGTATGTGGGAGGTGAAATATTCTAAAATAAAAGTGATTGGAAATGTTCTTATATCTTGGGGAAATTATGATTCTTAAATGTACATAATAACAGAATTACTATATGCCAGTATCTCTGAAGCAAGGGAATGGCTTTGATAGTAGATCTGTGCTTCTATGTTCTAGTTAACTTCTGTATTTCTGTTGCTCTTGTCAGATTTAAAAATATGGTATGTGGCCTTTTTGTTCCCATTGTTTTCCTTGATAAGTGAAAAACTGCATAGAGGTACATTTTTCCTTCCTCTTTCCTCAGTCAGTGGAATTTGTCTCTATAGCTAGACAAGCATAAGTATCAAAACACATGGGATCAGTATGACTCTGGGATCCCAGGAAGGGATTGCTTAATGATTAATTTATCCTACTATGTGTATCTTGTTACTGAATATTACACCATGGGATGACATCTACCTAGCGCAGGTTTAATCTGAGAAAGAAAGGATTGTCTGCCCTCAAACCCCTTAAAAATGGGTCTCTTGAAAATGTACCATAGTTCGTGACACTCTGTTAATGATAGTACCATAAATTACTCAAATGATAATGCTCAAAAGTTGTAAACTTCTCTATCAGCCACTATCTGCTATCCCAGTAGAAATAGGATGGTTTAACTCCTCCTAGTACCACTTTGAAAAAAAACACCTGTGAAACAAAAGAGAGGATAAATAAAACCACAGAAAATTCAACTGGCATAACTCTATCAGATATGCATTAGTTGACTCAAACTTTCAACTTAATAATAAATTGATAAAAAATAATCCTCATATTGTACTGCTAGATTTCCTAAGCTCTGTGGACACCACAGACTTTACACTGCATAAAATGTGTTCTGGTTTCGGATGAGATAGAGTCAATTTTCTTGTTACCACCTGGTGCAATGCTGTGTTTTGGTTTTGTTCTGAGAACAATGCTAGTAACACACCAATGTTTTAGTTGTGAAGTAGAGCTTACCCTGATCAAGGACTTTTTCAGTCTAATTCTCTGTCAGTGAGGAGAGAAACAAGAAGCTGGGAGTGAGCAGAGAAAGGACACTTGACCCAAACTAGCCAAATGGGTATTCCATACGACAGCACACCATGCCCAGTATATAAACCCTTTACTCCACCTCAAGCCCTTTACCTTCACTGGCACAACTGAGGTAAGAAAACGCCTGGGCCCCCAAGCCTTTGACCATTGCATTGGGAGCCATGTAATCCCACTTCATGTGCTGAGACCTGTCTCTCCTGACAGTGTCTTGGATAAATATTCACCTGTGTTTTTTTTCTCATATTAAGATTTTAAAAGTAATAAACAAACAGCAGGGTCTAGATTTAGTTGCTGATCTGTAGGAACATCAGTCTGCTACAGTATGAGATTGTTTCAGTATTCTACCTGGCCTATGCTACTGAAGAAGGACTCATGCTTCCCACAGATTCGATCTATCTATCCGCCACATCTGTCAGCTCTTTATGTCACATTTGCCAACCCATTCTAGATATTTCAAACATCTTGGAGTGCCAAAAATGTCGTTTGAATCGTGAATATTTAGGAAATGAGTCAGTCCTCATATCGCTGAATAGCTCTCTTATCTCCATTGATAGCAGATATTAGATGCAGATGCTTAAATATGGCATCTAGTGACATTCTGGATGCTTCATGCTGCTGTCCATCTGCCAACTATAAAGGACACAGGTCCCATGTGTTCTGGGTCATATCTGCCAGTACCAGTCTGAGATGCATGCAGTTATCTCAGATGATACTAGGCAAATTAATATATCCCTAGATCTCCATGCCTATACTGGGAATTAAGTATACGCATATAAACTCAGCACATAAACTCATTTTAATTTACATTTCTAATTCTACGCCTGAATCCCACCTCTCTGGTGTGTGTGAGATGGATTTGGTGTTCACATCCACAGTGCGAGAAACAGGATGTCAAAGTGCACACAATACGAATGAATGTACATGATGTTTAAGGTAGTCTTTCCTTTGAACAGTGTAGTTCTCCAAGACACACTCATTTGTTTAGTAAGCAGTGCTCAAGTCCAACACAAAGATAATACAGACCTATATATACTAGACTGAGTGGGAAATGTGCCAGAATTTCACTTCAGGGAGAATGCACTAATCTTCTGAAAAGTATGTGCTTTTTTTCGGATTGCAGCCAACAGGACAGAACTGAGCTTGTAATGTGTGACAGAATTTTATATAGTTACACCTGTGAGAACTGTATGTAATAAATGGATTAGTTTGCTATTATCACAAAGGGAATTTAGGAAGAGCAGAAGAGTGCTTTTTTCATTTTTTTTCACCTAGTGCTAAAAGACAATCTATACCTCTGAGCGCTGGGTCAGGCTGGATGAAGTTAACTTACTGCATAGCAGCCCAAATAGTGCCATGATTTGGTTTTATGACTTAAACAGTGTAAAGAACTCACTAGTGTTTTGGCTATTGCTGGCTAGTGCTTGTTACACAGCATCAAGGCTTTTTCTTTTTCTCACTGTGCCACACCTCCCTCTTCTCTTGATGGGTGAACAAAAAAATTGCAAGAAGACATGGCTATTACAGATGATCTGAAATAGCCAAAGGGATATTCCATACCATATGACATCAAGCTCTGAAACGAAAGCTCCAGGAAAGGAAGAGACATGGGGAACATCATTGGTGGTTTTAGTGTTTGCCTTCCCAAACAGCTGTCACATGAACCAAAGCCCTGCTTGCCAGGAAGTGGCTGGCCATCTGCCTCCTGTGGGGAAGCAGTAAACTGGTTTCTTATTTTGTTTGATTGTGCACACTTTTTTGTTTCACCTCTTAAACTATCACTGTCTCTAACCATGTGTTTTCTTGCTTTTGTTCCATTTTCTCCCTGTCCTTCAGGAGAGGAGAGGGAGCAAGGTGCTAGGTGGGTGCTTGGCTGCTGAGATTCCTTGTCATAATCCTGTCCTTAGTGTGATATGTCCCTAGCTTGATCATGAACCACAATCTTATTTTAGTCTGTTCTCAATAGAAAGCGATTACAGGAAATGCATACAGTAATATGGCTTGAGCAGTTGGCAAGAAATATTTAATACTTTTCTTTAATTTTCTTCATTATGATTTCACAGCCAGGTTTTATTGCACTAGTCTTGAACTCAGCAAAGTAACTGTCACCTTGATAAGAGCAAACATGCAGTTCTTCCTAGTAGCTATTTTTCTCTATGGGAACATTTCCCCCACGACATCATTTGGAACTGTGAAACATGCTCACATGGTCTGTCTTTGCACCTCTATAGTCATACACTAGTGATGACACTTTCAGAAATCAGTAACTGAATTAGTTTGAAAGTGTGGAATCAGCTGCAGAAGTATGTAAGGAAAATAGTCCAATTCTCCTTTCACTGTCTTCAGTCCCTCATCTTCTCAGGATGGGTTCCAAATGTGAACAGTGAGAGCTGATGAATTCCTGCCAGCTGAAACATAGCAGAAGACAATATTTGCAAAGTGTGAAAGGAAACCAGTGAAAAGCAGTCCAGATATCGGTGGGAGTGGGAATGGAGGGATGTGGAAAAAAGTGCCATTTCAGTCTTTTTCTGAGCTGAACTAAATACACTTTTAAAGATGACATGAAGCTGTGAAAACAATTCGTAAGCCACAAAGTCTTGTTGGAATGAGTTTTGAAATGAGCCTAGTCAATTCATTAGCCTTATGTCACATTGAAGCTGTCACAAATCCTTCCATTAGGTGGGAAATTAGTTTACCCACTGGTGAACCAGAGAAATGAAACAGGAATTGTGTAACTAGAAGTTGGACTCTGCAGAAAAACTGACAGGATTGCTTCATAAAGTAGATGAACTTCTCTGGGGTTTTGTAAATCCTTCATTCAATCCGTGCCCCTGAGCAGGAGCAGGTGCACTGTTCTGACATGAAACAAAATTTCAAGGTTTAGTGTTTGAATGGGAGATCAGGCTTCTGTACATTTCAAGCCCCTTGAAACACTATCACTAATAATCTCCCCTCTAGAATGCTTTGACATTGGCAATGACTAGAAAGAAAGATGTCTGATTAGCATAATGGGTGATGTATGTAGTGGAGGACCACCCAGAAAATAATTAGTAAATTACCATGATAGAATTTTGAAACATACATCAGTATATAGTAGAAAGGTAAAAATAAAATTATTTAAAAGTTGACTTTGCATCATAATTACCACACAGTAATAGGTACTAGGAACACAGTCATATTGAAGATTCTGGTTTTCAGTGACAACTGCAATTTAAATTAAAATCTATCTTTTCAATTGCTAGAGCTAATAATACAATTAAGGGCCTTAAATATGAACCAGTTGTTACTGAGTACAAAGCTGACATACATTTGTTGATCTGAGGTAACTTATTACATAGATGCAATTCAGCCCAAAGCAAATATAATGTAATTCAAGTTAACATAGCCGCTAATGGAAAAGGAATACTCTAAATTCAATTATCTTGCATTTGCCATGAGCTAGGAGCACAAACATGCATATTTATTGCAGATTAGTTAATGCGTGCTTTTACTTAGGATAACTTGTTCATGTTCCTCAGCCTTAAGTTGCATTTGTGGTGTAGTATTCCGACCTTATTTATAGCCAAGTTACTTCCTTTTCCCTTTATTTCCTTTGGCTTTTTCTGTTTAAAGTTATATATACCCAAGTGAAAACTGTATGAGGTTTACCATATGTATTAAAATATTTAATGTTCCAAAATAACATAATTATTACATTTCTGAATTTATCAGAAAAGGCTGCTTCTTCTTCACACAATTATCTTAAAATATTTTTCTTGTGAAAATTAGAATAAATATCCAAATTATTTGACCTAACTACCAGAATGATTTTCTACTGAAAACAATAAGATGGTTAATAATGCACTGGAACAGGTTGCCCAGTGTGGTTGTGGAGTCTCCTACGTTGGAGATATTCAGGGCTCGCCTGGACAAGTTCCTGTATGATGTACTCTAGGTTACCCTGCTCTTGTAGGGGGGTTGGACTAGATGATCTTTCAAGGTCCCTTCCAACCCTTGGGATTCTGTGATTCTGTAATGCAAGCAGAATATTTTTATTATGCCCATCCTAATTTGGCCTTATGCACACAATCATTAGAAATGCTCCCTTCCATCATAAGAGACCAGGTTTGAGACCATTTGAGAAACCTAAACATACATAAATTCATGGGACCAGATGAGATGAATCCCAGGGTACTGAGCAAATTCTCTGGTGTAGGTACTGAGCCATTTTCCATCATATTTCAAAAGTTATGGCTGTCAAGTGAAGTCCCCAGTAACTGGAGAAAAGACAATACTGCAAGCATTTTTAAGAAGGGTATAAAGGAGAACCATGGGAACTGCTGACCAGTCAGCCCTATCTCACGCCTGAAACAAATCCTCCTGGAAGACATGTCAAAATGTATGGAAAGAAAGGGAGGTCATTAAAGACATGCAGCATGGCTTCGTCAAGGGCAAATTGCACTTGGCTCATCTAGTGGCTTTCTACAATGGAGTGACAACATCAGTGGACAAGGGAAGAGGAACAGACACAAGAAAGTAGATTTATGTTGGATATAAGGAAGAATTTTTTTAGGGGGTGATGTGATATTTGCCCAGAGAAGCTGTGAATGTCCCATCATTGGAAGTGTTCAAGCTGAGGTTGGACAGGACTTTGAACAACCTGTTGCAGCTAAAGATATCCCTGTCCATGGCGGGTGGGGTGGGTGGGGGTTAGAATAGATGATCTTTAAAGGTGTGTGATTCTGTGCACCTACTATTGTATGTTTCTATCATTTTATGAAACTATCATAAATGCTTTTTGCTTTGGCAAACTTGAAATATTATAAGAAACATAACTTTCACTGATACTAGTCTACAAGGTATTCTCAAGAGTGGCAGCTTTCTGAAAAAGTCAAAGCAATATGAAAGGATGTAAAATTTTAAAAACAAATGAGATGGGGTCTGTTTTTGTGTTTGCTGGTGGATTGACAGATGGTTGGTGAAAGAATGCAGAAAGAGTGAATGTGTGCATTTCAGGAAAGAGAAATAAAAATAACACCTACAGCAGGTGTTTTGGAGTTGAATTGCCCAGAATTTTATTTTTTCAAAAAAATTTTTTTAGCATGTTTTTATGTAAGGTATTGAAACAGCAAAGGAGATACATTGGAAATGTAGAAAGGAAAAGAATATGAGAGATAAAATAAAAGGATATAAAGTGTGGGTTTTTTTCCAGCTGTCTTGAACTAATAATTTTCTCCTCATTTACACATATATAAAGGAAATTTTGAGATGGGGTGATGAATTTGTATAAAGCCATTGTGACTTTTTGTATATATACAAAATGAAACCAAATCACAGACAATCAGGTAAATTAGAATTTTTATTTTTCTTGATGAATAGATCTTATTTGAAATACATTAGCTGAAAATTTCTCATTATTTCCAGTTTGCCTGCATACTTCAGTAAATACAAAAATTTCTTCACTTGTAACTTTAAAGATAACTGTCATCACACTCCATTGCCTGTATTTAGGAAACTTGAAGTGCCAAAGGAAAAAGTCTCCAATACCATGAGAATGAGGTTCCCCCAAAAATCCTCCACTACTTTGAGAGTGCGTAGACTATAAATTCCTGTGTTATATAGGAAGAAAACTTATTTTGATGCACAGAAAATGCTCACATATAAAAGTCTGATTTTGTAGAATCAGCGCATGTTGAAAAAACAGACTGAACTTGCCTTTGCAACAGAATATTTGGAGACAAAATAGTCTCCAGTAGGCAAAATGAAGGAATTTATCCCCTGAGCTTCAAAGGTTTTATTCATCTCTGACATATGCTGAATTATCCTTGTTAAGACAAAGATCTTATATAAAGTAATACTGCTTACAGGTTGTTTTATTTTATTTTATTTTATTTTCCTAATTTAGATTTATCCAATTATATAATACATAATATATATAAATGACTAATCATTGTATAACAATGTAGCTTACTTATAAGTCCAGTCTTGAAAGGCAGAGTGGAGTATAAGGTTTTAGCAAACTTGTAATGTTCTTGTGTGTAAGGGATCACCATTTCTGGGAATCAAGTATGATAATGTACAGCATATTCAATGATGCCTGGAGATCATGAAAGACTGATATTGTTTCTAGAATGAGGAAATTAAATGGCTGCATACTGATTGACAAACTTTATCTTCACTGTTGGGAAAATGTAATGAAGGACAGATTTTGAGGCTAGTGTGTTCTCCAATATACTCTACAGTATGAGACTTCCCAAAGTCAGAAGTTCAAAACATATCTAATCTCAAAAAAAATCCTTTCCTGATTTAAAAACATGGAGAATCACCACAATTCTTAAGTAGCTAATTATCTTAGCTTTTTTTAAGAAATAAGCATCTTACTTCACCTTAAAGCTAGCTGCAATTTTTTGCCATTTGACTGTAATGTATCGTTAGGTTCTGCATTTAAGAGCTTTTTATTAGCAAATGTCTGCTTCTCTATTTGCAAGTGTAGGCACTCATAGAACATAACATTCATAACTATTTCTTTGATAATATAATAGACTGAACTACCTGAGTATTTCATTGAATGCATATTTTATAATCCTTCATGTATTTCAGTTCTACTCTGAGCCTTCTTCAATTTTTCATTAACCTTTCAAAATGGATTCCAGAACTGACTACATATTTCAGGACTGTCACAGTAAGACTTTACATTTCCTGACTATATGTAAAAAATATTCTTTATCCTATATGCACTATTTTAAATGTATATACTTCATTGCACATAGATTGCTTATGAATCACAACATCTCGCGATGTTTTTACAAAGTTCTGCAACCTTTTGCAACTGGCTTTTCTCTTTGCTATCCAGCAGACTTTCTCATGGCATTTTTCACTTTGTTTCCAGCTACTGACATTGATCTGAAAAAGAATAAACATCACATACTGCAATTCTCCCAGATCTCCACTGTGATTGCCAGTACTTTTATTTCTCCTTTTTCATGTGAGACAAACAAATATTGGATTTTTTTATTACTTATTTCAGGTCAAAGAGAAATAAAATGGAAATAATTGATAGTATAATATTTATCTGAGCTGGTGATGGAAGGCAGACTTGTCCCCTGAATCATCCAAATGGAAAGCCTTAAGTGATGACTTCTAACAGTCTCTTACAAGTAACTTTATATCTGAAATGGATTGACTCCTTCAGGAGTTACAAAGAGGTATCTCACCAGTCCCCTTTAAAATGCCATATAGAGAAGCAGTTTAAGTTTAGCTGTTAGAAAGAAGTTCAGTCTCAGTCAGATGATGATTGAGTCTTTTCTCTCCACATACTTTGCGAATGAGCTGATCAGAAACCCACCATCCTGTTCTGTAAAGGCTGAAGTGGTCTGAATGCACACTGGCTGCAACAGGAAGAGCAAGTGAGATGATAGAAAAGGAAATAACTACTTCACATCTTTCAGCACTAAAAAAAAATCTTAGCTAAATCAGAACCTTTGGTAAAGAAAAAAAGAAAGATCTAATTTTGAGGAATTAGGCTTTTTCTAATTACTGAAAATACAGAATTTCTGGACAAATTAATTTCTGTCTGTAATTCCTTAAATATTTGCTACGAGTTTGAAAACTATCTGTGAGCAAACATTGAGAACAAATATTTTCTGATGTAGGGGTTTTTTAATATGAAAATCTGTAAATATGTGAAACGTTCATGACATACTGATTCACATCTGTATTGATTGGGATTAATCAAGCTGTGGTTGATCAGTTAAGAGATATGTTTTATTTCTAAATAGTTTAAAGGTTAAATTAAGCATATATCTTATTGAAATATCTTGGAATGTTTACACATTGCTGTGCGCATAAGCTCTGTGTCACATTGTTAAAAGACTGTTCCTTACCTTAGATAACTTCTAATTCTATCTACAAGAGAGAATGTTACATATGATACTAACATTCATTATTCTACATAAGGAATGACACTGGCTTAGGAGTATCAAATTCTCTTTAAGCCTATACTTGTTCAATGGACCCCAACAAATTACAATAGATACCCCAGTGTCTCTGACATGCCTGGTCTTTGATATCAAATTTATTTGTCTTCTACCCTTGAAAACAATGCAAAAATACAAAGAGTTTTATTAGTCCTAATATCCCAATTAATAAAATACAATAAATTTAATGAAATTTCCTGTTTGCTGTCAGGACTTCATTGAAAAATAGAGTGAGACAACTGAGTTTGTCAGGCAATTATCAGGTTTTCAGAATAGCAATGTGAGAATTAGCTGCTGCTTTTCACATTCAACTTGGTTTTTTTTTGGTGTTTTTTGCTTCCTGAAGAGACTTGTGAATGGAAAAGCAAGGATTGAACTGCTTTTGTACTCCTGGGGACTGTGGGAAACAAAACAAACAAAAACCAAATGACTTCACCTCCCTTTAGAATGAATTAGTAGCAATGCCAAGGACATTTCTGTATCAGTTTAAAACAAGAGTAAATGAAAGTTGAATTGGATTTAGAGGTGAAATTCTACCCTAAGTGACTCAAAGGGGAGGGTGTTTATTTACTCAGAGGTGCTGGAATTTCTCCTGCAGACTGTAAAACCTTTCAAGATTATAAATTCATAATAACATAATACAGGAATGTGGTTTCTGTTTTTATAAAGTATTACTAATTGTTGTTTAAAACAACTCCTACTTGTATCTTTGAATAGCAGATATGTTAACTTGTCATTCTATGAAAAAAAGTGAATTCCAAAGGTTCCCAGTTCAGAGTTCCAGGAGACCACAGAATCTCACAGAATGGCACATGTTTCCAAACATGTACAGAAGAAAAGTAAAATAAGAAATGAAAGATCACTTTAAAAAGAAAAGCCTAGGAAAGTTTTCAATAGAATACTGGGAAAAATCTAGCATCAGGGAATGTAATATAGAGTGATGATATTGTTTAGCATTCACTACATGTGATGATGTGATTTACAGAGGAACAGGTGCTTTCTAAAATATTTTTTGATTTTTCTATTTTGAGGTTGCCTGATCGCCCAGGACATTTTTTTTGGCGCCTTGTTGTATGTGTTGCTGTAGCCCACAGTGATGTGCTAAGGCCATTCTTGCAACATATGCCAGTAAAGGTTTAGTAATATAGCAATAATTGAAAACCAAGAGTAGGCAGCAACATAATTTCTCCTACCCTTCCATTAACTGTTGATCCTCAGGCTCCTTCAGAGAGGAATTTTCACTTGATGAGTGCAGAAAAGGAAGTAATCACAGAGCAATGAGTTGTTTTCAAATGTTCAGGAGGTTTTGCATCTGTAAGGGGTGGTATCGGTTTATATTATCCCCTTACAAGTGATGCTACTTCCTGATATCATAAATTTACAATATGGGATTATCCACAGAGAGACTACGGCTGAAAGGAATATAATGGGAGAAGAACTCTCCCATTTCCTACTGGCACAAAAGCAATGTTTTTTTGTTTTGGTTTGTTTATTTTTTTGTCCTTATTTTATTTTACTACTAGAAATACCAGTAAAATAGCAGGGGGTCATTCATAGCTGAGTTATTTAACATGCTGCCAGTGCTGGTGAAGAAAGTCTAATAGAAAGAACACACAATCCTGGAAATCACTGCAGGAGTTCTTTTAGCTAATGGCAATTCAATATAAAGCAATAATTTTTTTAAAAAAAGAATTTAAATGGAGGATTTACTAAAAAATCAAATACCTCAATTAAAATAATTAATTATTAAAAGATTAGCCCCTGCCCACGGCAGGGGGGTTGGAACTGGATGATCTAAAGGTTCTTTCCAATCCTATTCTATGATTCTATGATTCTATTTGCATATTTGAGATTTACAGCTGCTAACTAAATTTGTTGTGGCTTTGGCAGTATAATATAAACTATGAACAAAAATTATGTGGAAGTTAAAACACATGTAGATACAATCAGTCAAAATAAGCTTCTGCTTGTTTTTGTTATAGAATCATAGAATAGTTAGGGTTGGAAAGGACCTTAAGATCATCCAGTTCCAACACCCCTGCCATGGGCAAGGACACCTCACACTAAACCATGCTACCCAAGGCGCTGTCCAAACTGGCCTGGAACTCTGCCAGAGATGGAGCATTCACAGCTTCCCTGGGCAACCCATTCCAGTACTTCACCACCCTTACAGTAAAGAATTTCTTTGTCATATCCAATCTAAACTTCCCCTGTTTCAGTTTTAACCCACTACCTCTTGCCCTATCATTACAGTCCCTAATGAATTGTCCATCCCCAGCATTCTTATAGCCCCCCTTCAGAAACTGGAAGGCTGCTATGAGGTCTCCACGCAGCTGGACAGCCCCAGCTTTCTCAGTCACAGTGTATATTTATTTATATGTATGTTTGTACTTCCACAATGTGAAGACTTGGTGTATTCTACACAGAAGATGTGCTAATATATATTCTTATATATATATATATATATATATATATATATATATATATATAATATTGGCCCAGATGGACAGAGCCTTGGGTGACATGCTGTGACACAGTGTGAGGTGTCCCTGCCCATGGCAGGGGGGTTGGAACTGGATGATCTTAAGGTCCTTTCCAACCATAACTACTCTATGATTCTGATTCTAATATGTGCTAATCTAACAATATTATTTTTTTAAAAAGCAGAAGTTGTTAATATTTCTCCCAAAATAGACCTTCATTTACCACTTTTTCTTTTCATTTCTATTCTTTAAATTTATTTTCATTTCTTTTCTTTTCTTTTCTTTTCTTTTCTTTTCTTTTCTTTTCTTTTCTTTTCTTTTCTTTTCTTTTTTTTCTTTTCTTTTCTTTTTTTTTGTCACCCTTTAACCCCCAATATGTAGGTTCTACAGGCAAAACATGGACTTCTTGGAGCAAGCAGACAACTTAGTTGCCCACTGTTTACAAAATGCATGGGACTGGAAATGCAGCTCTGCTGAGGGAGCTGTCCTGGTTTCAGCTGTGATAGAGTTAATTTTCTACCTAGTAGTTGGTACATTGCTCTGGTTTGGACTTAGTATAACAATCTTGATAACACACTGATGTATTAGCTGTTGATCAGTAGTCTTTATCCTAAGTCAACGACTTTTCAGTTTCCCATGCTCTGGCAGTGAGGACAGGGACACGAAGCCATGGGGGAGCACAGCCAGGACAGCTTACCTGAACTAGCCAAAAGGATATTTTATACCTCAGCACATCACATATAACTGAGCCACAGTTCAGTACATAAAGTGGGGCGAGATGGCTGGGAGTGACTGATTGGTGCTCAGGGATAGGCTGGGCATTTGTTAGTAGGTGGTGAGCAACTGTGTTGTGCATCAGTTGTCTTCTTTGGTTTTAGTCCTCTCAATCTTTTTCCTATTATTATTGCTATTGTTGTTAATATTAAAATTTATTTTATTTAAATTCTGATCTCAATTCTGATGGTTTTGCTTTCTTTCTATTCTCCTCCCCATCACACCTGGGGAGAGTGAGTGAACAGCTGTGGTAAAACCATGACAAGAGTATACTCCATCTAAGTAATCCTGGAAATGCTGACTCTGAGTGCTTCCCTGAAAATGGCAGCAATAAAAGATTCGTTTTTCTTGCTCAAGGATACTGAAAACAGAAGGGACCAAAATTCTCTTTTGAAGGGACCATCTGGTCCAGTGCTCTGCCTATACAGGCTGCAGAATTTTTTTCAGAAACTGGATCAAACTGTTTTTCTCAGAGAATTACCTACTCTATTTGTACAGATTCCAAACAATAGCAAGTGCGCAGTTTCTTCTGGCAGGTTGTTTGAATGGTTAATTAGCTTCACTAATGCATCTTACTGCATCTTATTTCAAGGTTGGAAAGTCCAACTTCAGTTTCCAGGAGCTGGATCTTCTTAAGTCTTCGTCTGCAAGATTAAGACACAGTTTTCTATCAACTATAATTTCTATGGTTAAGTATCTATGAAGCATGATCAAGTAAGTTAATTTTCTCTTCAATAAACCAGTAGATTGAATTTCATAAGTATCTCACTTCAAGGATGTGTTTCTAGTACATTCAAGTAATTTTTTGAAGTCCACTGAACTCTTTTTGTTAAATTTGTATCTTCCATGAAGTGTAAACCTCAAATGGGATAATAAATTCTTCAAATTCTTACGAAGGCTGTGTAAAGAGGTTATCTGGTTCTCTATATATTTTTTATGCAATCAGTGACAGCATTTACAAAACATTATACTGAGCGTCCACACTGACGCTGTTCTCTCTGATAATACTTAAGTTTTTCCTCGAGGTGCTGCTTTCAAGGAAGAAATCTCTTGTTCTGCTGCTGAAGTCTGCATCACTTCCCATGTGTAAAAACTTGCACAGTCAATGCTGCACTGAAAAGCATGTTGATGAATGTATCTTGTATCCAGGAGATTTGGAACATTGTGTAACAATACCCTCTCTCCTCATTGTATAGTACTTCCACTGATCTATACAATGTACTAGCAAAAGTCTTACATGGTTATCTAAATACACACTACACGATTAATGATGAAAACATTGAGTAATATCAGATCCTGAAGAGCTCTTAGCACTCCCAACTATCATAAATTCTTCTCTCTTTAACTCCATTTCCTCCCTTTGAATATATCGGGTTTTACCCAACTAAAACATGTGACCAATTATATACATTGCATGCCTTCTCAAAATCAGGTATTATGTAATACTGTGTAAAAAACTTTAAAATATTTGAAGTGTGTAATTGTTTTAATCAAGTTGCTTTATCACCTGATCAAAGAGTATCGCAACATTTTCAATCTCTAGTTATATTTTATCAAAACGTGGCAATTGTAGTTTTATACTAATTTCTGCTGGCACACGGCATATGTTCTGCATATAAATATTAAATGAAGAAATGGTAAAATTTCCAACATTATGTTAAGGGTTCTAGCTTAAATGAGGTTTTTAGGATCCAGATCCTGCTCTGCAAGTTATGTTAAGAACATGAAATTACTCAAGATGGAACATGAGACCTTTAAAGATAAAAATGTCAGAAAGGATCAGTCATGAAATTATTTCAGCCAACTGCACCATATTTGATGAAACACAATAATTTCTTTCTGCAGTGATTGTATTTATAGTGTATGAGTAGCAGCATATAAGCTGTATTTTCTAAAAAAATAAATTCCCCCCCCAAAAAGCAAACCAACAAAAAACCCCCACTTGTTTCAAAATCTGTATATGATGTTGAGTATTTTAACTGTCTTTTGCTGTGTGGTTTGCATTTTCTCATTCACATGACATTGACTTATCAAACCTATTTTTATCCTCATTTGTTGTACTGGTTTTGGTTGAGATAGAGTTAGTCGTCTTCATAATAGCTTGTATGGGTTTATGTTCTGAATTTGTATAAAAGCAGAGATAATAACACAAGAATGTTTTCAGTATTGGTAAGCAGTGCTTACACAGAGTCAAAGCCTTTTCTGTGAGTAGTCTGGGGTTGCACAAGTAGTTGGGAGGAGACACAGCCAGGACAGCTGACCTCAACCTACCAAAGGGATGTCCCAGACTATATAGCATCATGCTCAGCATATAAAGCTGGGGAAAGAAGATGGAAAGGAGGATGTTCAGAGTGATGGCTTTTGTCTTCCCAAGTAACCACCATGCCTCTTGGAACCCTGCTTTCCTGGAGGTGACTGAACCACTGCCTGCTGATGGCAAGTGGTGAATGAATTCTGTGTTTTGATTTGCATCTTTACCTCAGCCCATGAGTGTTCTTTATTTTAACCTTCTGATTTCCTTCCCCATCCTACCACTGGGGAGTGAGTGAGCAGCTGAGCAATGCTTAGCTGGCCACCAAGGTTAAAACCTAACACTCATGCCAGTGGATTGCTACAGCAGCTCTGGTTTTCTGGCTAAAACAATGTGCTTCAAGACATTTTTTTTTTTTTGCAGTATTTTGCCTCTTAAAGTTCCAGTTATTGCAGTGTTCTTGAGAGGCATGTATGGCTTCTCCTCTGGTGTCTGGAAGAGCTGACAAGATGATAAATATGAGCAGGTGAAAATCTCTTTTACATAGTTTGGTCTCAGGTCCTCTGTGATTCTTACTTTGAAAACTGAACATAACTGAGTTGAATGAAGGTCTTTCACTTTGGGCTACCATCAGGTTAAAGATTTCTTTCTTGTGCAGTTGCCTTTTTTATGTTACCATGTTTGTACAACTAGTCAAGTATGTTTGTCTCCATTTTTTTATGTGAAATATAATTTTTATTTTATGAAGTCAGTTAATTTTTCTTTATCTGACAATGTATTAGCAATTAGTGTTTTTTTTTTCTTACACAGCATTAGAAGAATCTGCACTATGAACTTTAGAATATTTTTATGCCTTCTGTCAGCAATCAACCCCTTTATTCAATCAACAATTTCAATGAATTTACCAGCACTCTCCTTCTTTTTCCTCATTTGCTTTCTTGGTCTTTTCTGTTTTTTTTTCTAGCAATGTGGTAGGGGTGCTACGTGAGAGTAATGATTTCAGCACACAAGAAACGTGTACTCTCATGACTTTGTAATTTCAACTAGGAGGTTCCTGGATTTTACAGGCTAACGAATTTGAGGAACAGTGACAACGTGACATCTGACAGCCTACTGTTCTGTAACATCCTTCCTGCAACAGAAGCACAAAACTAAACAGTACTTTTAAAACCCTTAAATAAATTCTGGAAAAATGCAAATGGTAATGTGATTAAATAGTCAGATTTGTGGAAAAGAGACCAGAAATATGGAATGGTTTGAACAAGACTATACCTTTAAACATTCTGTTGTGAGAAATACAATAAAACCAAAAGCATAGGCAAACGTCTGGTAAAACATTGTCAATGACAACTTTTGTTTGACTTGATAGAAAACATACACCCAGGTAGAAGTGTTACTATTCTGTGAGCATTTTAAAGGAGCATTATTGCAGGATACCAAATAATCTAATAATAAACAACGAAAATGCTTTGACCTCAACGTAGCAATTAAAAAACTCCTGTCCTGGTTTCAGCTGTAAAAGTAATTTTTCTCCTTCCTAGTAGCTGGTGTAATGCTGTGTTTTGCCTTTAGTCTGAGGACAATTCTGATAACTCACTGATATTTTAGTTGTTGCCAAGTAGAACTTACCCCAAGCAAGGACTTTTTAGTCTCATATTCTGTCAGAGAAGAGGGGCACAGAAAACCAGGTGGAAGCAGAGACAGGACAGCTGATCCAAACTAGCCAAAGGGATATTCCATCCCACAGCAAGTCATGCCCAGTATGTAAACTGGGGGCAATTACCAAGAAGGCCAGATCGTTGCTTGGGTCTGACTGGGTATTGGTCAGTGGGTGGTGAGCAACTGTACTGTGCATCATTACTGTTTGTTTTCCTTTCCCGTT
Source organism: Melopsittacus undulatus (assembly GCF_012275295.1). NCBI lineage: Eukaryota > Metazoa > Chordata > Aves > Psittaciformes > Psittaculidae > Melopsittacus > Melopsittacus undulatus. The sequence goes on along the minus strand of NC_047528.1, from coordinate 11,838,466 downwards.
TTACAAGATGATGCACCAACTTTATCTTGAACTGAACCATACCACATTAGTAGGATTCCCTTACCTAAAATTCATTTTAGGAACAATGCAGTATTCTATCTAGTCTTCAGCTGCATCTCCAGACCTTCTACTAATGTGGCTCATATTTGCGAATTCCAACAAAGTGCTTTAGGGTACTTCAGATAACAGAATGGGACTAAATGTTTGCAATTGAATCTCATAGCATATAGGTTAACATAAACTGTCTCTTCACTGCAGAGTTCCTCCATAAAGGAGTTCTATCACTTCTTCTAGATTAGTAGATACAAGGCCAGAAAGACAGAGATTCCTGTATGCCTACTTGTATAGAGAAAACTTAAGCAAACATTGTCAAGAGTGCAACATTCACAGTCTTCCTAAAAGACACCTTCAAAAAAAAGACTATTTCATATAAATCCCAAGACCCCAAGAGGCAGAGAATACATTAAATTCACTGAAATTTTTTTAAGTGTCATATTTATAATACTTTGAGTTTTAAAACATTTAAATTTGTTTGGCTTAGCCTTTAGCTTGCTTTAAAGGTATTGGTTACTAATAGCATTTTTAATAACATGTCTTTGCAGAGTGTTTCACATGTTATAATTAACGAAGCATAAATAAATTTACTGTTTTTAAGGTTTGGGTTATAGCTTTATTTTTAAATCTTGATCATTTTCTTGAGTTTTAGTGATCATTAATAGTGAAGACAGAAGACTGAAGAACATGATGTTATCATTCAGCATTGATAAGTATACTTTTAATTAAGATAAACACTGATACACAACTAAAGCTGCAGGGCACATTCTGAAAGTTACATAGAGCTTCGAGGAAGGAGACAACTTATCTACAAGGAATAGATCACAGGTTCAGGTTACTGTGATTACATCTTGTTTATTCTACAGCTCTTTTCTCTGAAGTTAATAGTACGAATCCTGGAGACAGCATATAATGTAATTTCTCGTACTATCGTACGTGAAATTCTGTTTTGTATTGAAGAATTATTCATATTTAACAAATTGCTATGTAAAACATACATGATAGATCTGCAAAGTGAGCTGGTAAATATAATCTAAACCTTAATTGTTATTCTGATTATTTTTTATCACTAAGTATATACATTTCTGTATATGAAGATTCCCTTCCAGTCCTTTAACATGCTATTAACCTGTGATTAAAACAGCATATACCTGATTTTTCTTGTCATTCTTATAAATAATATAACCACTTCTGATTTTTTTTTTCTAATTATGTAGAGAATCCTTTGCATGATAAAGGAATTGGTTTTGTGCGTGACTTTGCAGCTAAAGAACATTGACAGACACCAAGAGGACTGTATACCCAGTTAAGAGCATTGCTTTTTCCTTCATCTGTTATCATAAGGTCATATATTGCTTATCATATATTGCAATATCATATATTGCTGAAATGCCTTATAACAAAAAAATGGAAAAAAAACATACAATATGTTTATTCATTTTGAATAAGGAATACTGAATATTGTCAATTTATACAATATGATCCTCATTAGTCCTGTAAGTCTACATTTATCTTGCAAGCTTATTACCCTTAAAATTTTTCTCTCCTAATTGGCAAGATGAGGTCACCAGTTATGTGACTTCTGCTTATTGAACTTTGAAAACTCACTTTAACCGTTGTGGCACTGGGAATAAACTTTCCATTCAATTCTAAGTACCTGTAATCTCCTGCTCATAGCCTGCCATCTGGTCCCATGTACAATGTCAGCCTAACAAGTCTTTCTCTCCAGTTGTGGAGGCCATGCTACTTGCTATTTTCTGCATGCATAGAATTCTGGGGCAGAGGTATAGTTCAAAGTCCTTACGCCGTTGAAGTTCCTCTCTTCTATTAATATAATTTCATTTTAAAAAGAATAATAAGAAGAAAATAAGCTTTAACTGCCACCTAATCACAAGGATATTTATTACTTAGCTTTCAGTCATCCCCAGTCATTTCCCATTCAATAGTTAGGTAAACAGTGAGTACAATAGCTTCCAGAGACTCTGTTGGGAACCTGAGGAAGGAAGGCAGCTCCTATAACAGAGTGTTAGCACTACATTTTTATGTAGCACACTGTTGTGACACGTAAGAATGTCTCAATTTGCCTTTGAGGTAGCTGAGATAGCTACATGCAACACAGCAACACTGGTGTGCGGTTCCTAAAATCACAATAACAATGTTAACACAGACATTCAGAGGCTAAATATTGAGCCTCTAAGCAGAGCTATTTAGGCAAGGTGCAGTTCTGCAGAAAGCTGCCTGTTGCAGAGCTGGCTTTTCCTGTTCATTTCCCGCTATGGTAGCTCCACTTACACCTTTTATAAATAGATCCAAAGTGACACAGGTGCAGCCTCAGCATTTTAAAATAATGTAAACCTAAGAGACTGTCAGTTTTGTTGTGCATTTTAGGATTTATGCATAGTAAGAAATCACAGTAATTTAATATTTTTCAAGAAAAATTACAGAGAATGTCTTGGAGAACGCTGAAACCAGAAGCAAGTAGGAGACAGGTTGCCACTTAATGCATTTTTGACACTTTTCTAAACTCAATTCCAATACATTTTTAAGTGATGGTTTTGGAAGAACCTTGAAAAATTTTTAATGCTTAATCTTGAATCTTACTGTACCAAAATGAGGCACAATTTTGTTTTCAAATCCACATTAGTACTCCACAAGATCCACAAGAACTGACTGTTCTTGTTAAGTTCATATTTTCAGTCAAGGCTTTTGCATAACTGACGACAGTGGAAAACATTCTTTCTAACATTTCCCCCTGTGGTTAGTAAAAAACCCTTAAATCTGTATTATCTATAAAATTTATTACATAATTTACCTCCTTTTCCACATAATTTTCTGGGAATTCTATAACATTGGTTAAATGACCTACATCCCAGTGCCTATAGTATCCTAGCAGAAGTCTTTATCTGGCATGGAAATTTTACATAAATTTCTGTTCTTTAGTTCTGATCTTTTTGTTTACTTATTGACCTACAAAACAGCTTTCTTCAGCTGTTCAGTTTATTTTTTAACCTCTGGCGAAGGTCTGAAAGAATGATTAAAAGCTTCTGAGAAATCCAGGTACATTGGTTTGACTGTCTATATGCTGATGATCTGTTTCAAAAGCTGTTAATAATGTTTCCCTGCAGAAAAAAAACAAAACAAACAAACAAACCATCCTATAAATTTCATGTCAGAAGTGTTTGTGTTCTTGTCTATACTATTTTGATGGCAGTATTAGCAAGCCCTTGCATGAGTCAAAGCAAAGAATGAAGAAGACAGAATTAAATCACCTGCCACCATGGCACTCCTAAATTCACTAACCAGCATATGAGATCCTGTTCTCTTGGATTATGTTGTGCATAATTTAACCATTGTTTCCTCTGCTTTTTTTTAAAGGTCTTAATCTTTGAAAGCAGAGCTGAGGGGCAGTAAGATCTCTGGATAGAGAGAAGTGGCATAAAACTACTACAGAGTAAGAAGTGCATAAAGAAATTGATCTGTGAGTAAAAAATCAATATGGAACAGGGATGTAGCAGGAGACAGAGTGGAAGTGAATAGAGGAAATTTGTCAAATTGACTTTCTCCCATACACACTTCTCCCTTTATGGATAAACACAATCATCCAATATAAGTACCAGGTAAGCTTAATCACAAACAGTGTAGGAATTAATACAATTTTGTCCACTAGAACCTGAAATAAAGATTTAAGGAAAACCTAAGGCACAAACTTATGAAGCATGAAACAAGGAAAGACATTATTTGATTAGCTTAAAAGGCAGCAAGGAATCAGATTGTGGGAATAGTCACAAATTATCCACATGGAAACTTTGGGAGTGGTTTAAAGAACTGGAAAAGTAGATGGGTCCTGGGAAGTGGTAGTGAAGATTGAAACTTGATAGAGAAAACTTGAGGGTCACACGTCTAATCAGAAGGGAATTGCATGACAAAGAGAAGAGGACAACAAAGGAATAGCAGAGAAGAGGAACCAACTTCAGAGGAAATGAAAGAACATTTGTTTGAGAAAGAATGTGAGGCCATGCACATGGCGGGGGGATTGGAACTAGATGATCTTAAGATCCTTTGCAACCCTAACTATTCTATGATTCTATGTAAGTTCATAGAAAATCCAGAACACGTTTCAATGCTCTTTTTTTTCCAAGTTTACTAGTTAGATCACTATGCAACCACACTTTAGCAGACAGGTGTCCACAAAAAAACTACTTTCCAAACAGAACAGTGTCCTGGATTCAGCAGTAGCAGTCATTTTTTCTCCTTGGTAGCTGGTGCAGCGCTGTGTTTTGACTTTCGGACTGGGAACAGTGCTGATAACACGTATGTTTTGAGTTACTGCCCAAATGTCTGGTTTGTCCAAGGACTTTGTGAGTCTCATGTTCTGCCAGGGAAGGAGGGGAGGCCGTGAGGAAGCAGAGACAGGACACCCTATCCAAGCTGACCAAGGAGGTATTCCATACCACAGCACGTCATGCCCAGGGAGGTAACTGGGAGTTGGCCAGAAGGGCTCGAGCTAGCTCTCTTCTGGGTCGGGCTCGTTTCTGCAGGTGGTATTGTACTCTCTCTCCTTGTTTATTTCCTCTATCATTGTTTTTATTAGTGGTAGCAGTAGTGATTTGTGTTGTACCTTAGTTACTGGACTGCTCTTATCTCAACCCATGGTAGTTGCATTCCTTCGGGTCTCCTCCCCATCCCTCCTGGGGGGGGTGGGGGGGGAGAGTGTGTGGTGATAGGGAGACTGAGGTGGGGTTTTAAACCACGACAAACAGATTTCAAGGAGTAGTTCAGATAGGACCTGTCTTGAGCCTATATGTGAAACTGGCTGATGTGTTTTCTCTGACACATGCAGACATATAAGTCTTAGACACTGTAACCTAGTAGGTTACAGTGCACAAAGGAAACCAATACCAGCTAAAACAGCCTCTCTCCAGCTGCATATTTTCTACCCCTTTCATCAGAGATAAGACTGTGCCTTCATATAACAAAACCCAAAGGAAAACAGCTTGTGCAGAAATGGGCCATTTCAGTGGATAGTTTATTGGTCTCATTTGCTAGTTAACTATCTTGTATTTCCTCTTACAATCTTCACATCTCTTTTAATTGAGTAGGTTTTTGTTAACTGTGGAACATAACATTTCCTATTACTTATTTTTACTTAAAAAAGAAGTGTAGTTGTGTTTTGTTTTTTTTTTTTAAATCAGCACTTTCCAATATGTGAATAAAATTTGGGATAGGACTTTTTATTATGTAGTATTTGTCCCTCATCTCTCATTGGAATCCTTATGGTGACTCTTCAGATTGATTAAATACAAAATTAAACTGTTAATTGGGAAGTATTAAGAGGAATTCATAAACCCACTATTCTTTCAGGGACTTCATGTATCCTTCAACATACCATTAGAATATGGTCATTACTGTACCATTGGTCAGATGACATTTCCCAAGACAGCACTGCTATTTCTAAATCTACATCAGTCTTTGGGAGTTTCTGATTAGTTCTTTATTTCCCCTAAAAATAAAGGTTTCATTCATACCAGTTTTAGACTATTGGCAACAGTAACAGGAGACTAGAGTAAAACCGTTAATGCAATGATGTGCTATAGCATCATCAAAGGAACTTTGGCTTCAGAATGGATGCTGAAGTTGAGGGTGTGAAGTCTAAATGTGCTGCAAATGCAAATCACTTAATTGCTAAGGGACTAGAAAACAATATTCTATTGACTGAGACATCACGCATTATTAACCCAAACACCGAACAAAGAGGGAAATGATACAGAGCCTTTGCTTGGTACAACAACATAAAGATGACCAAGGTTACATAAAATGTGTAAAAATCACAAAACAAATATTTGTGCTGCAAAAACTATTCTGCAATTCCACTGAAATAACCACTAACAGAATTAGCACCATGTTGATATCCCAGTGTTTCAGGAGAGAAAGACAGAGATAAGAAGAGAGAAAGAGGAGAGAAAGGAAGGGAAGGAGGAAAGGAGGATAGAAAGGAGGGAGAGGGGAATAGAGGGGGGAAAAAGAAGAAAGGAAACAAAAGAAAGTACCTTGATCCAGAATAGCCCAGTATTAAATTATTTTCCAAACTGCTAAAATCTTTTGCTGTTATTCTTTTATGTGAATTTGTTTGGAAATCTTTAGCTGTGTGCAAGGAGAATCTTCCAGCAAGATATACTCAGTTTAAATGCATATATCGATTACATATTGGCTAACATACACAGATGATCGTATTTAATGAGCTATTAGGCTCCATGTGCTCACCACCCTGAAGGCTTTGGCTGGCCAGCAAGGACCCTAAGAAAAGACTAGTTCACCACCATAGCTTCCTATACTGGATTCTCAGCTATCTTTCCCAGTCTTCATCAGTACTGAAACACCAGCTGAGACCAGTGGTCTGACAACTCATTATACCCCCACAATTTATTTCTTTTTTAGGATTTTAAACCTTTTTATATTGATGTTTCCCATCAATTTTCCACAGCTGCTAGTAATACTTGTCTCAACACTTCTTTTTCTATCTATAATTTTACATTTTATATCTTTCTACAGACTTTACCACAAGATGCTGTCTCATGGCTTGAACACTTTCTCAGCAACCAAGGCCAAGCAATGGGGTAATGTCAGAGTTACCCCTTGGATACAAATCCTAAGGTGGCTAGGGAGAAGGTTATGGTGCTTTTTGAGGGAAGAAGGATACAAAACTCAGGCAGCATTCTTAAGTGTTTCGAACAGACATTTAACCGTTAACATTACTAAAGCTGCATTAATTTACACCACCTGAGTATCCTGTTCACTAAAGGGGAGTAGAGAACCTAATTCAAAAATGTGTGACCTTCCATGTTCAATAATTTGCCACCAATGCAATATTATCTCCACAAGAAGTTAGTTTAGGTAATAAGAAAACTTTCATCTACATATCTGTGAAATAGTTTTTGCAGAAAATTAAAAAACCCCATACAAACAAGAAAAAACCCCAACAAACAAATCAAAACGAACAAAAAAAAATCCACACACTTCCCCCAAATCCAAACAATCAAACCAAACTGAATGTTATTTTATAATAAAGATTAATAAATGAAGAATTTATCAATCATCATAATGCAGAACTCTATAACCAGTTTGCTTTCCAGTGGTCATGAAACTAAGCAACAGTAAAGCATCTCTGTATATTTCCCTGCAGTACCTCAGTTTGGTCTTCTCTGTCTGTTAAAACAGAACGTTTTAGTTGTCTACTGTGGTTTAGTGACACAAACAAGATAGATAAACTACTGAGGTGGTTAGAAAATGTAGTAGCTTCTTTACATTCTAAACTGTCATTTGATTTTCATAACTCTAGAAATCAAAATTAAAGACTTTTAATTTGAGGAGTGATTTTATGGTATTCATATATTTCAATGTAACTTTCTGTGGATGCAATGTAAGTGCAGTGATTTTAGGGATTGGAGCATAAGTGATTCTTAAATCATAATGCAATCTGAAACTCAATGAAATATTAAGAGCTAATAGTATCTCTACCTTGTTGCAAATTTTGCCTATGGTAGATAATGATGTAATATAGAACACACAGTAATTTTCTTCTCCAGATGGGAAGTCCTATGAAAAATAGTTTTATTTGTATTCATCAGTAGTACATCTGCTTCCAGACACATTCGTTTCAAAGACTTTAATGTTCACATCATTAATTTCAATCCATGGTGGAATGCCTAAATTAAATAAAAAGACTCTTTTTAAAATTTTAACTATAGAAATCACTATTCGTACAATCATATGTCAAAGTTTGGTGCTTTTAATATTTGATCTTCAACTTTTCAACAAAGCAGATGGAATTAAGACATCTGTCTTCTAGAAGAAGCTCCAACATAAATAGGTGTGTGACACCATAGCTTTTTAATGGGAGATTCTGAGACATTAGACAGAAAAATGAGGGGAAAACCCATTTTTCTTCTTTAATAAGATGAACTAATAATGTTTCACACATGGTAGAAAAATTACTAGTATCCCATATAAGTAAAAGTATTGTTCTTCATGGTTATTTTCACAATGTAAAAATACTGATGTAGACTTTCCCCCATACTTCAGGAATATATGTTTTTATGATATTTTCTTGAGCATTTTACCCTGTCAAATCTGGGACATGACAGTCTTTTATTAAAACATTCCAGAATTGCTGAAATAAGAAGCTGTTTGGAAAATACAGAGACAAGGTTATAGTCTCTGGTCCTGTGCGGACGAGTGTTGCAGCAGTGATGGTGAATCCAGATATCAGGTATTTAAAAGATGTATTCTGGAATTATTTGTATGACAGTTGTCATGTAAGATCTAATCGGGGGGGAAAAAAATGGGAAGTTTACAATCCTAACATTTCTTTTTTGTTTGTTTTTTGAGTCAGACAGTGAAAATGTTGTCTTGCACTTGTGAAAATAAGAATAAAGGAAAATAAATTGTTGTAAGCAAGGCAGTTATACTGCTGGATTTTCTGAAGAGCTATGCAAAGCACTAGATAGTTTTGGACCTCTACAGATCAATGAATTAATACAAAGTACTGTACGCAGCATGTAAGGATTTAGAGTCAGGCTTTGATGTACAGTCATAATCTGGGAAAATTTCTGTTACAGTACTGAACAACAGGCCATATGCATTCTTACTATCTTCCACATTACTATAAATGTAGGAAGAATAAATTCATATGTTGTGATAGCTTGGGTGACATGGTTTAGTGTAAGGTGTCCCTGCCCATGGCAGGGGGGTAGGAACTAGACGATCTTAAGGTCTTTTCCAACCCTAACTATTCTACAATTCTGATAGGACCCTGAACTTTAAGATAGAACTTTCTAGACCTTCTCTTTATTCAAGATTCTGTCAAGAAGACAGAAATGGGTTTAAATACACCCACCTCAAAAAAACAGATTTTATTTGAGTATAAAACCACAAATACTTGATAATAAGTGAATGACAATTTGCCTTTTGCTCACTACGTCATTGAAGGCAAATTCTTGATTCTGGACTTTTTCTGTAATTGATCAAGATGATCAAGTCCTTGAAAAGTGCTGTCTGTGCACTTTTTGGTCTGGGTGCCTATTGTTTCATCTTCAGGCAGCCTCTAGTCTTGCTGGCATGAAGTTCAGGTTCCTGCCTGTGACCTGTGCATTTCTTTTCATCTTTGTCTGTAATATCCTGTAGACTTTAAGAAGCACCCTTTCAAATTTCTTCTTGTGCTCACAATGTGAATTGTAATCTACCTCCCCTCCTCTAGAGTTCTGATTGTTCTGGTTAGTTCACCAAGAAAAATAACAGGTAACTATCCAGAATAGATTCTGCAAATGTCCTTGCAAAGTAAAAATAAAATGAAAAAAAATTTTAGATGCTCATAATTGTTTTTTTCCATCTGTGCTTACGTTCAGGTTGCAAGCATTTGTTCTCCATGTGCCCTGCCACATTATCTTTCTTTCAGAAATTGCACTGAATGGCAAGTGCAGTGAGTTTTTGTATAATACCCTGTTCAAGCAACTTTTGTTATTAAGGCACATGCATACCTCCACTTTGAAGAGTTCAATAGAAGACTTTTTTGTTTCCAAATATCAAATTAAATATTTGCATTTTTTTCTTTTTCTTCACAAATTTCTAAAAGTTGGTCTTCTTAAGGCTTTTACTCCCAACATTAAAGAGAGACTTATGATAACTGGTTTTAACTTCATTCTCAATAAATATCCCTTGAGCAGACAAAACCTTTTCTTGTGCTCTGACAGAGCCTGAGCAAGACAGAGCCTGTCTTTGGTAACCTTAAGACTAATGAGGCTTGTAAAAGGTTGAAACCATGGTTTTCTCTGTGGAAACAATAAATGATTTGCTTAAATCGCTAATGTTCTAACAGATATGTTCTAGTGAATTTTCTGTAGGCAAAGAAAAGCTGACATATGCAGCAGAAGGCAAAATATTTAATCACTGATTAGGGCAAACACACTCCTCCTGTTGCGACTGCACTTCAGGGCAGTGCCTGTTTTTGGTAGAAGTAAAAGGTGAACAGTTAAATAACATCTAAAATAACGTTTTGAACTGCCACACCAGATTACCTCAATTATGTCAGTGCACACCGCCATGACATTTGAACCAGTTCACATTGATCACCTTTAGCTTTACACTTGATTTGATTACTTTGACTGTCTAGGTTCCTACAGGCCAAAGGACACATGTTATAAAAATGCAATTTAATGAGTTTAATTTAGAAATCAAAAGGGAAATTATGCCAGTTTAGAAAAAAATAGATCTATCAATGAAAATTTATCTTTATGGACTAGAAAGTGCTACCTTTAATTAACTGTACTTCTTAAAAAGAAATGTTAGTGTTGGTGTCTAAGTATTTCCATTATTGATGTACTTATTGCAGGTGCAACAGGAAGGGTCTGGTTTAATATTGTCTAACTGAATTAGTGTTTGAGATGGAAAACATGCTGAAGGCTCAGTTCTGATATTGGCAACACAGCTTTTTTCCTTATAATATTTCAGAATCTACCTTTAGCTTGCAGTAAAGAATTTTAAATCATTACATGTGTCAGCAGTAACCTGGATGTATTCAGAACTTTGAGGGATATACATGAAACTGTTTTATACCAGTACATGAAGATGCATGGGAGACAATATTCATGACCATTTGAAAATCGCTATATTTTCCACCCGAAAGCTGGAACTCAATTACAATGTCTTAAATAGACCTAATGATAGAGCTATTGGCTTCAGCTTGCTTAAGTATGGAAGGCTGTGCTTGAAAAAAACCAGACACATACCCATTAATATCTTTGCTGCTTAAGAAAAGAAACCGAAAAGATCTTGTTGAAAATATTATTACATTAAAAGCATCAGTACTTACAGGTATACATGAAAACATTGTGCTAAATAATTTTCTATTCAATCCCAGAGTGGTAAGTTGGTATCATCAGTTAAAATTGCACTGTACAGAATAGCTGAAGATAACACATGTCTGAATATGAACTGAACACTTCTCTGAATTACTTACAGCTGTTCAAGGCTGATGCAAAGAGGAGTCTTATATATACTACAGAGATAAGAATCAGAACAGGTATTTATTAAATATTCCATTCTCTTACTCTCAAAACTGAAATCTTATGTTGATTCTCTTCATCTGTCTTCTGTATTTTCCTTTTAAAGATATTTCTGCCATAAGAGTTCTGCAGAACAATCTGAGAGAGGGCCTTATGTTCAGTGTCTCATAAGATCACAAGAGTTTCAAACAGATATCTCATAATATTAAATATGGTAGGAGATCATCTCTAAGTATTTGAATATTGGACCAGGTGATCAGTCCTGTCAGCATGGGTTTCTGAAAGGCAGGTCCTGATCTCATTCTACAACAAAGTGATTCACTCAGTGGAAGAGGGGGAGGCTGTGGATGTTGTCTAACTAGATTTCAGTCAAGCCTTTGACATGGTTTCTCATAACATTCTCCTGGAGAAACTGGCTGCTTGTGGCATGGATGGATGCACTCTTCACCAGGTGAAAAACTGGATGACCGACCTGAAAGGGTGGTGAATGGAGTTAAATCCAGCTGGTGGCCAGTCACTGGTGTTCTCCAGGGCTCAGCACAGGGACCAGTTCAGTTTAATACCTTTATCAATGATCTGGACAAAGGTATTGAGTGCACACTCAGTAGGATTGTGGATGACACCAAGTTGGGCAGGAGTGTTGATTCTCTTGAGGGTAGGAAGGCTCTACAGAGGGATCTGGCCAGGCTGGATTGGTGGGTAAAGGACAATTGTATGAGGCTCAACAAGGCCAAGTGCCAGTCCCTGCACTTGGATCACAACAACCCCACGTACTACTATAGGCTTGGGAAAAAGCAACTGAAAAGCTGCTCAATGGAAAAGGAACTGGGGGTGTTTGTTGGAAGCAGCTGAACACGAGCAGCTTGTGCCCAATTAGCCAAGAAAGTCAACAACATCCTGCATTGTATCAGAAAGATATTGGCCAGCAAGAATAAGGCAGTGATTGTCCCCTTGCATGTTGCACTGCTGAGGACACTCCTCATATACTGTGTTCAGTCCTGGGCTCATCACTGCAAGAAAGACTAAGTTGGTGGAGCATGTCCAGAGAAGGGCACCAAAGGTGGTGAAAGATTTGGAGCACAAGTGTTACGATTAATGGCTGAGGCAACTAGGGCTGTTTAGCCTGGAGAAAAGGAGGCTCAGGGAAGACCTGATCTCTCTCTACCATAACCTGAAAAGTAATGAGGTGGATGTCAGCCTCTTCTCCCAAGTAAGAAGTGATGGGACAAGAGGAAATGGCTTCAAGTTACACCAATGGTGGTTTAGATTGGACATTAGGATAAATTTCTTTCTTAAAAGGGTTGCCAAACATTGGAACAAGGTGTCCAGAGAAGTGGTTGAGTCACCATCCTTGGATGTATTTACAAGACATGCAGATGTGCTGCTTAGAGACATGGTTTAGTGGTGGACTTGGTAGTGCTAGTTTTATGGTTGGAGTCTATGATGTTAAAGGTCTTTTCCAATCTTAACTATTTTATTCTATGAGATAAACATGCCTGTTAACAAACACCCATGATAAAACTATTAATCTTTGCAAAATAAATGTAAATAATCATGTGGAAATGTGAATAAGCACTGCTTTAGTGTGGCATGTTTTCAGCTCTAATGATAAAACAGATTCATTATTTCTGCAATTCTGCTGGCTTCAGAGAGGGTTTTGCTCATCTCAATCGATTTTCATCGATTTTCAGCTAAAGAAATATTCTATTTTTACCAAAATACAGTAGTCAGTGGTACTCACTTCTAGCTCATACAGCGTTCCAAGTGTATATCTCAACTTTGCACTGAGACAAGCATTCATGAGTAAACCCACAGTTACTTCTCTTGGTCAATCTGCAGCACAGCTCAGACACCAATAGCTGTTATGAACAAATAGGTTTTAGTGTGAACATCATGAAAAAGAAATGAGAGTGCTATTCCAAGAGTGTCAACAGAAAAGAATTTTTGAAATTACATATTTTCCTGTTGTAGGATTTTACCATGACAAAACTACTAAATCTGTTGATCCAAGCCTGAGATAGCACAAATTCTTATTTACTTATCTCTATTTTTAGTCATATTTTTCCAAGGAAGAATTAGTAATTGTACTAGTTCTTGTATGGATGTGCAATAGCCTCCTTTTTATTTGTATTTTTTAAATTCTGTCTTCCAAACAATATCCATACCAAATATCTTCCATTTTAAGGTAAAAAAGTGGAAAGTGATGTGTTTTTAAGTAACACTGTGACTAACTCACTAGAGGAGCGTCCTTCACCTTTTCAAAGAAGGTAATACAGTTTTTTACATAAAGGCAAGAAAGTGAACAGAATAGGAAATGATCAAAGCAAGGATTTCATTGCATTTTAGGCCACATCAACTATGGCTTTTCATCGCTTTGTAGGAAAAGTGTTAGTATGCCTAAATTTTTTCATCAGCAATTCAGCAACTCAAGACTTTTCTTCCATTTCAAAGATGTTGTATGAGTGTGAATGCTTTCTCTAGTATTTCTCCACTATTTCCTCCTAACTCTACCTTCTGTCGTTTTCTTTTTTTTTTTTTTTTTGGTCTCCTCCATGTAGATTTTAGGATTTAAGTGACTTAAGTGACTTATTATTAAACATTTCTATATTTGTATGCCACATATACTTCATAGAAGTTCATGAGCTTTTTGTGTAGTCATAGGTGTCCAGTAATTTTTTTATTCTTAGCTCTTGTTTGATAGAATACAGTGAGGACAGTTGGCAACAGGGGGCTTGATTTGAGGATTGAGTCTTCCTACTCAAATTGCAGTTCTTATTTAGTGTTTCACTGTCATTTATATGTTTTTTCTTTATTTCCTGTAAAAAAATATTAACCTCTGTGTGCCTCACTATAGATCCTGGAGAGAAAATGATTGGTTTGAAAAAGATTATAAGACCTGAAAAAGTATTTAGAGGTATTTAATGTTATCTTACTGATAATATCTGGGAAGTGGAAGAGACACAGTGCTGTAAGCAACAAAAAATTATCAAGTTTATATTTATCTCCCATGTTACGGTTATTTGCACGGTTGGTGGTAGTGATGGATGTTAATTTTGGGCATTTCAGTTTTTAGGAATAGTTGATTCAAAAATAAATTTTCTCAAGCCAAATCTAAAGCCCCAAGGAGCTTCTGTTGGGCAACAGTTTTGTCCTTAGGCTTATTTACTTTTTCACCCTTCCTCACTGGCAATTTTAAATGCTTCTTTTGTTTTCCTCACCAGACTGTTTTCCATTTATTAGACTCTTGTACTGGGCAGTCCAACACTGGAGACAGTGCTCCAGATGTGTCTCACCAGGGTTGAGCAGAGGGCACAGATCACCTCCTTAGACCTGCTGACAATGCTGCCTAATGCAGCTCTGGAGGCTGTTGACCTTCTTTGTTACAAGAGCACAATCCTGGCTTCTGGTCAGGTTGTTATCACCAGGGCTCCCAGGTTCTTACCTGCCAACTCATTTTCCAGCTGGTAAATCCCAGACTGTTTTGCTGCTTGGATGTTGTACTAGATGACCTTTAAAGTTCCTTCTCAACCCCAACCCTAACCATTCTATGATTCTATGATTCTAATGTATGATGTGTTCTATTGTAATGGCTTCAAGTAAAGAATAACTACATACTATTTTCCCAGATGTTTGCCAAATCCAATGCAAATCCCCCATGAAATCAGTTCTTTTTTTGGGGTTGCCACAAGACAGATATGGACCAGTTACAGATAAACTAGAGTTTAGCAAGAATATTAGGAGGTTTAGAAGACATAATAAGGTTGACAAATTTAGGGCCATTTAATCTGGGCAAAAGACAGTGAAATAAAATATAATTGCAGTCTTGAAATCCATAAAAACATCTGCAAGCACAAAAAGAATGAGTTATTAATTTCTATTTTTTTTTCTGGTGCGAGCACAAAATGAAGTCATATATCAAATTAATACTGAATTTAAGGGAAAGCTTTCTAGTGGTTATAATGGGGGACAACTGGAGCAAAGATTATAGTCTTTAGAATTGAAGGCTTCAGAACAGGTTAGGAAAATATTTTAGGGGAATGGTATAGATATCTGAGGCTGAGATACTCTCCTGAGGACTCATTTGTCTTTAATTCCTGTGGTTATGACCATTTCCATTCCATTTGTTGCTGATGGGTTATCACCTCTTTTAATTTTTGAGAATCTAAGTGTCAAGGGTAGTCTTAGAAACTATAAAATGGCTGGAAAGATAAAGCAGAAACCAGCTGAGCCATTTTCAGTGTCATAATCGGCAGTGATGACAGACTTTGCTTAATAATTCAAGCATCGACATTATTCAGCCTAGTACCTGAACATTTGGTATAAACAGATAGAAAATTATGTCCATCTCCAAATCAGAACAGGACAAAAAGACTAAAAAAAATATATATATAGTTCACAAATTTACCTGAGCTGCTGCTTTTTTACTGCTAAGCATAAATCTGCCTTAGATAATCACCTTCTAACATTCTGAATGAAACAGGCTGTGCAGAGAGCTCAGATTTTAGTATGCTGTAAAAAAAAAACAGAAATCAGGTATGTGTGTTGTAATGGCAGTGTAGTGACAGAATGTAGATAGTAACAGTTAGGAACCCCAATTAAAGCATGTAAGGTCAGAAAACATGTTCTCTTCACACTAAATGAGATGTGAGGAATATTCAAATAATCTTAAACTTTAGAAAAAATCTTTAGAAAAATTAATTTCCATAACAAACATTAAAAGAAGAAAATCGATCACAATGGAAGCACTGCTAGGACTGTAACCTATTTACTAATAACAAACAAATAGGAAAATCAGATAAATAAGTGATCTGTTTATTCCTCATGCTATAGTTTTATTCCTGAAGTGCTTTCTCAGAGAAAACATATTTTTATACATGACAGTTCAGGGAATACATTTCTAATGGGGACAAGATTGCTTTTGATATCTTCCTTTTCAGAAAAATAAAAGGCCAAAAGCTGATTTTAAATAAATATACAAAACCACTTGCATGATACAAAGTAAGACAGACAAACAAAACATTCTTTTTTTAATATCAGTCCAGTTGTAACTACCTTTCCCCTTTGTCACTGGGGATGTGCTTCTCCCTGCTCTTTTGTTCTATCTGTGACACCTGTCTGTTTTTCACATCAAGTCCAAATGGCAGCATTTGTCTGCAGATTGTTGAACCTGCTTGTCTTTCCTATTTGTACGACATTTCTTTGTGGCCCTAGCTCCTCGACTTTGTTTCTTTTACTCTGGCCTTCATACCTTCCCATCTCACAATTCAGTGCATGAAGGTCTCTTTCTGTGTTCGAAGCACACAGTAATTTAAAGGTTTAAGCACATAAGCAAGCTATTGTAAAGTAACAATTAGTTAACACTGTTACTGTCAATGAGTTAACACATGGCAACACTGATGAGTTGCCATGATTCTCATTTTGTATGCTCCTACCTTTTGCATGCTCCTACCTTTTGCAATATCAGGTAATTTACTCAGCTTTGCCCAAGGTGGAAAACTGTTAATCTATGGTGAGTGACTTTACATCACCTGAGGGTGAAGAACGGATGTATGGTGAGTTGCCAGGCTTTCACTGATGGCTGTCAACTTTCTGTTAACACTTAACAGGAATGTGTTATTTGAGTTCCATTCCAAAGAATGTCACTGGGATGAAAATGGATTAATATTTTCCCCCATTGTGCTGGCAAGGAAAAAAGAAGAGGAAAATGAGCTCAGCAGTGGTGACCAGATTCCTAATTCCGAGCTTAGATTTCTATGACAACCCTCAGTAAATCCAAAATATGTATGGGATTGATTGTGCTCTTAACCTTTTTGTGCTAAGCAAACATTTCCTTCTTCCAAATCTTTCATTTAAGTTTATAATCATTATAGTCTGATTATAATTTTATAATCAGTTATAATTCAAGATGATATGATAAATCCTACCATTTATATTTCCATTCTACATCTCCTACTTTCATTAAATGTGATGAAAGTTTTGCCAGTTGCCAAAATAGTAGATATGCCTCCCTTGGTTGTAAGGTTTGAGCATCAGATGCTTTTCAGCCAGGAATATCTATAAAAATGTATCCAGAAGAAATGCAGACTAGGATAGAATTGAGTAGTAAGGCTTTTTTTTTTTTTTTGCAGTTTTTATATGCATAAATAGTAGCTCAGAAATCCAAATATTTGTAATTAGAGTTTTTAACCTACTTTTTATAAGAAAAATACTACTCCATTCCTAAGGAGGGCAAAATGAAAATTAGGCCTTCTCTACTTATGTTTTACATTTTGTCATCTTCTTTACTCTGAGGGTGGTGAGGCACTGGAGCAGGTTGGCCAAGGACGTTGTGAATGCTCCATCCCTGACAGCGTTCAAGGCCAGGTTGGATGGAGTCTTGGGTGATGTGGTTTAGTGTGAGGTGTCCCTGCCCATGGCAGGGGGGTTGGAACTAGATGATCTTAAGGTCCTTTCCAACCATAACTATTCTATGATTCTGTGATTCTGTGTTTTAAATTGCTCAAGTAAGTACTCTTTAAGTTATGCAAGACTACATTTTTAAAACACGTATTAAGATTATAGGTTTAGCTTAAGCTGTTGGTCTTATTAAGGAGATATCTGGAAGTCAGTGTGATGGTATATTTCCTTTATACTTTAATTCTATCAGTCCATTAAATGCTTGCAATTTTCTGGCTTCTGATACCCCACATATATATTCTTCCCCACAGCCCCATTAACTTTACTTTGAAATTTTACTCAAGGGATGACATGATAAATTTGGAAAGTTATTTCAGTGAGTATTCTTAGGTTATTAACTCCATGACCTACTCATGATTAGTTAACCTTTTTGTTTAATACTTTTCATTAAATGATGCAGTATTAACTTTAACACCTTTGATTTAAATAAGAGGCCTGTATTCAGTGGATGTGATTTTGTACTTGACACAAGGCATAAAACATTACATTCAAATAGTAAAGGGGATAAACACTTTCCTTAGAGCATAATCACCTACAAAGACAGATTCTATTCATAAAAGGTCACATTCTTCCAAGAAATCTGTGTAAATTTTCCAGAGGTTTGGTGTCAGTCCTTCAGCTGAAAAATGTGTTAAAATCTTCTGAGTTCACAGGTTGTATTTTATTTGGCTCAGATATATGTCTCCTGGATATACATCTTGTTTTTGACTCACATTATATTGATCTAAGTCTACAAAAGACAATCTCCTCCTGGCCATCAGTCTTTTCTGTTTATTACTGTGCTATTCATTAACACCAGCAGTTGACAACATAAGTAGCAGTTGTGAAAATCCTTTCACATATTGCTTTTGTGAAGTTTTTTGCTGAGACCAACCTGCCTTCTTTCCATCCTACTTTTGCCCATAGCTCAAGCTATCTTTCCTGCCTTGCTTCTACTTCAGCATTGCTATATTTTTGCATTCTGGGTACCAGGCTGATGTAGTGCCAAAAGCTCAGGAGAGAGAAGCCTCTTGCTTTTGCTGATAATGATTTGTTGCAGATTATAATGTATCCTGAAGAAGGAAAAAGAAAGTGCAAGACTGGCAGGATGTGCATCCCTGATGAGTCAGACATGATTCACTTACAATCCAGTAGGAATTCATTAAGTGTTTCTTTAGACACATTAGACGAAATAGGTAAACAGTTTTGGAAGATGTTGGAATAGTGTTCTGTATTTCTGCTACTCTTTTCTCCTCTCCCTTCTTCTTGATACACACATATCAAGTCAGGCTTTCTCTTTCTTCCTTTTGACCCTATGAATTTTTAACACTTTCTACAAAATATTACGTTTGAAGTGAGAGAATCACAGAATCCCATGGGTTGGAAGGGACCTCAAAAGATCATCTAGTCCAACCCCCCTGCAAGAGCAGGGAAACCTAGAGTACATCACACAGGAACTTGTTCAGGCGAGCCTTGAATATCTCCAAAGTAGGAGACTCCACAACCTGCCTGGGCAACCTGTTCCAGTGCTCTGTCACTCTTACAGTAAAGAAGTTCTTCCTGATGTTAATGTAGAACCTCCTATGCTCCAGTTTACACCCATTGCCCCTTGTCCTGTCACTGGATATCACTGAAAAAAGCCTAGCTCCATCATCCTGACACCCACCCTTTACATATTTGTAAACACTGATGAGGTCACCCCTCGGTCTCCTCTTCTCCAAGCTAAAGAGACCCAGCTCCCTCAGCCTCTCCTCATAAGGGAGGTGTTCCACTCCTTTAATCATCTTTGTGGCTCTGTGCTGGACTCTTTCAAGCAATTCTCTGTCCTTCTTGAACTGAGGGGCCCAGATCTGGATTCAATATTCCAATGCGTCCTCACCAAGGCAGAGTAGAGGGGGAGGAGAACCTCTCTTGCCCTACTAACCACACCCTTTCTAATGCACCCTAGGATGCCATTTGCCTTCTTGGCCACAAGGGCACATTGCTGGCTCATGGTCATCCTCCTATCCACCAGGACCCCAGGTCCCTTTTCACTCCTTTCCAGCAGGTCAACCCCCAACCTGTACAGGTACATGGGGTTCTTCTTCCCCAGATGCAAGACTCTCCACTTGCCCTTGTTGAATTTCATCAAGTTTCTCCCCGCTCAATTCTCCAGCTCGTCCAGGTCTCACTGAATGGCAACACAGCCTTCTGGTGTGTCAGACACTCCTCTCAGTTTAGTGTCATCAGCGCACTTGCTGAGGGTACACTCAGTTCCCTCATCCAGGTCATTGATGAAAATATTAAACAGCACTGGTCCCAGCACTGACCCCTGAGGGATTCCACTAGTCACAGACCTCCAGCTAGATTCTGCCCCACTGACCACAAGATGTACATATGCACACTAATAAATGATTGCCAGATCGTATAGATATTATATATACAGCAAGATATTGTCTATAGCTTTCTTCCAATAATTTGAAGAACTTGACATATTTTTATTTACAACCCTTTAAGCCTTAGACTGACACCAGTTAACATGCTGTTAAAACATGGTGATAATAAACGTTCGGATACGAGTTTTTCTTAGGAGGGTGTTGATGAATATGAAAGTGTTCAAGATAAATCTGAAAGAGTCATTTGTGGTCTGAAAAGTTTTCATAGATTCATAGAAAAATAAAAGGGTTTAGAGATTAAGCAGTCAAACCCCCTTTACTACGGTCAGGGACATTTCTCACTAGATAGGTTGCCCAAATATAAATTTACTCTCTTTCAGTTTAAAATCGGTTTGTCAATAAAAATAGCATCATTCTTTTCTTCTGCTTACTTTTAGAGTTGTATCAGATAATAAGTTTTACTCCAGTTATTATGTATTCCAACAGGTTTACATTTTAAGAAGTTAAAATCAATATCTTCTGTGACTATGTCAAAATAATAGTTATAGAAAGTGGTTCTATCAACATAGTGAATTTTAAAACATAATTGTTAAGAAAGAAACTGTTTGTCGTGGTTTAACCCCAACTGGCAACTAAGTACTGTGCAACTGATCACGCATTCCCCCCAAATCTCCAGTGGGATGGGTGGAGAACTGGAAGAAGGTAAAATCTGCGGTTTGAGATAAGAACAGTTTAAGAATTTAAATAAAGTGTAATACAATATTAATAACAATAATAAGAAGAATTAAAAGGAGAGTGGAATAAAACCCAAGAAATACAAGTGATGCACAATACAACTGTTCACCACTTGCTGACTGATGCCCAATCCATCCCCAGGCAGCGATCAGCCACTCTTGGCCAACTCACCCTAGTTTAGATACTGAGCAT
Source organism: Melopsittacus undulatus (assembly GCF_012275295.1). Classification (NCBI taxonomy): domain Eukaryota; kingdom Metazoa; phylum Chordata; class Aves; order Psittaciformes; family Psittaculidae; genus Melopsittacus; species Melopsittacus undulatus. The sequence goes on along the minus strand of NC_047528.1, from coordinate 11,817,618 downwards.
GATGTTTTATGGTATGGCTAGTTCAGGTCAGCTTTTGTGGCTGTGCTCCCTCATGGCTTCTTGTGCCCCCCCTCACTGGCAGAGCATGAGAGACTGAAAAGTCCTTGATCACGGTAAGCACTACTTAGCAACAACTATAACATCATTGTGTTATCAACATTATTCTCATTAAGAAAACCAAACCACAGCACTGAACTATCCCAGCTGAAACCAGGACTCTGTTCTTCATAAAACTGTTGATAGGCATTATTTTTGCATAATTCTTCACTAAGGAAAGATATTCAAGATCTTGTCTGGAATGCATGTGATGTTAAAAAGAATAGAGATACCCACTTACTCCTTATAACTCTGCAATGTGAAATTTTTGCAAACTGCTTAAAGAAAGCTAACAGCCTCAAAGAATCAAAGAATGTTTGAGGTTGGAAGGGACCTCCAGGTGTGGCCCCACCAGAGCTGAGTAGATGGTTAACCTTCCTCAGCCTAATGTAATACTTTGCCTAATGCAGCCCAGGATGCCATTAGCCTTTTCTGTGTCAAAGACACATTGCTGACTCATGTTTAACTTGGTGTCCACCAACTCCTTTTCTGCCAAGCTGCTTTCCAGCTGTGTGACCTCAGCACATGTTGGTTCCTGGGGTTGTCCCTCCCCAAATGCGGGACTTTGCATTTCCCCTTGTCGAACTTCATGAGATTCCTGACAGTCCATTTCTGCAGCCTTTTGAAGTCTTTTTGGACGGCAGCGTGGCCTTCTGGCATATCAGTCACTCCTCCCACTTTTGTGCCATGTGCAAGCATATTTGTGCATAGAGATGTGCGGCATTTCTAGCTCCTTTAATAATATATTAGTATTTCTGGTAACATAGTTATTTAGGTCTTCTGATTAAAAGACACTGTATTTCTTGTCTGCATTATGAATAAAAGCTTATAATTTTGTAGGACCTGAAACTTTTTATTTGTCCTTTATGTAGTTGTTTTCCATTTTCCTGTTCCCTTTTAACCAGATATTTTTCATGGATGTGTTTCCTTTACTTTTAGAATGCCTGTGTTCTTAACTTCTTTTTTTAAAAAAAAAAATAAATATTTAAATGAAGAAATTAATTTCCATTGCAAATATGGAGAGGGAGACTTCATTTAACTGCTACTTTTCCTTCCTCTCTTGACCCAGATTCTTTAGTAAAAGTCCTTTAGGTGTCTGAAGAATTGGGAATTGTAGGCAATTAGAAAAAACATAATAAATCATTCTTAAACATTTCCTAATCATTCATAGTTTTCATTAATTTCTTTTCTTCCCACTGAGTTTTGTTCATGACTGTTCTCAGCTTAAGAGATAAATCCTTTTAATGTGTTATAGCCCTGATCCTCAAAGGCTTTTGGATTCTTAGGCCTGACTGAAATAATGGGATTTATTTGCTTTGGAAGCACAGCTGAAAAAACCCTTGTGTCTCTATCTTGCTGGTTAGGATATTCTGCTTGGATGTTGGAAGCCAAATTAATCCACAAGCACTTGCAATCCTTTGTCTTTAACTAACACAATGAAGTTTCTTAGAGAATTGTCTTATGCTGTTTCTATTTTTTTTTCTTCAAAGCACCTATTATAGATGTCTGCTTCGTTGCTTTAAAAAAAAATCCGGTTTAGTCATTGCTTTTTTTAACCTTGCTACTCATTTTTGAATGTTCTCCGAGATTTCCAATCCGTCTTGTGGAAGGGGTATGTCACTTTTAGAGTGATTCTGTGCACAGATGCAGTGTGTGGTTTAGATTTAGCATGCCTCATTACCATCTTATTTGCTCCTCTTTTTGAGGACAAAGAATTATGGTGCTACTCCTTTGGCAGCTTTTTGAAGACTTCTGTTCAACACTTCCTTTCTGAGCTTACACAGCACAGCAAGAATCTTACTCCTTCAGAAAAGTTGCATATTATGTTGTATTATAGCTGGTGAAACAGGCTTGTTTTGTTGATTGTAAGAGAAAAGTGTTTGTCCCTGCCACCTGTAAGACTGAGGATATTCAAGATCCTTCACTATAGGTTTATAAGCACTAAATCTTGCCAGGCAAGTCTGATTGCTTTTTGATGTTATTACAAAGCTAGCAAATGATCTTACTCTCAACATTAATTAAAATCAACTTAGAAAATTACTCTTTCATATTGACGGGATCTAACTACATGGCTGTGAAATAGAGTAATGATGAATAACAATGTATTAAATTTTGATGAGATATGGTCTTTGTTTGATTGGGTCCTATTTTAACATTTTCATTAATAAATTCATGTGGAATCTTGGCCTCACTGAAGTATATGACAAAACTTACTTCAACAGGCTGGGATGTGCAATAAAAAGATACACTAATGAAAGTCGCATCTGATGTTACTTTCAGAGTTAAATAATGCTGAGGACAGAAAATAAATGTAAAAAAAAACACTATTGTAAACAATAAAAACAGAAGGCAGGAAATAAAATTAGTTTCAGTTTGAAAATATTTTGTCTCATTAGAGTGTGAATAGAAAAAATCTGAAAGTGTAAAATTCTCTATTTGAGGTGCGGATTAAAAAGCACAAAGTAAAAGACCCAGTTAAGAGCATGTATTAGTCTGACAAATAAACTTGGCTGAAAATCAGTGTTCTAGCTTGTAACAAACTTGATGTCCGGCTTGTCAAATAATTTGACTTCTAAGATTCAAGCCCTGACCCCTTGATCTTCCACATTAGATAAATATTAATTTGTTTCAAAACCTTTTGGAGTACTCTCAATCAGTTCCCCATGATGCAAAATCCTCCTGTTATTAAAAAGAATTTTCTATAGAGATAATTTCTAATGGAGTGGATGAAGAGTGCACTCAATTAGGGTTTTTTTCTGCTCTGCAGCATACTCCAACATTATCTGGTGCACACACCTAAAAACTAAAGCAACTTCATGTGCCATGCCTTAGAGCAAGCATTATATAGCCTGGGTCTCGTGCTGTAAAAACCTCTCCCTAGTGGGACTAAACACAGGTTTCTCATTTGTGTCAAAGATACACAAAAGTAAAAATAAATAAATAAATAGACTGGGGGGGGGGGTGTTGAAGGGTAAGGGAGGAGGTAGAGGCACTGCGCATGACACATATCTAGGGCCAAGTGTTATGTGGCTGTGACCCATCTGCCATGAAAGCATTTGGCTCTGTGTGGAGTGTGAACCACTGCTCCTGTTCATTAAGGACCAACATTCATTGTGTGCCACAAACTCATTTTGCAATGTAGATATGTATTTTGTTCCTTCGATCAAAAAGTTTGATCCAAATCAAACAAAACTTCATGATGCTGGAATTTCAAGCAAACCGCAAGTATCATCGAAAACCTGTTATGTGTGCAGTAGTAGTGCACTCACAAGAACAGCAGAGCTAGTGGCAAGATGTGCTACTGTCTATGGCACAGTGCCAGGCACAGCACCTCTTCTAGCAATGAATTCACACAAAGTCCTTTGAAGCCAAGATTTTTCAAATGCATACATAGGGCCCAGAGGATTGAAACCATTCATTCATGCAAGTTCACAAGAAGTCTCTAACAGCTGGGATGAAAGGACTCTAAAGGTGTTAAGATTTTAATAACCTAGGACACTAAACAGTTTCTAAGCCCCCACACTGATACTGCAAATTTCTTATATGTGCCATACTTGGTATGTACTGCTGAATCTTATTCTTCCTTCTACTTGGATTGTTAAGATACTAATGAACAAAGTTCCAAGCATCTTTAACTTTTTGGATATTGTAATAATAATAATTTTTATTATTATTTTATGTTAATGGAAGTAGACTACTTGCCCACAAGATAAACTATCCTTTTTTCACAGTTCTCCTTTCTAGTTTTCCAGCTCAAGAAAGGGAGCAGGAGAATGCTTTTACAGCTTTCAGCATTTTGTATCTCAGAATGTCAATCAGACAAATTCCACTACATATTCTCCCATTATCCTCTTGTCATGGTTTAAGCCCAGCCAGCAACCTAGAACCATGCAGCCACTTGCTCACTCCATCCTCCCCCTTCCTCTCCTTGATCCCAGAGGGATAGGGAGGAGAATCGAAAGAATGTAACTCTCACAGGTTGAGATAAGAGTTCAGTAACTAAGGTATAACACAAACCACTACTGTTCCCACCAATAATAATAATGATGAGGGAAATAACAAGGGAAGAGAATACAACCGCTCACTACCCACTGACTGATACCCAGCCCTACCCAAGCAGCTATCTAGGCCTTCCTGGTAACTGCCCCCAGTTTATATAGCATGATGTGCTGTGGTATGGAATATCCCTTTGGTTAGTTTGGATCAGGTGTCCTGTCTCTGCTTCCTCCCAGCTTCCCCTCCTCCCTGGCAGAGCATGAGACTCAGAAAGTCCTTGGTCAGAGTAAACATTCCTGAGCAGCAACTAAAAACATCGGTGTTATCAGCACTGTTCCCAGGCTGAAAGTCAAAACCACAGCACTGCACTAGCTACTAAGAAGGAGAAAAATGACTGCTACTACTGAACCCAGGACAACTCTTTTCCCACTAATTCTTTTTTCTGAAATGATTATCTGGAAATACTGACCAATTCCTCTATTCAGATGCAACAGTGATATTCCTCAGTGTGGCAGAGGCACCAAACCTTTTTTTTTTTTTTTTTACTTCATTGGCACAAAGTGCACTGGTGAGCAGAATAACTAAAGCAGAATCATTGCTACTGCAACATTTGATGCACTTCCTTCCCCGAGACCCTGTCACCTATTAGGGACATCACTTTTCTACGGGAAAGACCTCATAAACCACACTGATAAACAGTAACATATAATCCTGGGACTGATAGGAAGAGCAGATACTGCACACAAATTCTGTTCTGAGAACATCAGCTGTAATAAGAGATTTTTTTAAAGGCCAAATGGAGAAATATATAAAGTTGGTGAATTCAACACTGGTTTAACTCTTCTATTGCTGAAGGAAGCAATTAGATTTTTTTATAGGCAATGTTAATCCCTTGTAGAGCAGAGAATTCCAGCCACAAATTTCTTCCTATGGACTAAATGTACCTTTCTTCTCAAAGCTGAGCTCTCTTAATTTACATTAACTAAGATTCTCTCCCCTCAAATGTTGCAAGATTAAATAAGAATGTTTTCCACTACACAGCTGAAGTCTATTAGCTTTTTCTCAGAAGCCTTAGCTTGTGTGTGCCATGCACAGTGTAAACTCAGAGGTAACCAACAGTAAAAGGAAGCTAGAATGAATGTTATCCATCCCTTTCCCTTTAGAAGGAAAGAAAACAGGGTCCTGCTTTTTCATGAAAGCCCAGCATTCACAGCCCAACAGTCAGTCTTTGATTTGGAGACTGGCTTGCACAAGGGGTGCCATGGCACTGATTTTTTTTTATGGGGAAAAAATGAGGATAACAAGGCACTTAATAAGATTGATTTAGAGATACAGCTGCATAGTTTAAAATCATCAGATGTTTTCTTCTTCTCTCTTTACCTTCCTTTTCATCTCCAACACTGGAAGAATGAATTTCTGTGGTATTTTTTTTCTACCTCCAAAATTATATCTTTAAATAATAACAAAAAATCCTTTTTAACAAGTTGCCGTATTTGTCACTACAATCATAAAAGCATGTTAGAGAAAGCATATAGAGAAATAATCAAAATGTTGAAAAATTATTTAATAACAACTAAGAATTACAAACACAGAAAAAAACCCACAATCAAATTGATCCTGAGATAATTAGAATTAATGGCACTCACAGAATTACAGAATGTTTGAGGCTGGATGGGATTGCTGGGGTTAATCTGATCCAACCACCCTGCTACAGCAAGGCCACCTGGAGCCTCTTACCCAGCATTACGTACAGATGGCTTTGGAATATCTTCGAGATAGGACAATTCACAACCTTCCTGGGACACCTATGCAAGTTCTCACTCACCCTCTCAAGAAAAAAGGGATTCCTGGTGTTCAGGGAACCTCTTGTGTTTCAGTTTGTGCTCGCTGCTTGTGATCCTGTTACTGGGCACCACTAAAACAAGCCTTGTTCAATCTTCTTTCCACTTTCCCTTAGGGCATTTAAACACATTGAGGAGCATTTCCCTAAGCCCTTTTTAGTCTTAACAGTCCCATCTCTCTCAGTCTTTTCTTATAGGTGGAAAGACCCTTTGGCATCTGTGGCCCTGTATGACTCTTTCCATCATGTCCATGTGTCTCTTGTACTGGGTTGTTCAGAACTGTACTCAATACTCCAGGTGTGGCCTCACCAGAGCTAAGGAGAAAGATCACCTCTCTTAACCCATTGACAATCATAGAATCAAAGAATAGTTAGGGTTGGAAAGGACCATAAGATCATCCAGTTCCAACACCCCTGCCATGGATTCCACCTCAAACTAAACCATATCACCCAAGGCTTCATCCAACCTGGCCTTGAACACTGCCAGGGATGGAACATTCACTACCTCCCTGGAAAACCCATTCCAGTACCTCACCACCCTAACACTAAAGAATTTCTGCCTTATATCCAATCTAAACTTCTGCTGTTTAAGTTTTAACCCGTTACCCCTTGTCCTATCACTACAGTCCCTAATGAACTGTCCCTCCCCAGCATCCCTATAGGCCCCCTTCAGATACTGGAATGCTGCTATGAGGTCTCCACGCAGCCTTCTCTTCTTCAGGCTGAACAGCCCCAACTTCCTCACCCTATCTTCATATGGGCGGTGCTCCATTCCCCTGATCATCCTCGTGAACCTCCTCTGGACTTGTTCCAACAGTTCCATGTCCTTTTTATGTTGAGGACACCAGAACTGCACACAATACTTCAAGTGAGGTCTCACAAGAGCAGAGCAGAGGGGCAGGATCACCTCCTTTGACCTGCTGGTCACGCTTCTTTTGATGCAGCCCAGGATACAGCTGGCTTTCTGGGCTGCAAGTGCACACTGGCTCATGTTCAGTTTCTCATTGGCCAACACCCCCAAGTCCTGCTCCGCAGGGCTGCCATGAATTTCCTTTTTGCCCAACCTGTAGCTGTGCCTGGGATTGCTCTGACCCAGGTGTAGGACCTTGCACTTGGCATGGTTAAACTTCATGAGGTTGGCATCAGCCCACCTCTCAAGCGTGTCAAGGTCCCTCTGAATGGCACTCCTTCCAGTTTGTTGTCATCTGCAAACTTACTGAGGATAAACACTTTGCAATCACACAGATAATTAATTAAGAGGTTGAACAGGACTGTACACAGTCTAGACCTCTGGGCTACACCACTTACTACCTGCCTCCACACCCACCTCATTGTCTGCTCATGCAACCCATATGTAACAGGTTATCTCTGATGTTTTTATGGGAGACAGCGACAAAAGTCTTCTTGAATCAAGATTGACAATATCCACTGATCTTCTCTCATCTACCAGGCCAGTCCATGAGGATGAAGGTCTGTGAACGTGATGCTGGTCAGGTGGTCTACAGTACACACCTACTATGTTACCATTACCTGTCTTCATTTAAGCCTCACCAATAAGCTATTTGTTGGCTCCACATCCATCCCCAGACAGAGCTCCAAGCACTCCAGCTGCTCTGTCACATAAAATCAGCTCCCCTTCCTCATTTTCCCTTTTTATAATTTCTAATGAGCCTGTATCCCTCCATTGCAACACTCCAGTCATAGAAGCCACCGCACCACAACTCTGTAATCCGAACAAGATCATAGGCCTGCAACTAAACTCATATCTCTTAACTCATCATGTTTGTTCCCCATCTTATGTGCATTGGCGTACAGAAACTTTAGAAAGCACTCCAGCATGGTGAGTTTCTGGAAAGGTTTGTTGAATTCCTCTATAAAGGTTCTTTATAGGCACTTCCTTGCTGACATGCAAGTGCTGGAGGTGACCTCAGTCAAGCCCATTTTGTTGGTTTTGTGACCTCTTCCTGCCATATCACCCATGCCCCTTGCTCAGCAATCCCAAATCCCATTACATTACCTGATGTCCTTTGCTCATCTTGAAATAAGACAGAATTTATTTTACTGTGAGAATGATCATTCACTGGAACAAGCTTCCCAGGAACATGTATAAACCCCATCACATGAGAACTTCAAGATGCAGGTGAACAGGGTGCTAGATAATCTTGTCTGGGTGCCCATTTCCACTAATAGTTGGACCAGATGATCTTTAGAGGTCCCTTTCACCTGGGTTGTTCCATGATTCAATGATATTTTCTCTCACTCTCTCACAGGACTGCTGGTTAAGCTCTTTCTTCCCCCGTTATTCTTAATTCAAAGCCCTCCTAATGAGGTCAGACATTCAGCTGGCAAAAATAGCTTTGCCTTGCTTACAGAAGTGCATCCCACCTCTTCCAAGCAGACACTAAGCTGCAAATAAGATCCCATGATCCCTGTCAGCAACACCAGTTCTGCACCCACACAGGAATGCAGTCCAGCCTCACATGGGTATATTTTTAGGAGGAGCATCCTAACTCCAAGGATGGTCTTGGGATGTCTTATGAATCAAATTAAGCCTTTCTCATTGATGTTTGTGAAGTTTTTAAGAACTTATTTTGGTTCATCTGATTAGAAAAAGATTTAGTTTGGTTTTTACTGTAATGAGGGGGGAAGGATTAAAATCACAAAGCAAAAATTTCAAGCAAAAAACACTGCACTCCTATAGGGTTAATATTGTTAGGACTAGCAATTGATATTTCAAAAATTGAAGTAAACACACAAACTATGCAGATCCAAACCTTAATTCATTTGCTTAGCTGCCACATTTTAAATTGTCATGGATTTATATAACATTTCTTAGAATTAAAACATTTCTGAAACTTATAAAGCAGCTTGCACTGCTGAGTGTAGTGTTCTTTATAAACTGTCTTCAAAAACCCCAACCATATGGATCTGGCTCTTTTACAACATCTTTACTGAGTCAGATCCTCTTTAAAAAAGAATTAGAACAATAGTAATAACAACAAGAAATGCTGTCAGTAGTTTAAATGTTTTGACCCAAAAGCATTTCTCATGGATTTAAATGATGCATTATAAACCAGAAAAGCACTGAATTAATCCCATCATTTTAAGAGTTATGGTTGTATCCTGCAAGCATATTTTTTTGACAATTTAATGATAAGCACACGTAAGATTTAAGAGGACAAACAAAAAAGTTGGATTACCTCTAAGTTACTTTTATTTTTTTAATTTAAAAAGTTAATTGCCATCATAAAATGTAGTCTTTGTGTCTGTTCCTGCCTGAAAAACAGAACACTTACTTTTAGAAGGTCTGCTTTCATTGCAAAAATAAAGAGGAAAGCTGCTGATTATACAACTGACAGTGTTTTTACAGAACTGAAAAGGTGTTAATTGAAGACATGTTAGATTGATTTAGAAACATGGGGCTTGATTACCAAGTAAAATCATGGATAATTAAGGGAGTATTTTACATCCAAGTTGAAGTGTAGTTTCTTCAAAGTGAAATAGGATCTTTGCTAGTGGTTGGAGTGAGGAAGGATTTCATCCTTACCTGTTCAGCTGCTATAAAAATTATTTACTCCTGCAGTGCAAAACCCCCAGTAATTCTGTGATTTCTTTATAGAAATCCACCTCCCAAATATTAGTTTTACAGCATATAGCTTAAAACCAAATAGCAAAACTGCTGTATCACTGTAGATATACCTATCTAGAAAGTAGGTATCAGCTCAAGGATTTTTACCCTGTGCTTCTGTCAATTGGCTTTCTGTCAACTTGTTTTATGCTTATATCCAGGTTTGTAAACATCTTTTTGTCGAACTCAAAACTTGAAGCTGCTTCCTCCCTTATGTGTCTGCTTTTTTAGAGGTGTGTCTTGTAGAGGATTGCTGTGTGCTTTGTGAACCAGTACAGTTTAGATTCCCAGTACTGTTTTTGGAGATCTATCACCAAGATAACAATGAAGGAGATGCAGATATACTTGCATATGCAATTTAAGTAGAGTCCTAGAACTTACTTTGCAGAGCTTAGTACCTAATATGTATTAGCTATAATGGAAATAAATGTGGGTCTGCAGTAACTATTGTTTCCTATAAGGAGTTACGGGTTGCATAAAAGCTGAGTTACACATCTTGAATTTGTCTGAAAACAAACATTGTTACTATTTCAGTCACAGGCAGAACTGAGCAATGAGAAGCCCTCATCTCATCAAAATTCATTTTCAGTCTCTCTTGCTGTGGAGCCTCCACTGCCATCTGGTATATTTTATTTTCTTTCTCTTCAGATGCAGATCCTTAAGAGCCAGTTGCTATACAGCCCTCAATCTCTCAACATCTTTCTCCAACAGTTCCACATGAGTTACACTAGCTATTCTGTTCACTGCTGAGGAGTCTTTAACTTACTTGGGCTCACTGAGCCCTAGGATTATTCAAGCTAAACATGAGCCAGATGAATGAGTAAAAGTCAAGACTCAGGTGTTTATAAAAGAGTTGATTGGACCTCATTCATTTTTCAGAATCTGTCTCATATTAGTTCTGCATGAATACTGGAATGATCCTTGTAGGTTTTTCCAAAAGGGTATTTTGGACCCTAATTGTTCTACACCATTAATGGATATTCAGTGCTGGAAGAACTGCTTAGCAGATTGTCAATTACTACATCAAATTAACTTCAGCTTCCATGAGAATGGAAAATCAGAAGTTGCCTAAACCCAACTTAATTGAGGTTTGGTTTGGACCTGTTATCTTTCTCCATCCTCCTCCATACACATACCTTTTACAGCAGTGATAGTAGCAGAAATAATGCCAGTCTGGATACCAGACATCATCTATTTGCTGATGACCCTACATAACAAGCTTGTCCCCGTATCTCAGGAAAGTGGATCACCTTTGCGAGCTGACTTTGTGGTCTTTCAGAAGTGTTTAATGAGTAATAAATTAGTGCTAAACTTTGAGTAAAAGTTATAAAATTCACCTTTAATTCCAAATTAAGAACATTAGTGGTTCAGCCACCATTAGGTAGTACAGATATTAATGACTTTTTTTAGTTCTTTTGAGCTATTCAATTTCTTTAAATATCCTTTTATTTGCCCATATAAATTACTTTTTGCCTGCCCTGAAGTAAAGAATTTCAACATAGCCCTCTGAAATGATACCTGAATGCATTATCTGTCAAGAACAATTGTCACTGTCCCTCGTGTAATCACTAGATACTGTTTCCTGAGAAAATTTAAATAAAAACCTCCATATCTAGAAATCACTTATTGATTCACAGACAGTGTATGAAACCTATTAGAGTGGTTACAGGCTTTTTTAAGGCAACACCCACTGTACACCAGAATAGCATTGCAATCTTAAAACATCTGTGATATGGCTGGACCATTTGTATTTTCCTTCATAGAGTTACTCGTGTAACCCTTAATAGGGCCTTCATCTGTGGCACAGGTCTGTTGGATTTTTGTTTTGTCCTGCTTCATTTTCAATGCACATCTTCCTGTTGTCTGCTTTAGAACTTCATATATCAGGTTGGATGTGAGCAAGTCTCTAACAATGATTCCTTTTGTACTGAAATAATTTTGAGTTGTTTTGCTGAACATGTTGGTTAAAACTGGTTTTATTGACACTGATATATCTCTGCATCTTATAGTATAACATAATGACTTGTATATGTTCATGTCAAAAGTATTCTCAGCTCATGTGGTATTTTTTAATGAAATAGTGGTAAAATTACAAGAATTTTATTAATGCTTATGCATTTTCTGTACTGTCACAAAGGATTCTAACCTATAGAATTCTATAAAATAAAAGCAGTAATGTAGAAAAAGCACTTCGTTTCTTTTTCTATTAATTTACTGGAAGGCATTTTGTCTGAGCATGTCTTGATTTCAAGCTTACTGCATTCACTAAATATTTTTAATGACTTTTAAATTTCTCTATCGAATACTGAATTTGTTGGTTACAATTACAGTTCCCAGGCAGGGAGTGTTTCCATACTTAATACAAAATTTCTTGCAATATATGTTTTCATTATTTCTACTGTTATTCTGAAGAAATAATTTTCCTACAGCAGTATGAATGGCACTACTTTTAGTAATGAGAAAAAGAGAGAAGCATCAGAAAAAGCAAGAAACAGAAAGAAAGGAGGAAAAGTATGTTAAAAATAAAAAGGAAATGAAGATAAAAATATCTGCAGTGTGAATAGTGGGAAGTATGATGTCAAAACAAAATCTATGTACTGGTATGAACAATTCTTGTTCAGAGAGATTTGCTATCACATTTACAGTTCAAATTTGATCTGCTTGGTTTAAAGTTACAACAGAATGAGAACTAAAATGAATGATGATCAAAAGTAAAACTGATAATTTTGCATATATGTCTTTACAGGACATTAAAAAAAATATTAAATTGAAAATAATAATAACCTGCAACTTTCCCAGTGTAATTACTCCTTACTCATTGTTCTGCAATATAGAATATGTCTGGATTAACAAATAATGTAGCATGAACAGCTCAGCAGATCATGCAGTTGGTAGAAAGGTTCCATTGCAGTTAAAGGCATGTAAATCAGACTAGATTTAGTTTGTTCCAGTGGATCAACTACATCTGCTATGTATGCAGTTCAATGCTTTCTGAAGGAAAGTATTTCACAAACTGAATTGTCCTCCAATGACCTCCTTATTAAATTGTCCTCCAATGACCTCCTTATGAAGTCTCAACTTGTCCTTTCAAATATTTAATGCAGAAAAGGATTTTTTATCAAACATTTGGTGTTCCACGTTAAGTGCAGTAATGGCTTTTTCTTGGACACATGTTGTACCTTGCTGGATTTTCTGTATGTGGCAGAGCAGGCTTACTGTAAAGAAATGCTAGGAATGCATTATTAAATACAATATTAGCAGTAATATAGAATAGAATAATAACAATAAAGGTATGTCCTGGGTTCAGCAGTAGCAGTCATTTTTCTCAGTCTTAGTAGCTGGTGCAGTGCTGTGGTTTTGACTTTCAGCCTGGGAACAGCATTGATAACACTGATTTTTTCAGTTGCTGCTCAGTAATGTTTACTCTGACCAAGGACTTTCTGAGTCTCATGCTCTGCCAGGGAGGAAGGGAAGCTGGGAGGAAGCAGAGGCAAGACACCCAACCCAAACTAGCCAAAGGGGTATTCCATACCACAGAACATCATGCCCAGGATATAAACTGGGGGCAGTTACCCGGAAGGGCTAGGTCACTGCTCAGCCGGGCTGGGTATCAGTTGGGTGGGGTGAGTGGTTGTACTCTCTTCCCTTGTTATTTCCCTTATCATTATTATTATTGGTGGCAACAGTAGTGGTTTTGTGTTATACCTTAGTTACTGGACTGTTCTTATCTCAACCCATGGGACTTACATTCTTTCAATTCTCCTCTCCATCCTTCAGGGAGCCATTGGGAGGAAGGGGGTGTGGAGTGAGTGATCGTCTGCATGGCTGAATTGCTGACTGGGCTTAAACCACAAGGTACAATAGGTAAAAGAAGGAGAAGAAGGGAAGGACTTGCGAAGTTGCAAAGAGTTTAGGGTTGATGGTAAACATCAGACATGAAGGTACATGTCTTCTATAGCACAGAAAGCACTTCCAGATGCCACAAGAACCCAGTGGTCCAAGGACTCTCTTTTGGCATAAATATGGGAGGTAAGTGCAGGAGAAGGTTGAGAATTGCATTAAGTATTGGACCAACATGAGGTGAGTGGAGAAAGAAACACTACTTTCCTGAAACAACCTAATAGGGAAAAGCTTTTTATAAGCTGTGGTAGCACAATATTGTCTTCTCTCCAAAAAGAAAATTAAATCTCAGTGGGTACCATTGGTGGATATTCAAGGAAAAGTAAAACATTTCTTAAAAAGTCAAACTTATTGAATGGAGACCTGACTCCAAAAAAGCATTTAAGAGCTGTTGTCTTATTGGAAGGGTTTTGGGGATTCCTTTATACCAGCCTGTGTAAGCCTTTTGCTGATCAGTACTGCAGGAACAATGATTATAATACCAGTTACACATGATTTATTATTTTTTACTTTTCTGTTTGTGGGTTTTTTTTGTCTTTTCTTGACTAAAACTGTCCTGAAATGACTTTTTAGTAAATTATTGGAAGGGCTTGAAACCTAAACACTTTCTTACACACTCAGTGATCTCAGGACAACATTAATATGAAGGCCCCAATAGATCAAACATTTTCTGGACTCACTTAACCCCCCAGTTTTATATATGTTTCTAAGATAACCATAGCCTTGGTTCAAAGCTCATGCTTTGGGGAATATCATAAATTTGTATACTGCAGTTAGCAAATGCTACTGATTAGGGAGGCATCCATTGTACATTTGCTCTTATGGGAAGCATATTGTCTCATCTAGCTGAATTATCTTTTGTATTTGATTTACAGTCTTCTTATGGAGGAGGGGGAATTGTTCTTTATTTTTAAGAAAAGGTATGAAAAGGAATTCACCAATTATGAAATTTATTCTGCCTGTTGTTCTTGTTAGCTGCCTGAAGAATACTGAAGAATAACACAGGAGTATTTCTAGGAGAGAATTTGAGGCAATCCTCTAATAGCTGTGGCAGAAGATTATCTGGATGCAAGCTCCTAGTCAGAATAGATTTTCTGTCTATCAAATGAGATCCAAACCAGTGTTTTCAAGAATCATTAATTCTCATGGCATTCAGGCTTTTAGAAATAGCTCACCAAGCACTGAATAAAAAGCTTTTTATAAGGCTGACCAGGATTGTGCCAGCTCTAAAGCTTTTAGCAGTAATTAAACAGACACACACAGGCTGAAGTTTCCCATGAGTGATTGGGTTATGATTTTTCTTTGCCCACACATACCTTTTTTTTTCTTTTTTTTTTTTTCTTTTATTTTCTTTTCTTTTCTGGGTAAATATAATGCTTCAATATGACAAGTAAATTTCTGGGCATGTCAAATTTTGTTACCTGTAGCCACTTTATAACATTTTATTTCTGTTATTGCACCCCTTAACTTCATCCAGCAACTGTCACTAAAATAATTTTCCTCTGTCAGTGCTGAGATCATATCATTCCACTGCTCTGTAGCTCCCTGCATTGCTGTCTTACCTTCTTGTGAATCAAAGCTATACGTTTTATCTCAACTGGCAAGACCTTTTAGAAACCTGCTTACATTTCAATTTTAGATGATATTAGGTGTCTGATTCAGGTTTACTTTTCTCTGGGTCACTTTTCCTAGGTACAGTTTTCATCTCATTATGAACTCAGTCCCAAAAAAAAGGGAAATAAAAACACAGACTGTATCTTTACTATCTGCTCTAACCTCTGTTTTACCATATGAAGCAGAAGAAATTCCAGGAGGTAAGGTAAACCACAAGACAAAGAACCCAAATTACAGCTGTGCAGTTACTTATTTTACCAATTTCTTGGGTAACCAAAATACTGAAAAGGAAATATTTGGGACAAGCCCGACTTAGTCTTTTCTTGTAATAGCAACAAAAAAAGAGACTTTTTTTCTGGTTTAAACAAAATTTTTTATTGAAACACAGTATATTATAATTTGTTTGTTTTATTTCTAATTGAGGACAATGTTCTCAGAAATCTATTCCAAAAGAAAAAATCACTATGTTGGAAATAAATATTTTATTTCTCTGGCTTCTATTTTTTTTTTTTCCTGCTTAACACATTGCAACACTCAACAGGAATTTGCAAATAGTCACATTTTTAATTGAAATATCTAAAACCAAATCAAAAGGGTCCATTTGTTAGTCTCAAGCTGTACAACATTTCTGCCTGAGGATCTGACTACGCATAAAAATATTCCTGCTAGAATACCTATCAGGAAGAGTTGTTGTGTTCCTACACAATACTGCTGTTTGAGCAAGGATTACTCTTCCACCTCCTAAGACTAGTGTGTTTTAACGCACAGTTAAACCAGACCTATGGTGTACCAGTCCAAGTGAGCTCAGGAGTTACAGACAGACGTAGCATTGTGCTTAGAGGTTCATTTACCCTTCTTGGACTTTAATCTGTACTAAACAAATCTTTTGGGTGTTTTATATCATCCGCCAGAATCTCAAGTCGTTTCACGCCACTTTGTCTTGAAGAATGTCTAGACTTCTTTCAGGTATAAACTGGTATTGAGTATTTCACAAAACAGACAAACCTACAGGATTCAAGATATCTTCTGAATTCTTTCTGCAAGGATATTTTGAGTACTTCTGTTAGGTATCTTTGCTATTTGCTTTCACATGCTCCCTTAAAAAGGAAAAAAAACAATGATTTTTTTTTTTTCTGTGAGAGATAACAAACCATTTGACAAAGTTTGCCCATGTTACCAATTGATAAGTAAAGAATCATTAAAACAACATTGGAATTAGACATTTGGGAAGAAATATCTAATCTTAGAAAGTAAATTACAAAGGAATCCAAAATGGCATAGATGAATTGATTTTCATACAGTGATATCAGCATGGGAATTTAGCCAAGTGATAACATCAAAAGTCAATTTACAAGTTAAAAAATACTTTTCTTGATAGTAACACATTTGAGATTTAAGAGTTAAATGAGGTGAGCCAGGCAGATTTAAGAGGGTTTTCTGTTGCTCTGATTTTTATTTTATTTTTATTTTTTCACTTTTTACAATGTGGAACAATTTCAAAAGAATGTTCACAATTAATATGAATCTGGTAGTCTTTCCCTGCAACATTAAAAGTAATAAATCAATTTATGGAAGATCAACCGAATTCTACCACATAACTGGGAGAAGATTATGGAGGGAAAAAATGAACCCAAATCACAAAACAACTTTTCACATTTGTAGATAAAGAAATTATTAACATATTAGCTTAGAAATTAACTAAGGCCAAGTATGGTTTCTTCTGGACCAAGCCACTACAGTAAGTCACTATTATAACTGCTCACCCCCAATATCCTGCTAGAAATTATTGCCAACACTCATCTATCAAGAGCTTAGTTCATGTGTATACCTTGTAATATGCTTCAGGCAAAAACAGTCAGACAAGCTGGAACCACCATTAAGTACTGTTTAGAGAAACCTGGCTGAATTTTGCCTGAAGCAAATGAATGACACTTGCTGTTCTGGAAATAATGAATGACTGAAGGTAATCTCTTCCACTGACACATCTGTGTCAATTGGGAAGGCATTTGTTCAGTGTTGGACAGAACTTGATTGTGCTTCTCTTGTTCTGACCAAGTAATACCGCACTATGTAAATGTTATCAAGAATCGAGATAGCACTGTGACTTAAGAATTTCACTTGGTAACAGTCACCTCTACGTAACTGTTATTCTGAAATCAATCTTGTGGTATTTAGTTGCCAGCTGGGCTTAAACTTTGACAGGGTGTCAGTGACTGGAAACCTATCCTCTTCAGCACTAGGGTCAAAATTATTAATCGGATAAACAAAAAAAATTCTGTGGAACTTTCAAATATTCAGGAGTTAGTATGCTTCAGAAAATGCATAAAAAAATCTTATTTTATTAGATTTCTGCTTCCACTGGTGGTGTTAAACAGGTTATATTTGTAATGTTTATTTATGTCCTATTTATGTTAAATAGGTTAAACAATTAAGTCTGACCCTTCACAGAAGGATGAAGGAAGCCCAATATATGGCAAAGAATGATGTATATTACAAGCCTGTTTAGTGAATCCAACTGAAATATCTGGAATTATAAGTAGATCCCTGGCTTTTTAATAGAAAGGCATAGTCTGGGTTTTCTTTAGTGTTACAATTACACCAAGTGAAATTCAGGGGACATGGACATAAGAGAGACAATGAAACAGTAAATAATCAAGGGCTTGACTGAAAAAAAAATTAGGATCACAGGATTGTTTCTTTTGGAAGAGACCTCAGAGGGGCTCAAGTCCAATTTTTTTCTCACAGCATGGTCACACAGGTGATCAGACCAGGTTGCTTAGGGTTTTTTCTAGTCAACACTTGAAAATCTCCAAGGATGGAGACTGCACAACCTCTCTAGGCCACATCTCTAGCCTAATTGTTTTAATGGGGTAGGGAAATCCTTATATCCATTCTTAACCTCTTTTGTTTCAACTTGTGTATGCTGTCTCTCTTGTGCCCTGCACATCTGTGAAGAGCCTGACGTTATCTCCTCTGTGGCCTCTCCATAGGCACAGGGAGCTGCCTTTTGTCCCCGCAAAACCATCTCTGCTCCAGGGTGGCTGAGCCTAGCTCCTCCAGACTTTCCTCACAGGGCATGTATTCCTGCCCCCACCATCTCAGTGACCTCTACTGAAATTTCTTTAGCTTATTGATGTATTTTCTGTAGTAGAGGGTTGGCCACTGTAGAGCCAGAAGAACTTTGGCCAGCACTGTGTGTATGACAGAGATGGTCTGTACCTGCAGCTGGAGTCAGGCTGTGGCTCCAGGTCTATTATGCCCAGGTGCCATCAAGAAGGGTACAGGTAGACTGGCTCCCTGAACCCAGGAGCTGGAGGCATCTACACTGTGTGTATATCCATAGATATCTAGTGAACCTCTATGCTGCTCAAACACAATAAGGAGCAGGATGAGGTTTTTGGTGTTTGTGTTTTTGTAAGTACTCTTGTCTTACTGTGATCAGTGTGGATAGCCACATAGGTATATATGTGTATAGGCATACAAGTATGCATGCATGTATGTAAGCATATATGTATGATATATAGCTGTGCTCCATGCATGTAGCTACTGAGAATACATATTCAGCTTTACGGCTGGTTGGATCTGAGGGCACGGAGTTGAGGCACTTCACCTCTCTCAGGCTGTAGGGTCCAGCCTGATCTCCACTAATATTAAACTTTGAAAATAATTCTTAGGAGAAGCAATGAACACTGTTTGTGTTACTGAGAACGTATTACAGGGAACCATCTTGTTAAATCAGGAAGGTGATTTGATAACATAATCAGCAATTGCCATAAACCACAATAATTATGTTTTGAACAGTAAGATGCATTTGTAATTGTGATTTTTATTTCCAAATCTTTATTTTTAGAAGAGGAACAAGATTGACCTGATCAGAGAGGAATTATGCATAAGTTTGTAAGTTATAGATGATATAAAAGAACAAAGTTCTGTTAAAACCATATATACGTATTAGATCATACTGTATTACTACAGCATTTTTAATAAGGCAATCTTTGATCAGATGAAGAAGAATGGAGGTATGAGGATAATTAAGTGCTATGCATTAGTAGGTGGACAAGTGTATTGCACTTTTCTTCTGCTTTCTAATTTTAAACAACTGAAAGGGAGCTCAGGGCCCTGCAATTGCTGACTTTTAGGTACACTGTTTCCTAAAGAAAATATCTAAAAATAAATAAACTATGAAAAGAATACAAGCTTAATAAATACCATGCCCTCTAATTTCTTCATGTTAACTCTACCATGAAGGCAGCGAAAGGAATTCCTTCCATGCATACTTTTAATAGTAGAATGTGTTCTGGCATGTGAAGTGCATTTCAGCAACACATGAAACTAAAGCTGCAATAGATTAAATTGTACCCCCAAATCAAATAGTAGTAACCTAATTAACAAGTTGAATTAAGAGCCATCAAGTATTCATCATGAAGATTTTCCTTTTCATTAATCTGTCTAATCATGTAATCCTCAGAGTACTAAGCAAGTTTCTTGGTCACATCAAATATTATGAGGATAATTAAACTAAAGCGAGAACTGAAATTCTTTTTAGTATTCACTCATTTCAAAGTGATAAAACCTAGTAATATCAGAGTTTCACACTGAATTTCCTACTAAATCTTACGGGCCACAAACTGAAAGTGTCCAAAATTCAATTTCCTCCACTATTTGGCAGAGGCATTAGGACCTTAGAGCTGATAGATATGGGCTTTGCCTGGGCAATAAAACTAATCATGTTCTCTAATAGCTAAGAAATATCTTACTGTCTAAACAAGATGCAATCTCTTTCCTACAGTCATGTTATTACTGCTAATTATATAGGTTATTCATGTACAGGCTTATACTTATGTAATATTTATTTATATTCAGAATTCTATGATTCTATGATATGCATCCAATCTGTCTTTCTTAGTCCCAACAACCATGTGTGAGTTTCCAGGTTCCATTGGTTGTATGAAAAAAGGTTTCTTTAATCTCCTTCTAGGAATCGGATTACTTTTTTTTTCCCAAATACATTCATCTGTGCACTCTGAAAAACCAATATACTCATAAAATTTATGAAACAAATCAGAAGGTAATGAGAGAAAATCAAATCTTACAATAACCCACTCATTTCCTAGCTACTCAAAGGACATGGACATCAGTGAAAAACCTGCATGGTTTCCTGCTTTGTTGTGTCAACTCTGCTTACAAATATAAAATTTATTGGCTCATCTATTTACATGAGACCATTTCTGCCGTATGCCATACTGGTTATGTTACATAAATACAGTTCCAGTCATCTGGACATTCTTATTCAGGCTTTACATCAGACGAATATCTTCTAAGGGTCACAGCTTCCTCATTTTACATATATATGAATCAATTTGAAGATAGAATTATGTATATTTCATCATCTTTAATTGCACAGACAGAGCTTGTCTTGTATGTCAAAATGTAAACACTTACATGCAATTCTAAGATTAAGAAAAAAAAATTAAAAAATCAAGACCTCAGTTTGGAAAGCTACTTTGAATAGACCTTTGAAAGTAGAATGATGACTTTTACTATTCTAGTCTTTCTCAATCATAGAAGGACAATTTATGAGATAGAGCACTGCATAATTTATGGCAGTAACTCATCTCTAGGCACCACTCAGCCAAAGAAATCTGTGTCTCACTTTTAAAGGACTTTCTTCTCATCCTAGATGAACCCAGCAGATACAGAGTGTGCTTTGCAGTGTGTTTATCTCTCAGTAACTACCCTTAAATAGTGATGACTGTGATCTAAAGTCAACAATATTCCAAGTCATTTTGGGGAGATGATTTGAAATACAACTTACTTTTAGCCCTTTACTTTGGTAACGCTGACCTGAGATATACTTCTGAGTACCTCAAAATCAAATAATCATCATTATCAAGATCTTGCCCTGTATTTATAATTCCCACATCTTTTCTTCTTATTTTTCATATACTTCTTGAGTTTTTCCTTTTCTTTTTAACTTTTCTCTTACTTAAAGTTGTGGCAGGCAGAGGATGACAGTGCTTTTCTAAATGTTACAGCCAAGGGATTACAGTGTGTGTAATCAACTACCTATTAATGTAAACAAAAAGGAACTAAACTGGATCCTTATATTAATGTCTTGATTTTGCCAGCTGTTCCAGAAGAGTCATATTCAGATCATGTATTTTCAGGCTTTACTTTGAAAAGTGAGTTGAGGGTAGACCGATCTCTGTGGACAGCAAAAATATATGAAATGTCTTGTAAAATATGTAAGCAAAAAAGAAAGATTGAAAAAATCAGATTTATGTTTAAAGAAGTAACACTGGAGATTGCCTATTTGTTTATTTAATGGTCTGAAAAATTTACACAAAAGCTAGATGTCAGTGATGTCAGGCTAAAATCAATCATATGTAAGAAACATATCTTTTTCTAGCATCACTTCCACTTCGTAGAAACAATGCTGTACTCCATATAAAATATCCTTACATTAAGAAATTAGCATTAAGAAATCTAACCCTAGGTATTATGTTTACTGCCCTCCAAGATTTTCAGTAATGTCCTCTTAGAGTAGCTACTAATGCAGTAATATATAAATGTAAATATAATTTACATTTTATTGTATAAATATTAAATATGTATTAGCATTTTTAACAGTTGTGCCTTTATTTTCTGTTCTGCATGTCAAGTTATTCCTATTCTTGTTACCTTGTATGTAAATTGCAGTAAAGAGGGACCTTGACACCCTTGTGAGGTGGGCTGATGCCAACCTCATGAAGTTTAACCATGCCAAGTGCAAGGTCCTACACCTGGGTCGGAGCAATCCCAGGCCCAGCTACAGGTTGGGTGAAAAGGAAATTCAATGCAGCCCTGCGGAGAAGGACATGGGGGTGTTGGTCGATGAGAAAATGAACATGAGCCAGCTTCAGTGTGCGCTTACAGCCCAGAAAGCCAACCGTATTCTGCATCAAATACATGACATCAAATACCTCTTTGGTTAGTTTGGATCAGGTGTCCTGTCTCTGCTTCCTCCCAGCTTTCCCTTCCTCCCTGGCAGAGCATGAGACTCAGTAAGTCCTTGGTCAGAATAAACATTACTTAGCAACAGCTAAAAACGTCGGTGTTATCAGTGTTGTTCCCAGGCTGAAAGTCAAAACCACAGCACTGCACCATCTGCTAAGACTGAGAAAAATGACTGCTACTGCTGAACCCAGGACATACAGACAAATATTTTTTTCTCAATTATAGTATTCTTCCTGTCTTTAATATCTGCTCTTTTTCCTGGTAATGACATATCTTATTCTCCTGGATCATTCTTATTATATTTAAATATTCATATCCTTAAAAAAATTGTCCTCTCTGCTAAACAGGCTTTGTTATTTCACTTTTTGAATTCCCCATTTCTGCAATTTTTTTCTGTATATTGCCTTTTAATGTAGACTTTTTCAAATGAGCATGAGTGAACAATTGTACCAATTGAAGAAATTATACAATTAATTGCAGCTAAAGGTTTGGGTATATTTTTCTTGTAATTCTTTTCCAAGGATAACTAAAGTCCTTATATAGTCCATTGAATAAATCTTGTGAATTAGATGTTGTAGATATTAAAACCCCAACAAAAACTATCTATAACTCACTGGTGGCATTGATTTTGCTAAAGTTAACATCTCCTTGTAAAGTGTTATCTTCCTAAATAATGTCTGAATACATTCTTGGCATTCAGCTCCCTTTGAAAAAATTAAGCACAAAATTTAAAAATCTCTGATGGTCACAAATATGATTTTATAGCTTTACCTGTGCAGTTCCTCTACTTTTTGTTAATTTCTTTATTATCATAGGTTGTATATTGCTAAATACTATACTGTTTCTAATCATATGTTAAATAAATTAACTCCCTTAAGATAAAGAAATATGTGGTTAGCATGCTAATGAGAATCCACATGGTTTGTTTTAATTCAACAATGTAGCTCTCAGAAACTGCTGATTCCACTCTGGACTTGTCCAGTCTCTAGTGCATTCTGAATGACTTTACCTGAAATAACAAATTATCTAACTGTGATATGATCAACACGTGACTTGTTTTAGAATTAATATATCTTTCTGCAATTACAAAGATTACAAAGTTTTATCCTAAAACTTACACAAGGTATGATAATGATCCAGCAAAGTGTTGGTAATTGGATATGTGGACCAATAGAGAAAGAAGCTGTTAATAACTCTTTTTTTTTAGCCTGAACTTTGAAGTATAACACATTATAAAATAGTTACGACTGATGGAGTTTCATCATAAGCACAGTAATATTTTGAGCTGAGCTTTCCAGAGTTATATTTTTATGTTGGATATCATCCTTGAAACAACCTGGAACCCAGTTTTAGTCAAAGAGAGTCCAGAGATCACTGTTTGAACATAGAAATCTATGAATTCTGTGATACTGATTTTTCTGAAAATTTGACCGTTTTCTAGCTTCCTTTTTTTTTTTTGTAAACAATAATTTCATCACTTTACCAGTCCTGAATTGGCATTGTTTTTTCACCATGTTTTGAGGGTGAGAGCATCATAGGGATCTCCAAACTTCCTAACATATATAGGGAAGGAAAACCAAAGCCCATTAGTTTTCATCTTAACCACAGTTGAAAGGTTGACTAAGATAGTAAGCTAAAATAACAATACTGGAACATCACCATACTGCTCTTGCTGCTTCTGCCTCTCTCCTTTGCCTGCCACAGTGACAGCTGCATAAACCCAGCTCTTGCCTCATTAGCAGCAGCTTCTGAGACCCTGGGTTTTCAGGAGTCTGGCATAAATAAATTAGGCAGCAGGCTCATGGCTGTTTTCCTGCCCCTGATTGTATGCTGTTCTCCACATCTGCTTACTTTTCTTGTGCCAACGAAGAACTCCAGATATTTCTCATACGCTTCCCTCCCATCATGCCCCTCTGTTTTCCATTCATCTTTGGCACTTTTTGAATTCTTCCTCACTTTCTGTAATGGTTGTCACTTGAAGCAGCCTACGGTGCTTATCAAACATCCTGAATTCATCAATTCCACTATTAATCAAGTCTCCAGGTGACCGCAGCTGTTTTCCAGTCTCAACTTCCACTCTCCCTATCTGTGCACTGCTTTTATTTGTGTTTCTGTCTGTGAAATATCTCCTCCTGTCACTTCTTTAATATAGCCTGATAAATAATTTTATTAATGCTCCCAGGATGAAGCCATACCAAGCTATGCAATTAACTCATGCTTCCAAACTAATAGGGATAGATTCCTTCTTATTAGAATACTACTGCAGATGAGTGATCCCTTTGTATGAGATAAGAAGACAGTTGTTTTACTATTCTTTTCTCCTTCATAAGCATCTCTTTGTAACTTTGTCTTCTGAACTGGCAAGTCACAATTCCGAGAGAAGAATTAAATGAGTGACTGTGGAATGCAGATAAGAATTTTTTATAATTTAAACTAAAGAAAACATGACTTTCCTACTTCTTGACTGTCACCTTCTTTTAGATTTCTCTGCCTATATGAAAAATATGTAGCCCTAGAGTGCTCCCCAACTCCTGAATGTGGTTGTCCATCTTGGCCACATGTTAGGATGTAGATAATTTTGATAATTTCTCTCTTGCTTCCTCCCTGCCCCTGCTTCTGTCTTCTAAAAAAAAAAAAAAGGAATGAGGGTGGGGAAGTGGTGAGATACAACATCTTCCAGGAAAAAAACACAGCCTGAGCAATTAGAATACCATGAAAAACACATGCTAAAATATGGCCTCATGGAATCTCTCAGATTGCAACCTGAGGGACATGGTATTGGTTTCTGACTGTGCTCTTGTTATTGTTACAATGAAATGAAATTTTAGGGCGCATTTTTGTTACCATTACTATTTATCCTTCTTTTATTGAGAAAATGAATGAGGCTAAAAAGAAATGCTAGTTGAGAAGCAGAGGCTTTTGTCCATGAGTCTCTACGAAACTGCATCCTTGTTTCACTTAATTCTGCGCTTTGGGCAAAGTAGTGTACATGTGTTTTGTGAAACTGACAGAAAATTACTATCAGGAGTTAGCGGAGAGGCTGCTAGAAAATGCAAGGATGGCTTCTGCAATTATTGTTCCAGAAGTATTGTGAAAGAAGGAAAATAAAGGCTGATATACTTTGTGATGCACAGAGAAGATCTGCTCTATCAGCATATTCCAAATACAAGAATCATAGAATTATTTAGATTGAAGAAGAACTTTAAGATCATAGAGTCAACAATCAACCTAGCACTACCAATTCCACCATGAAAACATGTCCCTAAGTGACACATTTACATGTCTTCTAAGTACCTCCATATATGGTGACTGCACCACCTCCCAAGGCAGCCTGTTCCAATGATTGACAACCCTTTCAGTGAAGAATTTTTTCCTAATATGCAATCTAATCCTCCCCTGGTGCAACTTGAGGCCATTTTCTCTTGTCCTATCACTTGTTACTTGGGAGAAGAGACTGACACCCACCTCAATACAACCTCCTTTCACATGGTGTAGAGAGTCATATCATCTCCCCTGAGCCTCCTTTTCTCAAGGCTACACAAACCCAGTTCCCTCCGCTAGTCCTTGAAAGATTTACTCCCTGGATCCCTCAACAGCTTAATAGCTCTGCTAAAGACACACATCTAAGGGCACATCTGGGAAGGGTTGAGTCTCCTTACACTCTCCATCAAAAAAAGATACGAACCTGAAGTATGTTCATTGTTTTAAGTATTTCAGAAAACAGTCACCGTATTAGAATCCTGTATTAGAAAGCTAAACAAAATAAAACAAAAAAATATCTCATTTTCATCTCCTATGGCAAATAATTGTAGTTAATGAACTAAGGCTGCTAATAGCTATCTACTGTTGGCAAATTTAAATTATTACTGTTTATGGCCATAAATAAAGTCAAATGATCGCATTTCATTGCCATCTCCTGTTGTGATTCTGTTATCCTTGTGAAAAGTAATCATTAGCACAATAAATCTGTGCCATCTGATTCATGAATGACCCATGCCACAAGGTCCTAAAATCTAAATATGCAAAGCTTAATTCTCCATCAGGATTGTTTCAAAATACACATGATTTCAGGAGTTTATTTTTAAATTTTAATTTTATAAATAACAGAGAATTCACCGCACTATGTCAGACATATTTTGCATAACTTGGTATATATTCCATGCTCATGAACATTAATATTTATGCAATCTATGTTTTCTGTTTATGCATGTAAAGAACAGATTTGGCACAGGAAGCATTCGTTCTTACTTACTATAAACTTTATTTTTCTTTTGGAAATCTTTGATGAACTGTCCTCGGAAAGAAGATGAAGATGTAAAGCAGATGGACACTTTTCATAAAGTGGTAGAAGCTATTCCACTTTTCAATAATAGCTATGTCAGGCTTACTACTTAAAAAGCTAAAGAGTTAAATTTGAACAATAATGTTATTATTTTATGGTTAAGAAATTATGTTTCCTTCCTTAATTTGAAAATCTGAAGAGATCAGGAGAATTTTAGTAGAACTGGTCATTAGTGTATTGTTTTAAATTAAAAAAAAAACCAACCAAACAGTTTTAATTCTCAGAATGTTATTTCTTAAATATAGCAGCACCATTTTAATGAAATGTTCACAATATTTTCTGCTTTTTCCTATCAAGCAGTTGAAGAGAAGGGAAAACCAAAAATGTAACAAATCAAAAAATCTTAATTTTCTTTATATAGAGAAATATTTCGGCTGAAAAACACTTTGTCGTGGTTCTGGCTTGGATGTTCTTAAAATCTAAGTAAAATATTTTTATTAGCTAATAAAAGAAATGCTAGTATGCATTAGCAAATATGTACAAAATTAGGATTAACACTTGGCATTCTTTTATATCTTTAGTTTTGTTGCTGTCTTCCAGTGCTCTTGGAATCACACATACTATTAATTCAAAAATGAAGAGAACATAACATTCACTTCCTTACCAAGTCCTTAAAAATCTACATAGCTTTTTAGTGATGGGCAAAGGAGGAAATATCTATTTTAGCAATAATGATATAAATCAACCGATGCAATCAGAGTATTTGGAAAGAGCTTCACTATCACCAAATTGTTCAGATTGCTTGACAGTATTTCAGTCTCCATAAGCTTTTAGCCTGCTGTTGTCTTTGCTTTTACTAGTTTGAATACATTCATTTTCAGCTGTTTTAAATTGGATACTTAAATTAATGCATTGTCAATTTGCTCTTACGGCAGAATAAAATTAAAGTAGGAAATATAGATGTGGCATAACGATAATACAGTTTTAAAGTTGCTGCTATATGCCAAAAATGCACATTTTCACTAGCCAAGTAAACTTAATGACACTAGCAAAATAGTATTCGTGAAGGCTATTAACAAGATGTTCTCTTTAAAAGTTAAATTGTTGTTCAAAGAGAAATTATATTATTGAATTTAACTGGCTGAATGCACACCTATTACTTTTGTAAGCACTTCAGATAAGGCAAATACAAGAACAAGACATAATAGTACCAATTAATATTGCCACAGGCCCAAGCACCTGTTTCCTTGATATTTAAGTCTGATGTTCTTGTGTAAAAGCTGGAAAATGCTAGAGCATCAATATAGTATTTAAATATTATTTTAATTTAACTGGAAGGAAATCAGTAGGTAAGCAGCAATAATTTCAAAATTTAAAGTGTCACATTTTTATCTCCAGGAAGCACTATAGTGTTTCGTAATAACCTATATGATGACCTTTTTTCCCTGCCAAATAGCTCTATGCACAGCCATGCTTAGATATCAGTGTATTAGATATCACTGCTTGTCTGGTTGGACCTTAAAGGGACCTTAAAGGTCATCCCCATCCACCCATTCTGCCATGGGCAGGGACACCTTCCTCTAGATCACGTTGCTCAAAGTCCCATATAACCTGGCCTTGAAAAATTCCAGGGATGGGGCATCCACAGCTTCTCTGGCAACTTGCTACAGTGCCTCACAGCCCTCAAAGGGAAGAATTTCTTCTTAATATCTAATCTAAATCTGGCCTCTTTCATCTTAAAGCTATTCCCCCTTGTCCCATCACTATGTGTTCTTATCAGATGTCCCTCTCCAACTTTCTTGTAGGTGCTGGAAGTCTGCTATAGTTCTTAGTTTGTAAGTGTATTTGCATTTTATACTTGTTTTTAAAATTAGGGCTTTCCAAATTTTCTCTTTAGCAGAATTACAGAGCTATTCACATATCCAATAGCTATAAGATTTTAGGTTGTTATTCAACTTCTCAACTATAGGGTTGTTATTGAACTTTTTTCTGAGTTACAGACCATTCATTGTAGAAAACTTTGTGCCTATTCCTTTATATTTGAGAGCATAGGAATCTTCCTATGTCTATTTTATCTGCAGGTCATGTTGTGCCTGTTTGTGTCAACAGAGAAAAAAACCTGCCTACCTAGCTAAATTCAGTGACAGCAAAGCTGTCAACAGTATAGTGCCAAAGCCCTGGAGTAGGAGGGACAAAACCAGCTGAGGTCTTGGCACTTCCTTTGGTTTGGTTGTGCCCCAATGCACATACTTGGCAAGTGCTGAATGTGTCTTTTTGCATATATCTTGGGGGTAGGTAACCTGGCATCACCTTTTCAAACCCAGTCCAAATTTTGGTACGAAAGTACAAAAGCATTAAAAAAAAATAACCCACAGAGTTTAACATGTATTTGCAAATACAGCTCCGAATTACTCTGTTTCTAGAGTGTCCTGCTTGAGAACTGTTCAAAGGCTTTAGGTTTTGAGGACAGTTTGAATGACTGCTTTGTACTTTTGGAGACAACATTTGAGTTGCAGTTCTGGCATCAGCAGTGCAATAAAGAGTTTGTGTTGTCTTGGCTCAATAAGTCTGTTGACAAAAAAAAAAAAAACAAAACAAAAATGGAAGCATGCTTTCACATAGTAGCTCAATATCTACCTCTCCTTAATAGAGCAAAACATGCTGTCTAGCTGCTGTGGCATATTTTTGCTTAGTAATTCAGCTACACATCGTATTATTTCTCATTTCCTGTTTAGGGGCAGAGCTGACAATGTGCTGTCTTTGTAGTTTGAAAGCCGTCTACGCTTGAATGCCACATCCAATATGCACACTTTTTCAAATTCAAATTTGCTTGAGTTGATTCGTTTAACTAGAGAGAATCATCTTCCTCTGGAGATTAGTGGAAGAGGTCACTTCTTTCACATCAGACATTTTAATTATTGTGATCGATATTGTCTCCAGTGCTTGCTGCTAATGAGAAAGTGTCACTTTCTATCTTTAAATCTTTGTTGCTTTATGGGGATTATCTTGCAATCATATTTTTATTGCTAGGTTTTGGTTTGGTTTTGGGTTTTGTTTTTTTGTTGTTGGTTTTTTTTTCTTAACATCTTGAATAAAAACACTGGTTTGGGCATGGGGGAGTTGGTTCTTCACACGATGTTACACACAATCAGTTATTACCATACACTGAAGTAGTATATTGTGATACCTAACAAGGAAAGATATATGTTTCTAAATGAGTGAAGTTGGAGTAATTTTCTTGTAATTTTGAAATTGTAGACAAAACAGTCTAAACTTTTTCTACCAACTGAGGCAGAAAAAGACATAAATTTTGAAAGAGCTACTAATGTGATAGGAATAACAAGAATCAGTGATTCTGGAAGATGTATTTCTTACTGCAGATAATAGAAGTCTTAATAAAATGATGAAAACTGATGATGTCTTTCAAGTTTATTTTTTATTTCTTATTTTCCCATGAAGAAATATTTTTAACATTAACTATACTCATACTGCTAGATAAATATTACATATGAATGTGAAAAGAAATATTTAATCATGCACAAACCACATATTAAAATTTTCATTACAAATTTCATTATCAATACAGATACATTCACAGAAGAACAAGCATGAGATGGTCTACAAAGAAGAGATGAGTGAGATCCTATTTTATAACAAAATTATAGTGGGTCTGTTTGAAGTACTATACTACAGTGCTGTAATAGCATGAGCTGGCATTTCCAAATGACACAACCTATGTGTTTTCCAGTAGCACTGTAGTAATTTTAATGACATCTGGAAGAAACAGAATAATTACCATGGGTACTATGTGTCTTCTGGCCCTAAAGCTCATTGGTTTGATGGAAGTCCAGGAATATGTACTTACGTTGCAATCTGTGACATGTGCAGGTCCCAGCAGGATCTGGCTTACATGTTCTAGAAAAATGCAGGTCAAGATGGATAGATACGATTCCTTGCTATAATAATAAGGGACATAAATGCCAAAGAAGGAAGAAAGTCAAAACTGTTTAAGCTAAAGGATGATGTTGTCACAAGAGCAAACTTCTTTAAGTATCTTTGAATGAAATTAGGCTCAAAATCAGAATAGTGTTTCCAGGCATAAGCAAGGTCCAGAATAACTTTCCAACAGCTATAGGTAGGTGCAGAGACAATTATTTAGTTTTAAAATGGAGTGCAACCCATTCATTAATAGAATGATTAATGCAGTTACCTGAAATAGAGGAAAGAACACAAGCTTGAGAGGACTTCTGCAGCTCTTGTATCACCACCTCCAATTCCCCTTCCAGATGACAAGCTGGAACATCTAAACAAAATCACTAAAACCAACTTTTAACATTTAACAGAATATGGTACTTGTAGCTCACTGCGCTGTCACTGGAGAGAAGCAGTGATGTTCAGAAAGCTGTCCCATTCACTAAAAAAAAATAATTGTTCTAAGTGTGTACTATCTTTCTTTTCTTTTCATCTATAAAGTTTAGCAAGAATGTGTGCTTCAATTAATTACCTAAATTCAGTAGGGTTAAGGTTGGTTGTTACCAATATCTTATGAGAATGACCATTATTATCATATTTCCCCTTTTTTCTTCAGCTCTTAGGTTTGTTTTCTGATATTTAGACATTTAGACATTTAGACTATACATTCTTGTTAAGAATTTGTCATGGCTTCAAGCCTTTCTGCAATAAAGCTTCCTTAATAACTAAATAATGGTAATGCACACAGTGAATTTTTAATCATTAAAGAAAGTGCTATTTAACCTGTAAATTATGTCCACGTTTTTTTTAGCTCAGTATCTTTTTCCTTATGTGATGCCCTGTGGAATAAGTTAAAACTAATATTTAAGATGAGGTTGATATTATCCTATTTTAATAATAAACACAAAAGATAACTTTCATGAAGCCTATGTAGTTCTTGGAGTACAGCACATAGTACTGGAAGCATGGCAAACATTTTTACATAGCTATATTAACATAACTGAAAAGAAAAACCTCAGGAGCACAGAATTTGATGCAGCAGAAATTACTTTTGCAAAACTGTAAATTGTCTGATTCTGTGCAAACTCAAAGCAAGACCTTGCAACTTGGGTCAGATATATAGGAAATAAACAATGACAAAAGAACTGTTGGATAAGGAAACATTTCCAACTGTGAACAAATAGTTTTCAATTAAACTTTTAAAAAAGATTTTTTAAGCCAGAGAAGCACCACATTTAATAAAATATAATTGTCAGCATTTACCAGACTCATGTGCACGGTTTCTTTACCTGATGTCCCTCTGCAGTCTGTGTTTCTCTCTAGAAATACCACTCATAAAGGCTCCAGCTTCATTGAGCAGTGGCCCCTGAGGAGAAGAGTAACAAAATGCTCCCCACTAAAACTCTGAGCAGCAGTAAAGCCACTTCTCAGCTTTTTTGCATTTCAGTTCTTTCTGTGAGGAATTTACTAGCACTGCAGGATTTGGCTGCAGTGTTTCCTTTTGCTGCGCAGTACTCCCACTGAAGCCATTCTGCATTTGTCCTACAATACCACGAAGGCTTTTTTCCTAATTCAACACATATATTTGCTTTTGAATTACCACACTACTCACCCTAGCAGACAAGGACACTATGATATCACCATGAAAAGACCATGCTGGGAATATAGCTGCACTGCTGAAGTGTTTACAGCAGCTGAGGAGCTGGGGTATATGCATATCTGTATTTCCATGGGTCTGGATTGTGATCAGATATGACCAGATGTCTTGGACTTTGTAAACTGCTCTAAGAAGAATGCCAACACTAGCCTGACTCTGCCCAGAAACAGGCCCATTGGTGTATGTCTCCAGTGGGAAATAGATTAGGACTTCACATCACACACTCTGAATTTCTTACTAATCTCTTTAACCATAATAATACAGTATTATTTGGCTATGTTCCAGTAACATTGGTAATAGCTATAGGTGAAGATTTCCCTAGCCTCCTCCAAGACAGAGACTTATTTCCTTATTGCTGCAGAATGAAGAGTTTGTAAAACCTCTGGGAGAAAAAAAAGTCTTGTTTTATCCAAATGAATCTTGCATCTGAATGAACATACGGTACACTATTAAAACAATAATTAGCCTACCGTCAAGCAGAAAGAAAAGAACAGGCTCAGAGTATCAGTGCTTTAAGAAACAGAAACAGCACATCTTGGAACTTACTTTGCAGGTCTCCAAAATATGAAATGTAATTAGCCTGTGAGAATTTGAGTTTAATATATTGTTAAACCTTGAAGCTAAAAATTAATTATTGCTATCAAGATTAATTTGAATCTAGGGGGAAAAAGAAGGTGAGCTATAATCTAACAAATTCAAATAAATTTGCTCTTCATATACTTCTGCAAATTGCTGTGAAAACTTTCTTGCCTTCATTACCTGTGCAGGTCAAATACATCGGTAATTATTCAAATGAATGAGTTTTCTGGTTTGGGTGTATTTTTTTGAAAAATAGCTGTTGACATGCATGTCGTGACCTCAATATAAACGTGTTGTAGAGTCACAAAATAGTAAACTGAGGCACTAAAACGTTCATTGAATTTCCTACTCTTACAAATCTAATCCAAGGTGCAGAAGAAATATAGGTATCTTTCATCAATATAAATGCTGTGTTCAAGACAGATGAGCCTAAAGACCGTGCTTTGCATTCTTCCACTGGAAGGCAGAAGATGAAGTTTTTTCCAGGAATCATTTTTTATTGTGGTTGTTAACTTGGGAAAATAGTTGCAACCTTTGCCTCAACATAAGAAGACTGGAACTGTTGGAGCATCCAGAGGAAGGTCATGAAGTTGGTTGGGGGTGGAGCACCTCTCCTATGGAGACAGAGAGTTGATCTTCCTCAACCTGGGGAAGAGAAGGTTCCTAGGAGACCTTAAAGCAACTTTCTGCTACAATGAAAAAAATCTAAGTTATTTTTAGGTTAAAATTGTGTTTCATTATGATGTGAAAAGAATAGAGCACCAAACAACATGACAATGGGAAGTTCAATAAGCAAATGATGCATAGGCTGTGTCAGCAAAAGGTTTTCATACATTCCCACTGCAACACATATACATGATTAATAAAGAAATGTCCCGATCAGCACACCAGTGAGTTTGTACAATGAGACCAAAGGGACTGTCAGACACCCTCTAAGCTTGAACTCCCTCCAACTAGTCTCTATGTCAGGCTCTTGGGTGATGAGAGCACAATACTACCCAGCAGCTTCCTGTGAGTAACAACTACAAGGTGTCCATTAGTAGAGGTTAAGAGAAGAAAGCTCTTCACATTTCACAGCTGAGATTTATCAATGACCCTGTAATGTTCCTGTCACTCCCCTGCAGAGCACTGTTCCCAGCTAGCCCACTGACATCTGTCTTCCAGCACTTCTGCACTTCTCAATACACCTGGACATGGACAATGGCCTTCCTTAGAGGGGAACCCTTACTGGTCATAGAATCATAGAATAGTTAGGGTTGGAAAGGACCTTAAGATCATCTACTTCCAACCCCCCTGCCATGGGGAGGGACACCTCACACTAAACCATGCTACCCAAGGCTTTGTCCAAACTGGTCTGGAACTCTGCCAGGGATGGAGCATTCACAAGTTCCCTGGGCAACCCATTCCAGTGCCTCACCAAACTCACAGTAAAGAACTTCTTCCTCATATCCAATCTAAACTTCCCCTGTTTAAGTTTTAACCCATTACCCCTTGTCTTATCACTACAGTCCCTAATGAAGAGTCCCTCCCCAGCATCCCTATAGCCCCTCTTCAGATACTGGAAGGCTGCTATGAGGTCTCCATGCAGCCTTCTCTTCTCCAGGCTGAACAGCCCTGATTTCCTCACCCTATCTTCATACAGGAGGTGTTCCATTCCCCAGGTCATACTTGTGGCCCTTCTCTGGACTTGTTCCAACAGTTCCATGTCTTATGTTGAGGGCACAAGAACTGCACACAATGTGCCAAGTGAGGTCTCACGAGAGCAGAGTATAGGGGCAGGATCACCTCCTTTGACCTGCTGGTCATGATCCTTTTGATGCATCTCAGGATACGGTTGGTTTTCTGGGCTGCAAGCGCACTCTGCCGGCTTATGATTATTTTCTTATTCATCAACACCCCCAAGTCCTTCTCTGCAGGGTTACTCTGAATCTCTTTTTTGCCCAGCCTGTACCTGGGATTGATCCAACCCACACAGCTTGGTGTCATCGGTAAACATGCTGAGGGTACACTCAATCCCATTCTCCATGTCACTGAGAAAGATGTTAAACATCATAGAAGGCCACCAAATTTGTCAGGCAGGATTTCCCCTTAGTGAAGCCATGCTGGCTGTCACCAAGCACCTTGTTTTTCATGTGCCTTAGCATGCCTTCCAGGAGAATCTGCTCCCAGATTTTGCCAGGCACAGAGGTCAGACTGACTGGTCTGTAATTCACCGGGTCATCCATTTTCCCCTTCTTCAAAATGGGGGTGATATTTCCCTTTTTCCAGTCGTTGGGAATCTCACCTGACTGCTATGATTTTTCAAATTTGATGGCCAGTGGCTTAGCAACTTCATTTGCAGCTCCTTCAGGACCCGCGGATGGATTTCATCAGGTCCCATGGACTTGTGTACATTCAGGTTCTTAAGATGGTCTTGAACCAGATCCTCTCGTACAGTGGGCCCAAGGTCTTCATTCTCACAGTGCCTGTGTCTGCCTTCCTAGACTCTGCATGCCTATCGAATCACTTCCTGTTATCCTCAACATCTCTAACCAAGTTTAATTTTAACTGGGTTTTAGCTTTCTTAACCTGGTCCCTAGCTTCCCAGACAACATCCCTATATCCATCCCATGCCACCTGTCCTTGCTTTCACCTTTTATAAGCCTCTTTTTTCCTGTGAATTTTTCTCAGCAGCTCTTTATCCATCCAATGGGGTCTCCTGTCCCTCCTGTTGCACTTCCTTCTAGTCGGGATGCAACACACCTGAGCTTGTAGTAGGTGATCCTTGAATATCAACCAAGAGTCTTGGGCCCTCTGCCCTCTAGGGCTATATCCCATGGAACCTTAGTAAGAAGATTCCTGAAGAGGTCAAAGTCTGCTCTCTTGAAGTCCAGGGCAGTGAGCTTGCTGCACACTCTTCTCACTGTCCTGAGGACCTTGAATTCAACCAGCCTGCTCCCCTGGAGCATCACATTTCCAATGAGTCCTTCCCTGTTGGTCAGCATGAGGTCAAGCAGGGCACCTCTCCTTGTTGGCTCCTCTATTACTTTGCAGAAGGAAGTTGTGTTCCACACAGGTGAGAAACCTCCTGAGTTGCTTGCAGTGCCGTTGCTCCAACAGATATCAGGGTGGTAGAAGTCCCCCATGAGAGCAAGGGCCTGCAAGCATCTGGCTTTTCCTGTTTGCCTGTAGAATGCTTCATCCACAGGTTCCTCTTGATCAGGTGGTCAGTAACAGATCCCTGCAGTAATGTCACAGTACTGGTCACATGGTATCACCTTGTCAGGGGAACCACACATGAATTTCTTGAGAACTTCAGAGTGCTTGGGTTCACCATTCACTTTTCTTTCTCTTTGTTGCCATTGTAGATGGGGATTTAGAAAACCAAGTAACGCATAAGCAAAAAGTTAATAATCATCAGGTCATCTAGCATAGGTCATTGTTCATTTGGCAATCTGATCTGAGGTCTTCATTCTACTCTGCTTCCTCTAATGCCATCCTTGCTGGAATTTCTTGTAAGGAGGTAAAGATTATAGGAAAAAGAAGCAAATCCATTCTCTGTGGAGAGAAAGGTTTCTTTGAAGGCCTTCAGAAAGGCCTTAAATTCACTTGCACTGAATTCTGGTTTAACATGAGCCCAGAACCTTAATGACTAATTAAGTGCTTTTTCTGAACAGACATTTATTCACATTAACAGTCTATTACTGTGTGAACTACAGATTTTTATGGTGTATTCTATTGTCATACCTGCAGAATGCTGAAAGGAAGATCACAGATTGCTAATGTGCAATTTTTGACAAAGCAGAACTAGACAAATTTCATGATAGGCACAATAAATTTTAGTTCCCGAGTGCACTGCAATACAAGGTCAAGGGTGAACAATTCCATCTTCTCTGAAAGGGTGGTATACTCAGATAGGGAAAGGAAAGTCAAGATCAAGCTTATATCTGCACAGCACAGACCAAAGTATCTGCTGCAGAATCTCTCTCTTGAGCATTGATTTCATTGCAACAAAAGTTAAGAATGTAACAAGGTATCTAAATTAGCAATATAATCCTATAAGGCTACCTTATGGTAAGAGAGGAAGCTGTTCTAGGTGCTTATATATATGGATAGGCTTTACTTATATCTTTACTCAGTTTGCTTATAATAGCTAATTCTGAGACACGATTGATCTTTGCAGTGGGATCATCCCTGGCAGGAGGCTTAATTAAGAAGAAGAGAAAATCTTCAAAACAAAGATGCAACCTCTATCTTACTATTTTGTAAGATCAGAATTTGCAGGCTAGTAAAATATCACAGCTACAGTCTGAGTAAGTGTAAATACGAACCTTGTGTTCTGTCATGGTTTAAGCCCAAGCCATAAATCAGCCAGCATAATAATAATGATAAGGGAAATAACAAGGGAAGAGAATACAATACCACCCGTCAATATGCAGCCTGGCTGAGCAGTGAACTAGCCCTTCCAAGTAACTCACACTTTACATCCTGAGCATGAGGTGCTGTGGTATGGAACACCTCTCTGGTTAGTTTGGGTCAGGTGTCCTGTCTCTGCTGCCTCTTGGCTTCCCCTCCTCCGTGGCAAAGCATGAGACTCAGGAAGTCCTTGATCAGACTAAACATTTGATCAGTAACTAAAACCATTGGTGTTATCAGCGCTATTCCGAGGCCGCAAGTCAAAACCACAGTGCTGCACCAGCTACTAAGAAGGAGAAAAAATGACTGCTACTGCTGAACCCAGGACAATTCTGATCAGTGTTTTTCCTTCGAAATCCAGTAGATCATAGTGGGTTTTGAGGGTTTGGTTTTTTTTTTTTAGTTTTGGGTTTGTTTTTTTTTAAGTGGCACAGATTAATTCTAGTTGACCATATACAAAACTAAAAAAGAAAAGACTGAAATTGTGTTATTCCAAGTCCACTAGCAAGGCTTGTAAGTGTAAATAGGTTGAAATACCATTACTTTAGCTTCCTCCAGCCCCTTTGGAATCCTCAATAATTTTTTATAGACTTCTATGACATTTGAATTGTATATTCATCATCATCATCAAATTATTATTCTTAAACTGTACTGATGTCCTTTTTTTAACATCAAGCACCAGTTTTTCAATTTACAAAGGTGGATTGGCAGAATAATTATGGGAGATGCAAAATTCTATGTAAAAATAATAAATTAAGAGTGTTTATTTACTTGGCACGTTTCCACAATGTCAAAGAATATTTTCAGTTGAGGTGCTTGAGGCTTCAGATCACAAAATAAATAACACTGAAGATATTCATGACAAATGCATATTTACAGTACCTTTCCAAACTCTGAAACACAAACACATATTTGTGAAAAAATATTAAATATATCTAAGAAAATATATCAGAAATTTCTTCAGTATTCTGTACACATGTTTAGAAATTCATTTTGCTTTTACCATTAGTGCACAGATGTTTCTGATGTGCTAGAGAGGTATTTTCGTCTGCTATTAGCACACAGGAGTCTCATGGCAGAACTATGCATGTGAAGTAGCTTCTGACCACCACTTGTGTTTCTGGGAATATGGTGCCTCTGCTGTCAGCCTGTTTATTTAACCATAAGGAAGGAGCTAGCAGTGATGGTATTTGTAAATGAGCTATGAAGTTTTCTCTCTTTTGAAAGGTAAATGTAAGGCAGATTTGTTTTAAAGGCTTGTCTTTCGCCGATTCTCATGCATATATGGGAATCTGAATCTGTATTTTGGAGAAGTACCATAGAGCAGTGAATAGTCACAACATCCCAAGGGGCCATAGCATGTATTTCTCATGAGAGTCTTATGCAGACTTCCCTTCTTGACTGCTATTTTCTGACACTTCCATAGAAGTGTCAGTATATTTTTCTCAGACACAATTATCCCTGCTTCTCATAACTGAGGGAGGGTATCTACCTTAAGCTTTTCCTTCAGGATCTCACTTTCCTTTGTCAAATTATTCTATGGGTTCAAAACCAATTCAAAAGCAACATTGAAATTTCCTGCCTTGCATTTTAACAGCTCTGATCAATAGCTCCGATAGCTCCAATATAAGTCATGCAAGGGTGGACTTTTTTTTGGGGTTTTTTTTTTCTTTTATTATTCACTACTGCAAAGTGGAATCATAAGGAAATATAGAATAATGCTAAGGATATGGAAAGACCAGTGAACTATCCTAAAGAAGAAGATGTGCAGTTAGACAGAAAATATGCTCCTCTCAAGGGAAAAATGCAGTTACTTAATAAAAAGTTTAATATCTGGATTCCCAAATGCCATTGTAGGACATTGGAGCTTTGGAATAATATCTTTTTCCCTTTACTGACCTGGCTTGGAAAGGAATCACATTCTCCCTTTCAGAAAGGTGAAGTACCACATCAGGAGATTGCATAACCACAGATGAGAAGGAAGTCAAATAAGGGAATGTCTGACATGGAAGTATGGGAGAAAAATGAACCTGAGTTATAAAATGTTTCAGGATTATTTTTTGGTTGTTTGTTTGTTTTGTGATGCTTTTAGGAGTTTGGAATTAGTTTTAATTTTATCACATGCATACATAAACAATGTAATTCTACATCTTAGCAAGCCATATGCTTCTTTTAATTGGATAAGAAAGAAAAAAAAAAGGTATTGCTTGCTTGCAGTTCATCTCTTTCTACTGGCGATGTCTAAAATTTGTTAAAAGGGAAGCTAAAGGTGAACATGTCTATGCTACAAACTTCTAAAACTAAGTGAGATGAATTCCATCTTGCATTTTTGGAAACATTGTTTTTAAGGAAAGTCTTTCAAGGAAAAATAAAGTTTTCAAGAATGCATTTTGCTTTAGGTATAATCCTAATTTCAGTCAAAAAAGTTTTGGTGGAGAACTGTGGACTAGCTCTAAATCACACATGAAATCTATACTAAAAGACTGAGGTTTTTTTATATATTTGTGGGGTTTGACTATTTGATCTTGGAACATAAACAATCCACTTTAAAATGTGCCAACTAAAAACTAATATAGTTGAGCTGTAGTAAGAATTTTTTGGAATAATGAAGTCAGCAGATATGGCAGTGATCCATAGTAGGAGTTAACCTATGGCTCAAGAATCTTGTATTTTTATAGCCACAAACAAGAACAGAATTGTGCTTTATAACTGATCAAAGCATGCTGGAGACAAGAGACATTCCCTCTTTTAAGTGTTTTTGGGATGGTATGTATAAGGTACTTGTATATGGTATGTATATAGTACTGTTAAGATATAATCCACTATATGTACATCAAATATTTACACTTTTTCTTAGTACCTCTTACACATGATTGGCGCTTTCCATAATGCAAAAATAATATTATTAATACTGGGAAATTATAGCTAATACACTAGATTTCTTCAGATGAGTTTGAACACCAGAAGCATGATAATAATTAAAAAAAAAAAACAACTTTTACATATTATATAGAAATATTCCATTAAAAATAGTTTTTATCTTTTTTTTTTCTTGAATTGTTACATAGAAAAATGGTGTTTTATGCAGTTTGACTTGACTTAATTTTGTAAAAGGCTAGTGAGCATAGAGGGGCAATTGGCCTGTTTCTACTGATAATAATTAAAGATATAAAAACTGGCAATAACCTTATTACCCCAGATTATCAAAAGGGTGTAGATGCAGGAGTCCCAGACAACGTGGAGATGATCAATGTGATCAAGTGATTGCCAAACTTTATTAGATACAGTGCTCTTCTTATACCCTTACACCCTATGTAACAGACTTGGATACTGAGCTCTAATTGGTTAGTCTAGAGGTTACTATCGCTTACAGAGCTAATGTTTACAACTTGTTATAATTGTGATTAAATACCTTACTCTAAAAATACAGTGGGAAAATACAATCTTGGCAGGGATCATTTTCTGCACGAAAACATGGAAAATTACAGAGGAATCACAAGACAACTGACTTTGTTTAGGCCTGCCAAGAATCTTCTTATTTTGAAGTAACAAGACTCAGCGTATTGGAATTGCTCACTATGTAGCCTTGGCTCTTTAAGAACCCCACAAATCCCCCTTCTTGTTTTTGAGCAATCCAGATACCCTTTATAGCTTTTTCTATAAAGTGTCGTATGCATTGTAAAGTACAAGGAATAATCGTTAAAAGTAGGGTTAGAAGTGTTAGTAACATTAAAACACCTTTAATAATATCTTTAATCCAACTCGTGATTCCTTAAAGCAGAAGCATTCTGATGCAAACGGAATGTGAAACAGCTGCAGAAATTAACTGCTTAGGAAAATATACAGAACACTGTCTGCCCTCAACACACACACACACACATGCATGCATGGAATCCCCCAGGCATACTCCACACAACTGCAATATTTGAAACACAAAACCCAGACAATCATTACTCCCTCTACATGGTCCCACATGCAGAATGTGGCACAAGCACCTTGTGAAGACTGTCATGAAACCAGCTCCGAGGAGCATAATTGCAGTGCGAGGTGGCAGGCTCAACCTTAGCGAGCGTCCCCACAGAGGCTCTGCCTCCCTCACATCACATGAGGCTTGGGCTTTTATACTGACCAAAATGCACACTCGTTCCGACACAGGTGGCCAGCCTGTGTCAGAAGAAGTTGCCAGCAATATCTATAAAGGTTTCCAAGGGCTGATAGAAACATGTACATACTTATATTTACCAACTTCTAGTACATGAGTACCACAGAGAGGCTGCATCACAGGAGTTGTGTATGGGGTCCCAAATCCACGGTCTGACACATTCTGCCCAATACCCCTGATAAGAGCATACAAGAGAGCTTTCCATCTCAGGTGGGAAGCACACACACCATGGGAAACCATGCAATATGTCTGCATCCCCCACCCATCTCACTTTTCCCTTTACAGCTGCCCATTTATCATGAGGATCTGGGGGATATAAATCAGGCTTCTTTTCCAGATGAATAGGCTCCAGGTCAAAAGGATGATCCAGGTCAGCATCGGCATTATCAGGCGTCAGAATCTCAGGAGCAGCAACAGCAAACTGATGAACATGCACAGGCTCCTTCTCGGGGTCAATAGGTCCTGAGTCGAAAGGATCGTCTTCATCCCCGTCCTCAGTCTTTGCTGCCGCCGCGGCAACCGGCGGAGGTTCAAGAAGGGGGGGGCGTGCTGGTCTCCATGATCTCATTTTTTGACTTTAACGTCTCTAAAACAGTTCTCCAAATGACTAACAAACTTTTCACAGTGTCATTGCCTTTCGTGGCTGCATTCCACAGTTTAACTCCTGCCCCATTCCACAAGGATATCTCAAATCCGGTAGACTAATCAATCTCTGGGTGACACGTCTTCAACCATTTCAGCATTAACTTTAAGTCTGTCTCTTTAAAGGTTCCTCCCTTCACCTTAAGAAGGACTGAAAACATCCATAAATCAGAGGCTTCTTCCTTAGTAATTTTCTTCCAAGTCTCAAGATTAAAAGCTTCGCCAACTCCCACAATTAATTCCTTACTCCAGAGCAACAATCTTTTTAGCATACGCTCCGTTCTGAGGCTTCTACCTCTGAGTATGTTCCCATTACTGATCTTGCCCCACAGTGTTTGTCCTGTAGGTTCCCATTCAGAAACTTCAAACGTTGCCTGCACAGTGAGCAGAAGACCACGGTCTCGAGACCATTTTAACTGCCTTTGTAAGGCGGCACTATCGTATTCTAGTCTTCTCTTAGAGAGAAAATGTTGGAGGAGCTCCATTACCGCCTGTTCATCTTTGGATAGCAAGTGCCACATCTCCTCCCCGGCCGATCACCTGATCAGGGCAAGATTCCAACTTTGCAACTAGCTGACTTCTGCAGCGCTGATTTCGGCCGGCTCCTTCCCCCTTGTCGTGGTTTAAACCAAATCCCCCAACTCCCGGAGAGTTAGGAAGGAGAATCCAAAGAATGTAGCCCCCACGGATTGAGATAAGAACGGTTTAATTGCTAAGGCATAACACAAAACCCCTACTGCCATTTACTACTACAAATAATAATGATACAGCAAACAGCAAGTGAAAAGAATACAACACCCCACCAGCCACCGACCCATAAACTCACTCCACCCTGCCTGGCCGAGCACCGCATGCTCCCTCCTCCATTTTCCTCCAGAGCTCCACCCCTCCAGCTTTTTCCTTCCCAGTATCCATCCTGGGCATCACGTGCTATGGTATGGAATACCACATTGACTAGCCTGGGTCAGGTGTCCTGTCTCTCCTTCCTCCCGGGCTCCCCTCCTCCACCTGGCTGGAAAAAACCTTGAACAAAAACACCCTCAAAACATGCTCAAACCATGACACCCCTAGTTCCTGATCAGACTTCAAACTTTCTGTGAAGGTTACCAATCTGAAGGTCCCTGTTCGGGTGCCACTTGTCAACATAGGAGTCCCGGACAAAGCGGAGATGATCAATGTGTTCAAGCGATTGCCAAACTTTATTAGATACAGTGCTCTTCTTATACCCTTACACCCTTATGTAACAGACTTGGATACTGAGCTCTAATTGGTTAGTCTAGAGGTTACTATCGCTTACAGAGCTAATGTTTACAACTTGTTATAATTGTGATTAAATACCTTACTCTAAAAATACAGTGGGAAAATACAATCTTGGCAGGGATCATTCTCTGCACGAAAACATGGAAAATTACAGAGGAATAACAAGACAACTGACCTTGTTTAGGCCTGCCAAGAATCTTCTTATTTTAGAGTAACAAGACTCAGCGTATTGGAATTGCTCACTATGTAGCCTTGGCTCTTTAAGAACCCCACAGAAGGGTGTTGAAAAATATCTTT
The DNA here is from genome assembly GCF_012275295.1 of Melopsittacus undulatus. Classification (NCBI taxonomy): domain Eukaryota; kingdom Metazoa; phylum Chordata; class Aves; order Psittaciformes; family Psittaculidae; genus Melopsittacus; species Melopsittacus undulatus. Next base: position 11,774,302 of record NC_047528.1, on the reverse strand, counting down.
ATAAACATTGCTTTTCTACAACAGGAATACATTTAAACACCAATTTGTTTTAGGGCTGTGAATTACACTGAAAACCTGATTCCTGTTATTAAAGGAGTTATTCCAGTTTGGTGCACTTCACTGCTCCAGTATTCAGTATTAATCCATATTTACTGTCAAGAGGTTAGCCAATATCATCATCTTATGTTTGGATATGTTCTTCAGTCTTAAATTGAAGCTAGACTTTTGATAGTTTCTTCCAAGTTATCTGTAGAATTTCAAAAGTAATAATAGGATTAAAATGATATCATATATAGCATAATATTCAAGGGTAAAATTAATTTGATTCACATTTTTGACAATGATTCAAAGAGCTAAAAGAAGTGCACTTAAACAAACTAAAGCTGCACATTAAAGTGAGGTCCAGCAGACAGAAAGATTTCAAAATATAATGCTGAAACCCCTATGCTAACTACTGAACAGACTACAAACAGCACCAGGAAACCAGCAATCATAGCGTCGAACAGCTAAGTATAAAAATCACTTATTTTCACAGAATATTTTTACACAGGACTCCATGGATCTAGTATTTGGGGGAATATTTTCACTGTTGGTTGATACCATCTGAGGTAAGATATCATGTATTATGGAGTTTTTCCTTATGCAGCATAATGCTACTTGATATAAATACTCACTTTTAAGCTACTTAGATGGCATTTACTGTATCTCACTTCTCTGTCCCTGGACAGATTGAACTGCAAAGGTTAAAGTTCTCTATTCACAAAGTGCAGTCTTTTTTGCAAAGTCGTGGTTGTTCTCTATGGTCCTTCTGTGTTTTACTGTGTCAATTTTCTACAAATCCTGTTGAAAACTGAGTCAATTGCCACACTTTTTAAAAAAAATAAAATTGACTTAAATGGTGTGTGGTTTCACACCGCTCATGTTTTTTTTTTTTTCTACATATATACTGGTAGTACACTCGCTATTTGAAGATATAAGGGCTCTTTCTGCCACTCAATGACCTTTTAAAACTGTCACCTACTGTCAGAGATTTCAGTTCTTACTTCATGCTGTTGCTATTCAGTCCTGTTCTGCAAAGATTTTAAAAGTTACAATCTTTCTGGTATACATACATTTATAATTATAAAACAGTTTTACTATTTGCTATTTTTGTGAAACTCTTCCTATTGATTTAACATAAGACTCCAATTTAGTCCCCATTAAAGGAAATGTCAAAAGACTCGCTGTTTTTAAAAGTGCAGAAAGTGGGACCTAAATTCCTCATTTCATAAACTACAGTAAGCCTTTGTAGCCTAGACTAAAAACTTGTGATTCATCTAATCTCTTTTTTAATGTCCACTTCTACTTTAAATCACCTTAATTTTCTTTACAGTCACTAGAGAGGTATAGGCATACATATCTCACAGCAGTGACCTAATTTACACACAGCTTCAAAAGAATGAATTTCACTTGAAAAGTGTCAGGCTCTTATTTAGCTATCTGTTCACTAGGGGAACCTATGACATTATATATGACACAGGTACCAATGTCATAGACCCTCACAGTCAATTTAATTGTCTAAATAGGAATCTAATGTCAAATGGAATGTCCTAAGGTATTCTCCTGGTCACCAGCTACCCATCCAGAATGGTGCAAGATTTCCTTAGTCATATGCCAGCACCTTAGAAATGGCTCATCTACACTGTGATGCCTCAGGGGCCATGGATGGATGTCTTAGGAAACTGATTCATACTCTCATCTCTCTCAGATAAGTATCTCCTACAGAGTGGGCTTCAGCTCCATGTCAAGATATCTAGGTGTCTACATGTAGATGTCTACGTGTAGTTGTCTACACACAAAGTAAATTGCAGGCATCAGCTGGTATCAAATTGATACAACACTACAAAGGCTGAGGTGGGGGTTCATCTCACCTTGAAATAGACATTTGGGCTCAAATCTATTGCTTCAGCATATGCATCTAGTGCAAGTTGAGATTCCTTAGGGAATCTTGCTTGACTTTCAGAAGCTAGTCCAGAAGTGCCTGTTCTGTTACAAGTCCTGTGCTCTACCTGCTACCGTTGTGCGTGTACTGGACAGTCTATTAAGTCCATTCTGTCCTCACTGGAAACAAACATAGTCAAACTGCTCTTCTGCACATGCTTTTCCTGGAAGACAAAAATCTGAATTTCACTCTAATCTGTGCACTCAAAATCAGTTCTGATACCACTTTTTTGTTTCTGATGCCTGACTATGATCTGCCATTTAATGGCCTGCCCATTTACTTCATCTTTCATACCTTTTTGTCTTTCTTTGTACAACTTTGCTCAGGGCAGTCAGATTAATGTAGGACTTTTGATTTTTTTTAGTTTGTTTTCTAGTTGAGCTATATTTAATTCTCCATGCAAATTTTTTGTTACTCCAAGAAGTGAGGTCTCTTACAACAGATAATGCCAGATTTTTGTCTGTGTTACACATAAGGACCATATTTATCTAGCAGCCTCTAATTTGCTGCAACTTGCTGTTCTTCGAAGTACCAGCCTCAGCACCAATATTGTTTTATCTTCTACAGCACCTTTCCGAATCACATTATAAGCATGAGGTGACTGAGATGTAGTTACCTCATTCAGTAGCACCACAATGACAGTATAAATTTTGTCAATGGGAATGTCCCTGTCACTTGCAGTTTTACATTATTATAATGTTTTTTGTTAAAAGCCATGGCCTTACCAGTTCAGACAGATTTCTGCTTTGATTTTTATTTTCTCACACTATTAAAAAGTTAGAATCATTACTTATAACTCCTTTCTCAAAAATGACTGATCACATATCAACCCTAACTATTCTATGATTCTATGACCTTACCTCATACAAGCTCACTGACTGACAGACTGGCAGTAGGCAGGTATTTGCTGTTAAGCACAGCTGATTCTGAATTAACATATTGCCTCCATTGTATTAAATTTTATGATTCTATGAAATTCTTAGTAAATCATTGAATCATTGAATGGTTTGGGTTGGAAGGAATCATCCAGTTCCAACCCCACTGCTATGGGCAGGGACACCTTCCACTAGATCAAGCTACTCAAAGCCCTGTTCAACCTGGCCTTGAACACTGTCAGGGATGGATCAGCTACATCTCTGGGCAACCTGTGCCAGTGCCTCATCACCCTCACAGTTAAGAATATCTAATATCTAATCTAGATCTACTCCTGTTCAATTTAAAGCCATTACTCTTTTTCTTGTCACTGCAGGTGAGACTGGTTGGCCTGTAGTTCCCTGGGTCTGCCTTTTTTTCCTTTTATAAAAATGGGGATTATGTTTCCCCTTTTCCAGTCAAAGGGAATTTCAACAGACTGCCACTACTTCTCAAATACCATGAATAATGGTTAGCCACTTCATCTACCTGTTCCCTCAGAACCTGTGGATGCATCGCACCAGGTCTCATGGACTTATGCACCTTCATGTTTCCTTGATGGTCACAAACCTGATCGTTTACAGCAGGCAGTTCATTCTCCCATTCCCTGTATCTGTCTGGAGCACTTGACAGTGAAGACTGAGGCAAAAAAGTTGTCAAGTACCTCAGCCTTCTCTATATCTCAGATAATCAGGTCTGTTTCCTTCCAGAGGGCCCACATTTTTCCTAGTCTTCCTTTTACCACCAATACAAGCTTCTCTCAATGCCCTTGACATCCCTGTCCAGACTTAATTCTATTAGGGCTTGAGCTTTCCTAACTTGACTGCTGGCTGCTACGAAAATTTCTCTGTATTCTTCCCAGGCTACCTGGACTTGCTTCCATCCTCTTTTTATATGCTTCCATCCTTTTTATATTTGAGTTTGCCCAGGAGTGCCTTGTTTACCCTCACAAGCCTCCTGGCAGTTTTGCCTGACATCCTCTTTGTTGGGATGCATCACTTGTGAGCTCAGAGGATGTAATTCCTGGATATTACCCAGCTTTCTTGGGCCCCTCTGATTACCCTTCTGATGTGAACTGTCTTTCCTCCTCAATCTTCAAGGGCACCTCAGGTTCTGGGGAAAGGCTCTTCCTCCTGCTGATCCTTGCAAATCTCTGAACAGACCTGCAGGGGAAAAAAAAAATCTGAAGTTTGTTGAAAATTAACTAGGACAGCCAGTACTAAAGAGAGAGCTTTGGATTGATGCACAGTTTGTTTTCTGACTGAAGTTTCTTCAGCACAGTGTGTTTCCCACTGTGCAAATTTATTACTTGCAGCCTTTGGGATTTGTTTGTTTCCCTTACAGTTTATGCTGCTGGCTCTACTTTGGTTATGCCATCTGTTCGTCTTCTTGCCTCTTTCTTAGTGTTTCTTTTTCTCCATGTCCTCCATTCCAAGCTACATTAACTGCTGTGTGTCTCAAAGGGTATTTGGTATCTTTTAGATGTACTGTGCAACTGTGAACCACCAGTGCTGAAGAACCTTCTCACATCCACCAAAAAGCATGAATCTGCTTTAAAATATAAATTGTTTTTAACTTTCTAGAAGATTTCTTCATATACACTTGGTTCTTGCACCTCTATTGCACAATGTGTGTATGCTTCCTCTCTCTCCCCCAAGGTCAAGTTTTAATATCTCAGTATTGAATATCTCTTGTTAAAAAAGAAGTCTTGTCATAGTTTATATTTCCTTTTAGTCATTAGCCCCTGAAATCATCTAAATGCAATGGAATACTCAGATTTAATTTTAAAACATACTTCCAGATCCTTTGTTTGAAGAGATATAGTGAAGACGTTGCCACAAATACACCCAGAATGAATATAGGCTAGAAGACTGGAACAGTGACTCAATAACTGACACATAACTATTCCTTAATTCTCACAATTTTTAAAGTAATGTAATCTAATATTTTTTAAATATGGCAGATGCTTTTCATCTGTACATTTCTCTGCCCCTGTGCTTCAAGTGAAAGAAAAATCTTTTTTGGATAAGTGTTCCTAAGTGTAAACTATGAGGGAAAGTTGGAGTAAGACTAAATGATGTCAATCTTTTGAGACTGAATTGGCAATACAACATGCATAGTCTATATTTAGTCTGAAACAGCTTGCTTTTTAAAGCAAGCCACAGTCATTTTAAACATTTGTGAGTGCATGGAGTGCTGGAACACTGTGTTAGCTCAGCCACGTTGTTATGTGCATTTGCACTCTATTGTTCAGCTTCTTCTGTGTGCTTTGTAGCTTATATTCCCTGTGCAAAGCTTTATTTACCTCTGTGCAGTAGCTAGGATGACTTCATGAATCATGGTTTAAGTAAGAGGGAGAACACACAGAGCTGCCTTAATAAGGAGATGGTGAATGAAGGACTACTTATTTTGTATATAGCTATATAATAATAAATTTATATCACAACTAACTACTTTGTAATTTTACAGAGTATAACATTTGGTTGTTTTCTTGCTCATAAACTACCATTTTATATTGAAACCTCTGTGTTCAGTGAGAGGAGATCTCAACATGAAAAATCTTGTCCCTTTCATTCTTCTATTTCATACAGTGGCACAAATAGCAACTGATAAATTGCAAAAGATTTGCCACGTGGGCAGCAATAAATGTGATATGAAAAGATATAACATAGACATTGTGCTGTTTCTAGTGCCTTGTACTTTAATATTGGTTGCATTTAATGAGTGTTTGATTGGTTTTTAGTGTATAGAAGGAGGCCAGTGCCCTTGAAATAGCATTTTTCAGATGTTGCAAAACATATATGTTGAAACGAGCTCCCTGCACAGAAGACAGCAAGTGCACTAAATCAAGTATTTTAAAACTTTATCAGCTTACCAAGTGAGACTATTTACACTGACTGCATAATGTAATCTGTGCTACACTCTAAATTATTGTCTTCTACTTTTTGAAAATGGCAAGCAGTTGATATAGCCCTCTGAGGAATTTGTCATCCCTATGCCTATCCATCTGTCCTACCATCTCCGTTTTTTTGGAGAAACAGCTGTCTTTAAACATTGTAGAGTAATTCTGTGCCAAAGGAATGCATGCATTACTGAAGTTAGTATTGTCTTGTGCATCCTAAAGGTGATTAATTTTTTAACAGGTTTTAAGAGATACATTCATTTATTCAATAGGCTGAACAATAAACATGAACTGTGGAAAGTAGATTGTTTTCTGTTGCTTCAGTTGTTAAGTAGCTGATATATCCCAATGGAAAAACAAAATATTCATCCCACAGTTTCTGTTAGTGTCACACAAAATTATATACAACATTCATAATGAAGAAATAATAATGTTGCACTGTTTCAAGCAAACACAGTGAATAAACTTCAAAGCTCAACAGTTTATTCAGATGAGAAAATTACATTTTTGTAAAGTGAAATAATAATCCTGTTACTATGTTGTACTACACAGAATACTACATATACTATTTAGATGCTACTATTATTGTATCAGTGCTTTTCAGCCTTGTGGTTTAACAAGCAACAGGAGCTATGAAATACTGAAGAGAGTAGAGAATTACCCAGAATGTGATACATTCAATCACTTAGATGGAATTAATCCTGTTTAAGGGTGCAAGTTGGCTGCCTAACTGTAGTCATTTGGGACTTTTTTGCAAAAAAAGTGAAATGGTACTTCCCACTATAGCCTCCATCCACCACTACAGAATAACATGAATCTCCTACGGACCTTGTGTCATTTGTGAGGCTCATGTAGATATCTTAGGTGTCTAGGGCACCTTAAGTGCCAATACAAAATTATGTTCAAGCTTATGAATGTTGATCTAGATGACCACAGTGTAATTCTCTGCACTTGAACTAGTCATCTTATTCTCTAATTCATTAAAACAAACTAACTAACAAACAAACCCCAAGCAACCAACAACTCTATTACTGTGCTCTGTGTGTGGGGTCAACTGCCTGTTAAAAGACTTACTGCTCTTTGCTGTCCAAGAAGTTTAGTGCTTAGCTCAGGTACAGACTGACATGTGGTCACGCGGATCGCAGGCTTTTTCACTAGTAAATGAAAAGTGCCTGTTCAAAACATTAAGGCACTGGCAATCTGGTTTCTCTTCTTGATTAAAAAGGTATCTCAGAAAAACTCTAATCTCAGAAAGCATTAGTTTCCTTGTCACACTGAACCAGAAGATCAATCCAATTACTAGATTAGTATGAAAAAGTGTGATAACGTCCACTTATATTATTTACTGGGGCCTTACTTCATCCGAGTGGTTAGTGCACTTGAATCCCTGAAGTGCACTGTTACTCCTTTTGAGAGAAAATTAGTGGGCAGAAGACAAGAGAGTAGTAAATTACCTTAATCTCCTTTCAATTACAAATGTGCAGTTCCTGCAGACAGGCTTTGAACTGAGTAGATTTTAATAGTAGAGTAGCACAGTGCTGGCTTGCACATTAGAAAATAAAGTTAAAATTCTTCTTGTTTGGGCAAGCTGTGCTGTTGTTTTTTCAACAGATTTCAGTACAGCTTCTCCTTATGTTTTGGTTCAACGGGACCTTTTCTTGGTATAATGGTTCTTATGGACAATGAACACTTACACAGTGTTTTGCATTTGAAGCACTTATTGACTGTACTAGGATATTTCTATTATTTCTTTGACTTGGATAGAGTTAAATTTATTCATAGCAGCTGGTATGGTGCTATGCTTTGAATTTAGACCCAAACTGTGTTGATAATACAGGAATGTTTTAGCTGTCCTTGAGCAGTGCTTACACAGAGTCAAGGCCTTTTCTGTTTCTCACCTAACCCCACCAGTGGTTAGGCTAGGGGTGCACAAGGAGTTGGGAGGGGACCCAGCCAGGACAGCTGACCCCAACTGACAACAGGGTGTCTCATAATGTGTGATGTTGTTCTCAGCAACAGAACTGGGTAGGTGGAGGTTGGTGGGGGCTGTCATTGCTCTGGAACTGGCTGGACATTGGTCAGTTGATGAGGAGAAATTACTTTTTTTTTTGCATCACATGTTTTTATTGTGTTCCTGTCCTCCTCTCTCTCCACGATACTGACCCTAGGTTATTGGTTGGTTTAAAATGGGAATATTCACCGCAGTCACTCCAATAAAGTCTCTAATTTGGACCTGGACATTGGATTTTATTGCTATGTTAGTCAGTTCAGATTACAAGTACATCTGGAGTAGAAACATGTTTTACACAGCAGAGAACACATGTAAATCGAATTAATAACAGCACTTTAAGGTGTTCAGATTTGTCCCTCAGCTTACCAGTGTAACTATTTAACAACTGCTTTTTGATTATTATATTCTATGTTTGCCAGAAAGTTTTGATATGATGTTTTCAGAGAGATTAGACAATTTACTGGAGTGGGAATGAGTGAGGAAAAAATAATAATAAAAAACATCCGAAGAATGAAGAACTAGTGAGATTTCAGCAAGATTTCTATTGAGATTTCAGGTAACTTCCCAACAATGACTAGTTTTATTTTCTGTTGCAAGTTCTCAGCAGCCTCAATGTAAAAAGCTTTAAGGGACTTTTAGATAATATATCTGGTAGCTGCTTTAGCCTAATGTATGCCTAATGTATGACATGACTTCTCAGGATGTCAGCTGGCTGCTTTCCAGCTTGGTTGTGTCCTAATACATCAGGTCAGCAATTCGTCCAAATTATCCCTTTATTTATGAGGAAATGTTTCTATGATTCTATGAAATCAGTAAGAATTTTATGTTGTTAATTCAGCCATTTTTTCCTCATAATCTGCACCGAACTAAAGTGGATAAAATAATTAGATATAAATTAATATTCATATGGAGTTACTTAGAATACTTCCTTTTATGTTCTGAGCTCAATACAGACATCATGCCCTGTAAAAGGCCTGTCTTCTTTAAAAATGCTGGAAACCTATTCAAACCCCTCACTATAATCTACCAGAACTTTTTGTTTTTTTGACTCATCTCTTGCTTGTTAAGACTGGTTGGAGCTTTTCCATTTTACTTATCTTTGATGTCTTTTACATTCCAGTATATAGGTATTGCTTGCAAAACAGAATGCAGAGAGCTTTGAAAAGCCCTGTAAAAGTTGCAGTTTGTGACTTTAGATGTTAATTCAATAACAAAGTTAATTTTGTACATAACACAGAAAGAACTCTAGGAAACTGCAAAACCAGACAAGTGAAAATACATGCCATGTACCTCTTTTTTTATTGGCAGTCTACCCTTTTATTTTTTTAACTTTCAGATTATCAGTAACCTGGTCAAGCTGCTGGATACGACAAATAACACACCTGCTGTGCACACACAGATCTATTTTACATTGTATAATCAAGAGAGGGGTCTCTGCAGTTGATTTATGCATGTACCAAAAGCCTAACATTATTTAAATCACAGATTCAAATAATCCCAGAGAGAAATATAAGGCAATGCACTATAGAAGTAATATTCTACTTTTTTATTTTTAAATGTTTGCAGGTATGGAAACATTTTACCAATAAGGCAAGGGAAGGACAGGCTGTCCCTTTAGTCCCCAAGAATCAAGAAGTCATTTAAGCCAATCTCAGTAATCTAGAAAATTAATAATAGTCTCATAGAAATATTTCTGGGTTTTCTATGCAAATATTATAGGCATTTATAACGTAATTAATTATACTTTACACAACAAAAACAATATTGCTAAATGTTTTCAAATATATGAAAGGCTATGCTCTATATGTTCCTTATCATACCAAATGAATGAATGGTGAAGTGACAAAAAGGTAAAAAAGGAAAAAAAAATTAAAGAACATGTTTGTTATAGCAATGTGCTTATTAAGCCACTACCTTTTAAGATATACAAAAAATGCTTGTCTTACCTATTCATAACATTAAATTATGTGTAGTATCAAAAAAGTGCAAAAAAATCTCATGTTTACAACAATAATGTTTGCCTATTTAAATTAGAACACAGAAATCAGTTTTTATTGGGGTTTCATTTTGTTTGGTTTGTTGGGCTTGCTTTGTTTGGTTTTGTTTTGCCTTTTTTTTATTAAACTCTCTACCTGGCCTGACAATATTCAGAGGAAGTAAATAGGATGATTAGTGTTTTTTGACAGTGATGGCACTGTGAAGATTAAAATGGCAATCAACATGGATTTATGGAAAACGTACCTTATCAAATGTATGTGACATCTTTTTACATGATAAATTTAGTTGATAACTGCAGTTGATATCTGCACTGACATAATGCATTTAAACTAATATAAAGCAGTTCCCCATCTTTCTATAAATTTTGATGAAAATAACTGCTATGCAAAATCAACAAAATGAAATATCAGATCAGCTATGAAAAATGTTTCAGAAAGTAATTAGAAATAAAGTATCATTGTTCAACAGGATGCATAACCTGCATGCCCCTGAAAAGTTAGTTCTTGCTTTTCAACCTCTTCATCAATGATCTGGTCAAATTCGCTGACAATAGATAATTAGTGAGTGCTAAGTAATGAAGAAAGACCAACTCTACCAAATTATATTGATTAAGAAAATTACTTGTCTCTTGACAGCATGTTCTTTAACAGAGGCAAAGAAAGGGCATACATCAGGGAACAAAATATGTAGGTCACACTTGCAGGATGGAAAACGGTGTCCTGGCATTCAGTGACATTGAAGGACTTAAAGGAAATAGTAGAAAAATACAAGAGAGGAGGCTTTACTTGTGTACAGCAGTTGAGAGATTTTTTACTGACATAACTACATAAATTATTTTGCAACTATTTTTAAAAGAGATATTGAAATATTAAAGTAGTATAGAACTAAATTACAAGTCCAACTCAAGAACTGCGAAACTAGCAAAGTATACCCAAGCTCTAACACACTAGAATAGCCAGTGATTGGAAGAACTCTAATTTGGAATACAAACAAGAAACAGATCATAAAACTTTAGATTCATATAATTATTTAGGTTGGAAGGGACCTCTCAAGGTCATCTAGTCTAATCTCCTACTCAAAGCAGTACTAACATTAAAGTTAGATCACTTTGAGCAAAGCCTTGTCTACTCAAATTTGAAAGTCCCAGAGAACAGAGATTTCACAGCCCTGTTGATCAGACTGTTCCTGTCCTTCCCCATTCATTCAGAGGTTTTTCTTCTTATATCCGTCTGAAATTCACTGCAGCTTATAGCCATTGTTTCTCATCTTCTGACTCATGAGGTCGAAGGAGGTGATCCTGCTCTGCTCTTGTGAGAGCTCACCTGGAGTATTGTGTGCAGTTCTGCTGTCCTCAACATAAAAAGGACATGGAACTGTTGGAGCAAGTCCAGAGAGGGCCACGAGGATGATCAGGGGACTGGAGCACCTCCCGTATGAAGACAGGCTGAGAAAGTTGGGGCTGTTCTTGGAGAAGAGAAGGCTGCGTGGAGACCTCATAACAGTGTTCCAGTATCTGAAGGGATCTATAGGGATGCTGGGGATGGACTCTTTTTTAGGAACTGTAATGACAGGACAAGGGGTAATAGGTTCAAACTTAAACAGGGGAAGTTTAGATTGGATATAAGGAAGATGTTCTTTATTGTAAGGGTGGTGAGGCACTGGAATGAGTTGCCCAAGGAAGCTGTGAATGCTCCATCCCTGGCGGTGTTCAAGGCCAGGTTGGACAGAGCCTTGGGTAGCATGGTTTAGTGTGAGGTGTCCCTGCCTATGGCAGGGGGGTTGGAATTTGCTGATCTTTAGGTCATTTCAAACCCTAACTATTCTATGATTCTATGATTCTGTGATAATTCTACACAACTACTGTAGCTTATATTTCTGAAATACAGAACAAACATCGAATTTGTCATTTTTACAATGACATATTAGGAAAGCAAATGACAAAAATATTTGGTATTGTTCACATAAGTTCACATTTAAGTATATATACCTTATTCAAGACATTTTTCTCTTCCTAAACTCTACCTGATCTTCTGTAGAATTTGCTGTTAAGACAAGCAGAAGTGTTCACAAATAAAACCACTTCTACATATGTCAGTACTTTTTTTAAAACTTTCATAGATAACTTTACAATTAAACAGCTTTAATGAATACTATTAGGTCTGAATGGACACCAGTCAGCCCTGCATAACATCTTGCATGCTGTATAGTCATGAATGCTTGTAACATTGCCAATAAATTTGTGATGATAATATTTAACAAAGAATGATTTTGCCAGCTGGAAGCAAAGTTATTCCCTATTCCCTATCCCCCCTATCACCTCCACATCTCTCCGGCCTGTATCATGAGATCTTTATCATCTCAGAGTGATATTAGAAATAAGCAGATGGGACATCGTTTTAGTATCTTATCTAAGGGATAACATCTCCCAGTAGTGCAACTGCCATTCTAATATTGGTCCTTATCATCAATACATTTCAAAAATTCACTGCCAATGTGTGATTCTTGCTGCATGATCTCGTTAGAGGTCTTTTGTTTGATACCTCCTATATGCAGTTTCATCATGACAGCTAAAATTGACTTTTCAAAAGCTAAGATGATTTTACGTAACAGGACCCCTCTTGTCAGCCTTCATTTCCTTGAAGTCAGTTTTCAAACAAATTTGCTGCATTTTCATTATGCAGCGCATCAGTGCAGAAGGTCTCTTCGTTCCTGCCAGCAAGGTGCAACTAGAATAACACTCAGGACCAGGGAGTCATTCATGCACAGGATACAGAAATGCATCTTATTAACTGGGGTGAACCAAGCCTATACAAAACAACCAGTGTGACATGGGGAGAGGAAGAAGCTAAACAAAAGATTATAAATGTTCTCATATAGAATGTTCTATACCATTGCAACAATGGTGCAACAATGAAACACTGTAGAGAAAACACAATTATTTGGCACAAACACCTAGTTGGCACAAAGGTCCTACAACTCTAAAAAGATTATTCCCCTTTGGGTGTTGTGGTTTAACCCCAGCTGGCAACTAAGTATCATTCAGCCCATCACTCACTCCACAACTCCTTGGTGGTAGAAGGGGAAAAAAAGGTAAAACCTGTGGGTTGAGATAATAACAGTTTAATAATTGAAATAATGTATAAGGTTAAAAGAAGAAGAGGAGGGGAGAGAGAGAGGAATCAAACAAACAAATGAAGAAAAACCCCAACTAAAGAAAAAGCCAAGTAATGCACAGTAAAATTGCTCATTACTGTCTGAGTGATGGCCAGCCCATTCCTGAGCAGTGACCAGCTCCTTCCAGCCACCTGCCCCATACTGAGCATGACGTGCTGCGGTATGGAATATCTCTTTGGCTAGTTCGGGTCAGCTGTCCTAGCTGATTATTTAACCAGCAGAACAGGATTAGATTTCCTGTCTTGCTACAGGAAAAACCAAGCCCTGGCAAGCCCAAGCTCAGTATCTCAGATTGAAGACAATGGAGGAGAAAAAAAAAAGTCCAAAAGCAAAATCTGTTGCCAGGCTCTCATCAAATCCTCATAATCCTGAGGACTTAAGCAAGAAACTATATGTCCTTTAATGTCCTCTATATCTTCTATTGCTTTTTGTTTCCTTTTTGAATTTGCCTTTAATTATCTTGTCAAAATAGGAAAGGTGATTAAAAAAGAAACTGCAAAACTATCACTTGCTTACCTGCTACAATGGACTGCTTGACAGGATAAGAAAGTGTAACCAAAATCCACAGCTTAAAAAGGGAATTTCAATAGTTTATGATTGATTGCTCTTCACAGTCTTCTGATTCCAAAATATACAGCGCTGTCTTCTGACTATTTTTGTCAGATCTAGCTAATGAATGTTCATTTACTCTGTAATTTTCCAAATTTCCCAAATTTACAAGTGTGCCTGCCATGCCAACCACGCAATTTATGATCTCCTCAGGAATCTGAAACTTGTCTGTTTAATGCTGCAATAAAACAGAAGTACATTTGTGAGTGTGTTTTCTTAATTTCTGTGAGTTCAGTTTACCACAAATGGTATTCCACAAGAGAAGTCCGTGATCAAAAAGAATTTATGCCTACTTTCCATTCTGACGTGAATATACTGACCAGGATGTGAAAGGAACATAGAGTCGGGGTGTGATTTCTTCCCACCCATTGCATAGCTTGGACTGTTTCCAAGTAAGATTTGTTCTTTCCTTTACAATCCTCTGAAAGAATCCATGTGTTAGAAAGCAGAGCTCTCAGAAATGACCTAACACTTCAAAGGCATGTTGCTTTGTATTGGCATGTACACTGTGATTCTTCCACATTATTTTAAAAAATGCTGAGGGAAATATAATCTGGTCCTGAAACACTCTAACAGAAGTCTTGCTTGAAAATTTCTGATTAAAATATCAATTTTGATGTATGATAAGTGCAACTCTAAATATACACCATTTAACCTAAAGGTTTCATGGTTCCAAACCAAATGTCCCTTAGAGTTCCTGTGACAGCATGTAGACACTATTACCTTTTCCAAGCAGTCTTTAGTTACTTTCAAACAAGCAGAAAAAAGAAGCAAATAAATCTAGTCTGATGCAATCCATTTTACATATGTTGATTACCATTAATTAATCTATTTTCTTTTAATTCTTTAGTAGTCAAGTGCAGGTCTGCTGCTGACCTCAGGATTAATGCTTGGCTAACAAAACTGTAATTATCCTTGTAACACATCTTTGTTTTCTTCTAATCGAATAGAACACACTCAGTGCTCCTGCCTTTTTTTCAGTTTCACAATGGCAAGTTTTTTTATATTTAACATTTAAGTGTTTGAACATACATAATTAGTGGAGATGCTTGGATTTGATTTAAAGAAAAGATTTCAGGTCTTTCAATGGACCAGGACTCAAAAATGGATTTTCAAACACATCTCAAAATCTCAAAAAAGGCAAACAAGTAGCAAAGAAAAGCTAATAAGTATTTATTTATCTATTTATTTATTTTATTTTGCATATTATGGCATATCTCATAACTAAAGAAACATGTTATAAATATATTTTTATATATTATATATGTATGTGGCTTTTTAAAGACTTGTCCTTTACAAAAAATTATCAATCCTGCCATGTAGTATTATGAAATAAAAATCAAGACTTTGCATAACAGATCCTTCTCCTCTCTTCAGCTCCTGTTTTTGTAAATCATGTATTTTTTAGTTGCTCCTACTAATCCATGTATCCCTTCTACTACCTTCTGCACTGATTGTCTAAACAGAGACTGAGGAAGATAATCTAGAATTGTTTATCTCTGTCTCACTTTACGCATCTCTTCTGAGTACATTTTTAACAATTCTGATTTGCCCTCATTTATATGAAAAAAGAGATGAAGTTTGAAAAGCCAGTGTTGTTATATATGTCCATATGTACTGCTTTTTTGCATCTGCTGTTTGCCTCAAAAGGGTCTTCTTTCCCATAGACTGTTCTTCCTCAGTTTAGATTCCCCTTTAGACCCTTTCTGAACCTAATTTATTTTTTTCCTCATAATTCTGCTGTTGTGTGCCACTTTTCCACTCTGAAGTTTTTTAAACTGAGTCAATTTGGCAGTAATCTGCTTTACCCTTCAATAAGTGCTACATTTATAAATAGTGAACTTCCAAGTCAGCATGAGAAGAACTTCTCCCTGATATATTAATTATGCTGCTTTCAGTCGTATTTTATTTCTCCAACAGTGACATCATCTTGAAATGCAGGAGTGCTGGCATCTTAAAGGAGCTGTTTGTTGTGAAGAGATTCCATTTTATATACAAATTTCCATTTTATATACAAATTTCCAAGCCTGAAAAAACTTCAGGTGAATTTACAACTCATTCACATTTATTTTTCCACCATCCTTAGTTGGTAATATATTCTTCAAAGCAATTTATATGTAAATATTTATTTGAAGAAAGGAGAGAGAGTGAGTGAGGGAAACAGGCAAGCTACACCACATGCATTACAGTATATTTTCTTGAAAACAAGAATTGGTGTAGGACCTCTCTCTGTTTCCACATTGCTGCATTAGAAAACAAACTAGATCCATGTAGAACTTTTGGCCAGGTGAGCTGTACAGGTTCTCACACCAACTATGTACAGGTTCTCAAAGCAACTTTGGTCAAAGTCCACGTGGAAGTGGTCATGACCTGCATGGGTCACATAGTCCCCACATATTGTATAATCCCTTATGTAGTTCGAAGTTAGCCCACATAACATGTGCTTAGTGCCTGAGCTAATTTTGATGTAGCTTCCCATTGCTGCAATCACACTTTTGACTACAGTAGATTTATAGCCATTCATTGTCATAGTAAAAAGGTAAAATGCTGAACAGATTTCTTAAAGCAAAGGGATAACGGAGAAGAAACACTGCCAAAGTTAGAGTGTCAGGAGCAATATAGGAAAGAGATGAGAACCAAGCTCTGAAATGCATAAAACGACACATGTATCTCTACCTGTATCTGCCTATCGATATGTATCATATGTGTGCATATATATAATCAAAATATGCAATTCTGTACATTCAAATGCTCTTTGATTTAGTAATTAAGCAGAAGCAGCACTGATCAAGTTTCTCATGAAAAAACAAAACCAATCATCAAAAAAAGAAAACTCAGAGTCCAAATTATGGTTGACTTTGAGAACCATATAAATACAGTAGGTACTCAGGTTTGCAACTAATGCTGCATTTGCAGAGAAAACAGCAACAACTCCTTTTCTTATTCTCCCAGGGAACGGTTAACAAATGAAAGCAATCATTTTAGAACAGGCACTTACAGGATCTTTCCAGATGATCTTTTCCATCTGAGCATTACTAAGTCTGGATTTGTTTTTGGTGTTTTTCTACTTACATGCCAAAATATACCATATGCCACATGATGTGATGTTGAAAAAGAAAACATAATTTCTAAGTCAAAAATGACACACTTCAAAAGAATAATAAGGGAAATGTGTGTCAGTCACCAGTCAGCTTTCTGGACTAAAATCTTTTGAGCTGACATTTTTACTTCTACATTCATAAATGAACACCTGAGCCTGATCCTTACTTTTGAACCATAAATTTAAATAGTGAACAAACTAATATCAGTAAACAGTTATCAATTGTTTGTTATATGATCATTAATATCATCACTCTCCTAAGACTTCCACCTGATAACATCTCTCTAGTACCTTGAAAATGTAGCTAAGGGGTCTTAGAAAATCCTTAGAAAAATCTTTACATCCTTAGAAAATCTTTACATTGCACTTTTATTTTAGTAATAATTATTTGAAGCATTTTTTTGGAAATAACTGTACATCTGAAGCATCTTTTCTTTCTCAGCTTAAGAATTTCTCATTGCTTTCATAGACATGCCTTTATATGACTGTTTACATTATTGTACATTGGAGGGTGAATAATTACATTTGAGACACTTTAAAGATTTTCAAAGGCAGCAAGAACACTGCAGATTTTATATACTGTTTCAAAGCACAGACTCAGTCTGAGCACTGAATAAATTTAAAAACCCCTGAAGTGATGTTTTAGGATTATTTTCACTTTAATTTTAAATTCAGGGCCAGAGTTCATTGCTAACAATATGGGGAACTAATCGGGGAATACAAAAAAAAACAGTGATATTGTAGGCCTATTCTCACTACCAATCAGAGTTTTGCTTTTTGTCTGTATATAAGCAAGATTGAACAGAATTGTCCCTGAAGGTAACAAACAGAACTCTATGAAAGTGAAATGACTATTTATTTGATTTTTTTCAACAACGTATTAAAAAAATATGACATAACATTTATTAGTTACAATTAATTATTCTGTGAATTATTTTACGAAAACCTTATGTTTGCGCTTTCATATGGAAAGAAACATATATCTTCACAGTCTACAGATTACATTTGATTTTACAATTTTAAGGCTAAATGCCTAAACAGAACGTGCTGAAAGTTCAGGGTTATATCGGGTTTGCATGGCAAAGTTTAGGTAGTGGAGGGGCTACAGGAGTGGCTTCTGTGAGAAGTTGCTAGAAGTTTCCCCAGGTATTGGAGCAGAGATTTTCCTGTAGGCCATGATGCAGCCCAGGGTGAGGCAGGCTGTGCCCCTGCAGCCCATGGAGGTCCATGGTGAGCAGATATCCTCCTTCAGCCCATGGAGGACCCCACATGGAGCAGGGGATGCCCAGAGAAGGCTGTGACCCCGTAGGAAGCCCACATTAGAGCAGTCTCCTGGCAGGACCTGTGACCCCATGGAAAGAGGAGCCCATGCTGGAGGAGGTTTGCTGCAGGACTTGTGACCCTGCAGGGGACCCATGCACCACATGGAAGGGACCCACACCAGAGTCCCTTCTTATTTTGTTTTATTTTATTTTATTTTTAAATTCATATTGCCTTACTCTGATTAATTGGTGATAAATTCACCCAGTTTCCCCAGGCTGAGTCTGTTTTGTCTATGGTCTCTCCTTGTTCTTATCTTGACCCATGACTCTGTCCAGCTGAGGAGGGTAGTGATAGTGCAGCTTTGGTGGTCACCTGGTATCCAGCCAAAGTCAACCCACTACAACTGCACCAAACACATGCAAGGTCACACATTTTATTGGCTTTTGCTTTATGAAATGACAACTTACAAACATTCACTGTTTCTTTAATGTGTAGAAGGAGGCTGAACTTTGCAAATCTTAGGTGGACAAAGTGGTCTCGGTTAGACTAATAGAGATCAGCTTAGTTATCCAAACTGCCTAGTCTGCCTGGCCTTCAGCTACCAACCTGGAAGGCTTAACCCAATTTCCTGGGACAGATGCCAGCTCTTTGAAGACATCCCAGGTACCACAGGGGGTTTGAAATATTGTATGATGCCTGTACTTGAGCACATTAATTAAGTACATTAATTTGATAAGCTGAATCAAGGCCTACTGCTTGCCTTATCCTCACTGCTTTTAACAGAAGGTTGTACAAGTGCACATGTAGGCAACTACTGCTTCAAGAATCAGAGCTTTAATCCACATTGTTCTGTTCCACCGAGTTCTGTGTCAACTTGGGCTCTTGAAACAACCTCTACTCTCCACTGCAACTTCTGTTTCTTGAGGGTATTACCATCTTCAATCATTTCTATAAGTGATTCTTCTTCTTCCATCTGACCTCCTAGCACTACTGTTTTGCTGGTTTTTACTCCAAATCCTTGTGTCTGCATGAGCTCAGAAAAAAATGAAACAAACAAAACAGATGGATTTTGTCAAATACCTGACACTATCATACGTCTCTATGATAAAGGTTTTAACCACATCTGGCAGTTTGGTTTATGTGGGAACATTTCTGCTGCAATTGAGGAAATTTGTTTCCAGTCAACCTTAAGCAGAAGAAAGCAGTAGGCATGCAACTCCTGCTCTGTTCTGCAGTTAAAAATGCAAGGGGTGCATCTCAGTTTCTGTGTAATTAATACCCCAAAAAAAGGAATCGCATAATGTTAGTGAAACGAAGTTGGGGTGGCTGTTTAATAATTTTGCCTTTAAATGTATGTTTCATTTTCTCTTTTTAAGTAAATGAAGCTTCTTAGGGGAAAAAAAAAAGAAACAAAAAACCAAAATAAAACAATAAAACCAAACCAATCAATCAAACAACAAAAAAATACCAAAAAAGCTATTGAAAAACTAATAGACTCTTTCAACCAAATAACAGAAGTTGCAGAACGAAACCCATGTATCTAAGAACATGTTTAATTGCAAATGTAAACATCAGAATTGCTTTTGCAAATGGAAATATCCTAATGTAAATGCTAAAAGTTTTGCCAGATGATTGTTCTAAACGTACCAACAAGCTCATCAGGTAAATCAGAAACTCACTTTGCCATCAGTCTTTATAAGCTGTAGTTGAGTTCTGGTATTGAACCACAGTAGATGAATTCAGCTCACATCACAGGTATTTACGTGCCTGAGCACTTTGTCATGTAGGTAGATTAATCTACTTACAAAAATTTAAAAGCATGTCTATAGGATAAGTTAAGAAAATAAAAACCTTTTTTACATCACGCATCATAAACACAAATAAGTTTCTTTATAACCTTTATAACATAATAATGCAGACTTCAGGCCATTGTAATATTTTTTTAGCCATCCTTTTCTAATAAATATATATGTATGTGGCAACTAATTATAAGAAATATAATCAGCAACCCTTTTCAAATCATAGTTCTTTCTTACAGGAAAAAAAATATAGACCAATAACTGGGACAGGAAGAGAGTCTGCGGTGGGCTGCTTAGGAACCAGATGAAATCACATAGACATGTCATTCTGTTGCTATAGTGGAAGTGAAAGCCATGGAAGTTACTGTGACATATTGGATGACCCAGAGATTTACATATTTATTTCCTGAAGTCATTGTTTGTGTTCAGTAAATACTCCTAACACATGAAAAAAAAATCAATTTCACTTGACACAAAAACAAATATCACCTTAATCAGTCTTTCCACAGGGTTACAGCCTTTTTAGTGTTGCACAAGCTATTTCTGTTATGGTTTAAGGTTAATGACATCTCAAGCCTAACAATCTTGCATTAGAACCTCCACATTGCTGCAAAGTAATGGAGGAGACTGATCACTACAAATGAAATATTAAAGATGCATTTTCTTGGTATAAAATTAGTTTTCAATAGATTATTCAAACAGTATGAAAGTTTGGATGATGATATATACTTCAATTTTTATACTTCAATTTCATCTGGCCAGCTTTCTCCAAAGCTACCACTGCCTTTTTAAAGAGATGGAAGATAAGTACCTAAACAGGTGTTTTATTAGCGAACACTGATAGTTTTAGTAAAAGCTGAAAAATCTCAACAACTCATGAGCAGATTCCTTCCTTCCTAATTGTATGCTGTTCTTGCACATTTAAATTATCCTTTTTTATTTATACTCTTATTTTTCTCCTTTTTGTTAACAAACATCTTGCAATATTTTCATGCATAGTTAGTTATGTCCTCTACCTGCATTGAGTGCAATGACTTTTCCTTCCTCTCAGCTGTCTGTCCATTCCCTTACCGTCTGTGAGAGTGAAGATGCAGCTTCCTATCAGCTGATTCAGTAAGAAAGTAAATTCCTAGCCAGTGTTTTACTTCCTACAACATTTGATTAATACAAGCTCAAGAAAGAAGATTTTATAGAAGGAGTCTCCTGTATATAAATATCTCTTTTTGGGAAAACAATTTCTGATAGTGCATTTTACCAAACAGTGTCTCCTGAAACCAGTCTAAGTCCATATTTGGAGCAGACCAAATGATGATTGACTCTGTCTAGTGTCTCTCTCTAGTATGTGTCTCTTCAGTCTGTTCAGAAAATTAATTGTTTTACAACAGAGCTTAGTACTTTCAAAGGTGTAAAGGAAACTGAACAACTGTTTCAGCATCTGATGTTATCAATGAGGTCAGTGATGTTCAGGCAAGCAGTCCGCTGAAGAGAATGACTACGTTTACAATAACTCTGTTATCATCATAGAAATTATAAGATTTGTAGGCAAAATGTTGAAAAGTAAGGCAAATGTGAAGAATATCTAAAGGAAGTGAAGCCTGAAGAGGTAGATTAATGAAACATACAAACAAAACCTCTGAGATCCATTCAAAATATTAAAATTTAACTATACTATTTAAATATATTCCAGAAAACAGGAATAATGTTGCAGATCCTTGGTCTTGACTTCTACTCTGATATACATAACGTTTCATGAGCAGTGCTTGAATGTGTTTGTACAAAAAGCTGCTTCCTTGTAGTTCTGACCAGGGTAATGAAAGTCTGTTTTAGTAACTCTCTCCCCACTCCCCCTCTCACCCCACATGCCCCTTCTCCCCCTTCTCCCCCTCCCCCCCCAAATCTATCCTGCACTACCAGACTTTAAAATGCATTGAAAATCAGTCTGTTACTATATTCTAAAATATCAGTTGTTTGAGGTGGAGAAAATGCACAAAAACATATTTCAGTTCTTTCTTAACCCACACTGGGAGAACATAACCCCCTATATCTTTGTTATTCAGAATAGACCATAGTATGATTTATGTGTTTTGCTTTATTTTTCACAGAATAGTTGAGGTTGGAAGGGACCACCTAGTCCAATCTCCCTTTTCAAACATGATCACCTAGAGCACATTGCTCAGGATTGTGTTCAGACAGCTCTTAAATCAGGGAAGGTGACTCCACAGCCTCTCTGGGCAGCCTATTCCAATGCTCAGTCACCTTCACAGTAAAGAAGTTTTCCTCATGTTCAGGTGGAACTTCCTGTGGTTTAGTTTATGCTTGTTGCTTATTGTCCTACAGTCTGGCACCACTGTGAAGAGTCTGACTCCATCATCTTGACACCCTCCCTTCAGATACTTAAACACATGATCAGACTCCCTTCTGTGCCTTCTCCAGGCTGAACAGCCACAGTGATGTTCCAGACCCTTGATCATTGTAGTATCCCTTCACTGGACTTGATGCAGGAGCTCTGTACTGGGGAGCCCAGAACTGGTCACAGTGCTCCAGGTGAGGCCTCACCAGAGCTGAGTAGAGGGGCAGGAAAATCTCCCTTGACCTGCAGGTAATGCTGGTCCTAAGACAGCCCAAGATACCAGCGGCCTTCTTGGCCACAGGGGCACATTGCTGGTTCATTCACAACTTGTTGTCCAGCAGGACTCTTGAGTCTTTCACCACAGAGCTACTTTCCAGCAAGTAAATCACCAGCCAGTACTGGCACACAGGGTTATTCCTTGCCAGGTACAGGACCCTGCACTTGCTTTTGTTGAATTTCAAAAGATTCAGCCTTGTCCATCTCTCCAGACTGTCGTGATCCTTCTGTTTCTTTATTGTTTTGGGGATTTGCATTTGGTTTGTTGTTGTTTTTATTTTAAACTGTTCTATAACATGGTTTGGGAAAAGGCAGATTTGATGTAACACCTATAAGAAACAACTAAAGAAGCAGATATATGTCACCTTCTCTGTAACTGATGTACCTTCCTCCAAATATTGCTGTATTTAGTGTTTGCTAGAGATGGGAGATAAATCAAATGTTCATCTCCCTGGAGGGGTGGAGGGGGGGAATATATGTATGTTGTCAGCTATATATTTTTTCTCAGACCAAATTGAACATTCAAAATAATATTATTTGCTGTTTTATTTACTAGCAGATATAAAACTAATCACATTGGTGATAGCTAAAACTTCATAATCTTTCAGTGATGATACTTCAGCTAGCTCCAGTACAACTATGTTAGCACGGGGTAGTGCTCAGATGGATAAGCTGCAAACCAAGAATGATTAGGCAAACACAGCCTTTTGGCTCTGCAGCTTCCAGAACATGTCCTGTAGCTCTGTATACCACATACATGCACTAGAAAAACAACAAAATACCCTTTCTGTCAAAACTAACTGATATTTACCCATTGGCTGAAATGGGCTAGATGAGAAGTAAATGAGAAGGATCTGTAAAGATCAGGAAGTTAAACAGGTGCTAGGTGAATACACATGAATCTGTATATCTCATTGAAATTCTTCATCAAATTTTACCCCACCAGTCAAACACGCTAAGATAATTTTCTTTAAATAATTGATTAAAATCTCTATGAATTGTATTATTTAATATTGATTAATTAAATTTCTTTTAAAAATGCAAAGTTCTTAATTCATGAAAAAGAATTATTGTTACTGCTATGAAGTGACCTTCCATGCAGGGATCTTAACATGTACTCATTACTGATTTTAACCTATCATTTGCTACTTGGAATAAGAGATGGACAGCCACCTGGCTGCAACCTCCTTTCAGGCAGCTGTAGAGAGGGATAAGCCTTTTCTCCAGGCTGAACAACCTCAGTTCCCTCAGCTGCTCTTTATGAGACTTGTGCTCTAGATCCTTCATCAGCTTCATTGTTTTTTTGGTTGTCACCCTGCAGCACCTGGAAGACCATGGTGGTACAGGTATCCACCCTGTAGAACATGAAGGATTCCACACCAGAGCAGTGCATGCCCTGAAGGAAGCCGCAGCCTGTGGAGTGCTCACAAATTAGCAGAATCCTGGTAGAAGCTTGCAGCCTGTGGAGAGGGACCCATGCAAGAGCACGCTTTCCAGCAGAATCTGAGGCGTGTAAGGGACCCACACTGGAGCAGTCCATTTCCGAAAGACTTCACTCCTGAGGGGCAAGGATGTAGAAGAGTTTTGAGTGGAGCTCAGCCTTGGAAGAAACAAAGAATAAAGGAAAAGTGCTTTTATTTTTGTTCTTATGTCTGGCTATCCTACTCTGTTAACAATTGGTGATAAATTTCCCCAGACTTGAGTTTGTTTTGCCCATAATACAAACTAGTGAGTGATCTTCCTGTCCTTATTGCACCCCATGTTTTTTTTTTCTCTTACTTTCTCCTCCTGTCCAACTGAGAATAGTGACAGAGTGGCTTGGTGGGTAGTGGTGGCCAGGCACAGTCAACCCGCCACATTGTCATGTCTGCTGCTGTATGAAGACCTTTAAAACAAATACGAAGTTCTTCTCTGCATCTTCCAGACTTTGACTGAGATCAAGGATATCCTTCCTGGATTTCATTCACTTGAGATATAGTGACTCAGAAGTGAAATTACATGACAACAGAATGATGGGAAAAAAATCCACAGTGGTAAACACTACTGTTTAAGCTCAGCTATTCCTTCATTACACATTAATGTGAGCATTCTTGACTATTACTCTGACAGGTAAATCATGGCATTACCTGTGATTTCAAGTGTAGTAGATGATCTTGAAATGATCAGCTTACAGTTTTATTATTGGTGCTGCTGTTTTGTATTTTTCTTGTCTCTGGGCTTTGATGAAGTTCCAGTGCAGGAACTTGACTGATATAAGCCAGAACCACACAGTTGTTGACACTCTGTGAAGATCAGATCAAATCAGACCAGGTTGAAATAACTGTCAGAGACCTGAGCTAGAATACTTGTCTACTTCTCACAGCAGAAAGACATTCTGCCCATTGTACAAACTTTCAGGTCTTGGATTTAGATGCACCATAAAACCTGTGCACAAAGAATTGCTGAAGGACTGCAGTGAGGAAAGAAAACTCACTCTGTTTATCCGGTGAGCCTTCCCCCTAAAAAAATAAAAACTACATTTAGTCCATAATGATTTTATTACCCCAACAAGCACTCTGAAAAACAACAAAAAAGTTGCAGCAGTATTTTCTTTCTGTCTCACAGTGACTTCTGAACTGCTCCTGAAACGTCACTCATCACAGTGTTCTTCAGGTTGTGCATAAAGCTGAATCCAGCCTGTACTGATAGTCTCAAAGACAGATGTGCAAATATTTCTCATTTACTTTTCGTGGAATGAAAATTAGAAAAAAACTTAACGTGGTTTAGAAACGGATCATTGATGCAACAGCAGCGATCCCAGTGGAAACTCCAAATTATCATATAATATACGGAATGCCAGATTAGAGGGAGCATAAAATTAATCTAAGTTAGACTAACTCTTCCTTTTGCTTATGCTGCCTTAAAATTGTTTACATTTACTTCTGAGTTAACAAGATCAGACTAATGTAAGCTAAGATAAACCCAGCAAATGAAAGTAAGAAAGTGTTTTTTTTTTAATTCGATACACTATTTATCAGAAGGACGAAAAATATGCATAAGAATGCAATAGATTTTTTTCATTCATATGGTTTCTTCAGATAATCAACAATTCTGAGGATAGATGACTTTGTCCAGCCATTTCTGAGATCATAACTCTTCCGTGGTATTCACATGCACTACTGCTTCTATGAAGATTAATTTAAGAAGTTATTTTTATTATTACTATTATGTAAAATATAATAATTTCTACTTTACAAGAGCATCTCATATTAGGAACTTCAAAGAAATGGAACAGAGTGAGTCTCTGTCTTGAGAACCTACAAAATTCATGCAGTTGCTGATGCTAAACTGATGGCATTCACAGCTTGTATGATGCAGTAGAGACATGAGAACCTCTGGATGATAATATAGTCTAGGAAGATTATCTGTGAAGGAGTCTTGCAGAATAGAAGAAAGAAAAGCACAGCTGATAGGACCAGAGCATGGTGTAACAAGAAGAAAGATAATAATGCCACAGAAATTTTAAACCCTTTATGAAGATTTTACAAGCACATAGCCAGATATCCAAAGGAATTTGATCTCCATGTAACATTCCAGCAGATACAGGTCTTCCACAAGTCCAGTATCCTATTTGTTCTACATACTAGGTCTCATGTAAATGTCTCAGACACCTTAGGAAAACAAAATAAATAAATACTTATTGCTCTGAATTCTGCCTTTGATGTCTAATGGCTTTGATGACAGTTTAAGCACTTTAGTCACAATTAAGCACTTTTTAATGAACAACAAATCTAAATTTCTTAATCTTGAATCAAATACTGGTTCAATTTCAATCTGGTAATCTCAGGCTGAATCCCACCTGCCATTTCCTAGCACTGAAGTCACATATATGATATGTAAAGATTAAGTGTCTGTTAAAATATTGGTATATTATCAGCTGGCATATATTGGCCTGGTCCTAATTACCTCAATCAGATGGCCTTTCTCAGGTAGAAAATTCCAAAGAAGATTTTTATTTTAATCCTGTTCACTCTTCTGCTGTTGCTTCCTGAACAATTTTCAGGGCTTCATGTTCCACCTCTATCTTACTAATCCTTCATGAAGAACAGAGCTTGTTTTACAAGCCAATTGTCACTCTATATTTCTTTTTTCATTTTATAAGGGTTTTCAGTCTTTCTGGATAGTGAATGCCTCTCTGCCTTCCAAATGGAGTCCCAAAACTGGTTCCTCATCTTGACATTTCTCTGGTTTGCTCTTCACCTTTACTGTCACTGCTTCATATCTGCCCTCAAAAATAATTTGGTACAGATTTCACTGATGTCTCTCTTTGTACTCTCACTATTTGTTCTTTCAGATAGTTTCTGTTCCTTGGCAAATATTCCTTTCCTGTCATTCTAGAAGTGATAACATCTATGATTTATATATTTATGCATTGATAAATGAAATGGTCACCTGGGGACTCTGAAAAATCTTTGTGACAAATGAATAGGAAGATCTGAAACTAAAGGTCTGATCTCAAAAATTATCTCTGATATGAAGTTGGAGACTTATTCTTAGAGACTCAGTTCCAAAGAAGCTAACTCAGCCTTTATCAAACTCAATAAAGGTGGGCAACCAGCCTTCTTATAGTGAGAACAGAAATAAGGCTGGGAAAAGCAGAACTGAGTGCTCTGGGAAGATAGCCATTATCCTACACATTTGCAGTCAAGTCATTTCATTAAAATTTGCTCCTTACTCCTGGTGTTCTAAGTCAACAGGGAAATACTTTGCAGTTTATTAGACTCCTGTTTCTCCTGAGAGACATAGGATATCACAGGGCTTGTCTGTTTAATGCTGTATCAACATTTCCTCTTGGGAGAAAATACCATTTTCACTCCCTCAAGTGAGCAGCATTAGAAATCAGTTCTGATTAGTGTTCTCCTTGTTTCATCCAGGTTCAATTAGTGGAGGATATTGAAACTGTGAATTACCTGTCATCCAAAGCTTCCCGGTATGTTTACAAAAGCAAATGTACTATATTATAAGAGTATTGTATATGAAAATTGAGCTATTTATTAATATTTTTTACAACACCCTAGTGCAAACATTAACTAGGAAATAAAGCTTATGGTTATTTCTTGCAGTATGTGCTTTGATTTCCATCCCATCTACACCACTACCCATTTTAAAAGTCCAAAACACTACAAGAATGAAGAATATTTTCACTGCAGTTTCAAGTGTATTTCATCACAGAAAAAAATATTTTGAGCTCATGGAAGAAAAGGAACTTCTAAGGCGTCTAGTGGATTTTTTTTTTACCAGATGGTCTGTACTGACTCTCCATGTAGTATTTGACTCTCCATGGAAGTAAGGAAATTGCATCATGTTTACAAATATGTCTGAAAACCTGTAAAATGGATGGCAACTCAAGGCTGAATTTTGTCTACAGGCAAGGAGCAGGGGAATAAGGATATTTTAAAACCTCATTTGCCTGACTACACCAGGTTTCATTTGAATACTGTGTAGCCAATGTTTGGGATCGAACAAGGCAGGAAAAAAAAGTGATAAATACGTGTAGTAATTTGGGCAGGAAGAAAATGAGCACTTGGGAGAGAGTATGTGCTTTGATTTTTCTGTCTGACTTTCTACTTCAGTAGAGGAAATTGGACTTTTTTATTTCTTGGGGCTATTAATGGGACATAACTATCATTGATTTAAGTTACATTTAATGCCCGAAACTGCTCTTTACATATCTGAAACTGAGTGACTTATATTTGCCTCTGTAGCAAGAGACACAAGATATCTCATTATTGACTGAGAAGTAAAAAAATCACACGTTGGTATTTGCTGTGATATAGCTGAAACACCACGTGTCCCCACCTTCATGAATTTTATAACTTTTTTTGTGGGCCCACGGCCGTAATCTCATGCTATTCTTCTCTTCTTCAAGAGGAAATGATAAGCCAGCAAATATTTTTTTAAGCGTTTAGGTACCTAAACATGTAAATTAGTACCTACTATTTCAGAACCATGCAGAATCCTAAATGTCATTGATCCCTATGGGGAATTGATGCCCAGGCTCCTCAAAATTACAGTGGGATCCTACCTGCATCCTTAAGCATCTAAATGCTTTTGAAAGTCTGGCTTAAGGTGTCTAAAATTACTTTGCATTATTGGTTAATTCTGTATGATTCCATGAATAATCCAGATACATGCAATTTTTGATAACATGGATTTATTTTCTTTGCAGCTATACATCACTAAAAATGCTGAAGGATAAAGACGTGTAACAAGACATCTTCAGCAGGAAAACTACATTCTCCTAGAGCATTCTGTATGCTGATTACATCTCCAGTGTTTTATTAATTGCAGTATATTTAAGATAAATTAGTCTTTATTAATGTAACTTTCTAAATAAAATAATTTGGTTTCTGTTTATATGATTATTTTTCATTCATATTTTCAAGTCAAGGAAGATACTGTAGCAATCTAATAGTTAACCATAGTAATGACTGATTTTCAGAAAGCTATTGTTATTGTGAGACATATTCTGTGATTTATAGCAGCAATCATGTTTGTTTGGGGTCTTTTTTGAAGTTGGGAGATGAAAGATAGTTGGGTATCTGCATTTGAAAATCAGTTGCTCCCCAGCGATGAATGAAAATTCCCACCAATCAGAACACAGAAATCAGTCAAGAAAGTGTTAATACTTGCAGTTTGCTAGCTCATAAAGCTCTTCTAACCCTGCATATGAAGTTTGGCTTCTTTTAGTCTGTTTTTCCTTATTATATCTAAAAGATTAAGCCCTAATCATTAGCTCCAAAGAATTCCTGATTAACACTTGATTCATGTAGTATTTGCGCACATAATAGACAGCTGAAAAATTGTCTTAACATTCGACAAGAATGCATATAGCATATTTTATTATTTAGCTACATCTGATTTGACACTTGACTAGAAACAGATACCAACCTTACTTTTATGTGCTTATGTTGTCTCTCTAGTGATTAAGTAAATGCTTAAAGATAATAAATAATGATTCATTATATTCATTATATTTTCATATGTTTCGTTGTATTTTGATTATTTAATGACATTAAATTCATTGACCTGCATTCTCTTTAAGGTGAAGGTCAAGTCTTATGCTTCCTTCTTAGAAACATAGAGAGGATGCTCAGATTCTGTTGTATACATGATCCTTCTGGTTATTCAAATTGATATGTGCACTGTTGTAATGCAACATGGAAATATTGTATAAGTAATATGAATACTTGCAGATGACAATATGGGTTGTCATTATGCATATCATTTTCATTTTGTCTGCATAAATGAAAGTTGCAATATTAATTAAAATTCCTGCAGTGCACTGAAGAGGTAGCTGACTTATGTAAAAAAAATATTAAATCTGCTTGTTTTGCTATAAATGGGAAAAAAAACTGAAAAATCCAGACATCTGAGTGCTTCTTTCTCACTTGAATTCATACTAGCAAAAAATATTTTACTATAAAATGAACAATTATGACACAAAAAATTGAATGCTAGCTTCAGGAGGTTGGCATCAGCCCCCCTCACAAGCATGTCAAATTCTTTCTCTCCAGAATATCAACTGAACCACACAGCTTGGAGTGTTCCCTAGACTCTCTTTTATTTTTGATGTACCAATAGAATCCCTTCCTGTTCATATCCCTAGCCAAGTTTAATTCTAAGAGGTCCTTAGCTTTCCTAACCTGATCCCTAGCTTCCTGGACAACATCCCTGTATTCATCCCAGGCCACCTGTCCTTGCTTCCACTTTTTATAAGCCTCTTTTTTTCTTAGAATTTTTCTCAGCAGCTCCTTATCCATCCAAGGGGTCTCCTGGCCCTCCTGTTGCACTTCCTTCTATTGGGATGCAACACTCCTGAGCTTGTAGTAGGTGATCCTTGAATACCCGCCTACAGTCTTGGGCCAACCTGTCCTCTAGGGCTATATCCCATGGAACCTTACCAAGTAGGTTCCTGAAGAGGTCAAAATCTGCTCTCTTGAAGTCCAGCGCAATGAGTTTGCTGCACGCTCTTCTCATTGTCCTGAGGATCTCAAACTCGACCATCTCATGATCACTGCATCCAAGGCTGTCCTGGAGCGTCACATTTCCAATGAGCCCGTCCCTGTTGGTGAGCACGAGTCAAGCATGGCGCCTCTCCTTGTTGGCTCGTCTATTACTTGTAGAAGGAAGTTGTCTTCCACACAATTGAGGAACATCCTGGATTGCTTGGGCAGGTCCATACTGTCCCTCCAGCAGATATCAGGGTGGTTGAAGTCCCCCATGAGAGCAAGGGCCTGCAAGTGTGAAGCTATTTCTATGGTTAGAAGCAGTCTATCATTCCTAGTTGTGTGTCAGCTACCTTCTGTAAGCCAAAAGAGCAGGAAAGCTCTGAACTCATACCATTCGTTCATGACCAAATCCTTTTAAAACAATAACTACTTTAATGCTTACCATCTCTTTGTCAATGACTAATTGATGTGAATCTTGTTTTATATATTTACCGAATAGAGTGTGTTTATAAACTACAATCTTAACAACAATAACAACAGTAATAATAATAGTAATGACTTGCACAACTTTTTTCCTGAAATCCATGGGAAACCATCTGTTGAAGCATAACATTATTTGAAAATTGTTCCAAATCTCACTTACCTCCTGTCTTCTCCTCCAGCTCACTCCAGTCACTTTCAGTTACCAATCCAGAGTACATAAGTGTTTAATATTTCATTGACTTATATATTTTCCTACTGCATACTTTTCTGTTGTGGCATTACTAATTAAACCATATGAATGTAAATAACCTTTTCAATAATAACTAAGAATAACTGGAAGAAAAAAACCCACTACTATTCCGTATGGGGCTAGATTATAATAGATGGATTGTGCTAGTATTTGATAGTCATCTGTATTGATAGAGTTATTTTGAATGAATAAAGGGATGTTGTCCGTGAAGTTAGGGACTGGGTTAGGAAAGCTAAGGCCCAATTGGAGCTAAACTTGGCAAGGGTTGTTAAAGATAACCGGAAGGGATTTTATAGGTATGTAGCGGCAAAAAAAAAACAGACTAGGGACAACGTAGGCCCCCTCCGAAAGCTTTCAGGAGAACTGGCTACACAGGATATGGAGAAGGTTGAGGTTCTGAATGGCTCCTTTGCCTCGGTCTTCACTGGTAAAGGCTATGACCACACCACCCAAGTCTTGGAAGGTGGATGCCAGACTGTGAAAATCTAGACATTGGGCCCACTGTATGAGAGCATCTGGTTCGAAACCATCTTAAGAACCTGAATGTACACAAGTCCATAGGACCTGATGAACTCCATCCGCAGGTCCTGAAGGAGCTGGTGAATGAAGTTGCTAAGCCCCTGGCCATCATATTTGAAAAATTGTGGCAGTCAGGTGAAGTTCCTGATGACTGTAAAAAGGGAAATATAACCCCCATTTTGAAGAAGGGGAAAATGGATGACCCAGGGAATTACAGACCAGTCAGTCTCACCTCTGTGCTTGGGAAAATCTGGAGCAGATTCTCCTGGAAGGCATGCTAAGGCACATGAAAAACAACAAGGTGGTTGGTGACAGCCAGCATGGCTTCACTAAGGGAAATCCTGCCTGACCAATTGGGTGGCCTTCTCTGGTGCGACTAGGGAACTGATGGACAGGGGTGGAGCAGTTGACGTCATCTACCTGGACTTGTGCAAAGCGTTCTACACTGTCCCACATGACATCCTTGTCTCTAAATTGGAGAGATATCAATTTGATAGGTGGACCACTTGGTGGATAAAGAACTGGCTGGATGGTCGCACTCCAAGAGTTGTGGTCAACAGTTCAATATCCAGCTGGAGACCAGTAACGAGTGGTGTCCCTCAGGGATTGGTGGTGGGACTGGTCTTGTTTAACATCTTTGTCAGTGACATAGACAGTGGGATTGAGAGCACCCTCAGCAAGTTTGCCGATGACACTAAGCTGTGTGGTTTGGTTGATATGCTAGAGGGAAGGAATGCCATCCAGAGGGAACCTTGACACACTTGTGAGGTGGGCTGATGACAACCTCATGAAGTTTAACCATGCCAAGTGCAAGTTCTTACACCTGGGTCGGAGCAATCTCAAGCACAGCTACAGGTTGGGCAAAAAGGAAATTCAGTGCATCCCTGCGGAGCAGGACTTGGGGGTGTTAGTCAATGAGAAAATGAAAATGAGCCAGCTTCAGTATGCATTTGCAGCCCAGAAAGCCATCTGTATCCTGGGCTGCATCAAAAAAAGTGTGACCAGCAGGTCATAGGAGGTGATCCTACCCCTCTGCTCTGCTCTCGTCATACCTCACTTGGAGTATTGTGTGCAGTTCTGGTGTCCTCAACATAAAAAGGACATGGAACTGTTGAAACAAGTCCAGAGGAGGGTCACGAGGATGATCAGGGGACTGGAGCACCTCCCGTATGAAGACAGGCTGAGAGAGTTGGGGGTGTTCAGTGTGGAGAAGGCTGCATGGAGACCTCATAGCAGCATTCCAGTATCTGAAGGGGGCCTACAGGGATGCTGGTGAGGGACTCCTTATTAGGGACTGTAGTGATAGGACAAGGGGTAACGGGTTGAAACTTAAACAGCAGAGGTTTAGACTGGATATAAGAAGAAATTCTTTACTGTTAGGGTGGTGAGGTACTGGAATGGGTTGCCCAGGGAGGTAGTGAATGTTCGACCCCTTGTGGTGTTCAAGACCAGGTTGGATGAAGCCTTGAGTGATATGGTTTAGTGTGAGGTGTCCCTGCCCATGGCAGGGGTGTTGGAACTGGATGATCTTATGGTCCTTTCCAGCCCTAACTTTTCTTTGATTCTATGATTCTATTCAGTATATGACAGAACACTTCATGACAAAATAAAATCAGTATTTCTCAGCAGAAAAAACAAGGAAGACATTTTCAGGGCTACATTTTCAGGCTCATACATTTCTAAAATGTAAATAATATTTTTAGTAAAACTGAAAGTTGTCCTAAGAAATGTTTTAATTTTTTATTTTCCTTTCAAATTGACTAACAGTGCCACTCTTAGACCTACAACTTGAAGATTAAATCTGTCCTCTATAATCTTAAAAAAGAAACAGTGGGGGATTTGGTGGAGGCAGGTAGTTGTTATTTTTAATTAATGTTTCCAACCCTTTATATGGTAAGTCTTTCTGATGGAATGTAAAAATGTTCAGAACTGTTGGGTTTCCTTTCAGTGCTTTAGTCTATTAAGAAGCTATTGAAAGTTATGATGATATATAACTTCAGAATGTACAGGTTAATTACAAATGAGATCTGGTTTTAGGACCCTAAGACATTATTGGATCTTTACTCTTCTCCAAATTCTGAAATTCTGAAATCCATTCCAGTGACATTTTTCTACATACTTTTTTTTGTCATTAAAAAGGCTTTTGGCACAATATGAGAGTTTATATGATGAAACTCATAACAGATTAATTGAACTTGAAATATAAAACAGGTAAAAAATTAAATGTCATGCTGTGTTTTGGAGAAATAAATAAATGATCATTACTATTTGTTTTCAAAACAACCAAGGGTAGAAATGAAATTTTCTTGTATGACAAAAACAGAATAATGAAAATTTCCTTAGGGGCTTACTGCACTTCAGGTTAAGCTTTGACAACATGTCCTGGTAGAAAAATTCCAGAAGGATGCTACTGTTGAAAAGTAAAAATGCATAATTTCCTAAACTATGAAAATTGAGATATAATCCAAAATGGTAACTAATTTCAGGGTGTGGGGCATGGACTTTTCCGCTTTTGCTTGGGAGCTTCATCAGGCTCAGATCCTTACTTTTGTGTCCCATCCAAGCTGCATATATACATATGTGTTAAATGCCCCATGGCAGATTAGGTATTGTATTTCGAACCAGTTTATGTTCTGTGGATAAATCAGTTGCAAAGCTCTGAGCTTCCTACGTCCTAAATCTAGTCTGTTTCTGTGTTATTTTTGTCTCTTTTATTCCTCCATTTTTAATTACCAGCTTCATACTGAGAGTTTAAAGTTATTAACCCTTTCAGCACTCCAGAAAGCTAAGGATTTTGAACAGTGTATAGAAGATCATACAGTATGTCTTGTCTTTGACAGAACCAATTGATTTGTTCTTGCTTTACAAGAAACTGACAGTGAACCTTGCAACTTACTTCACTGTTCAAATTCATGAGTACCATTTGGCAAATAAGTTGCATAGGCTTTTTTTCCCCTAAGCACACCTGGAATTTGACTAATAAAACCACTTAGTATGATCACTTGTAAGAGCCAATTTTAGGTTAACCAGATATTTAAATTTCACTGTTTGTAGTGTTGCTTAATTTTCTTCTAAGCTATTGCACCGAATTCCTAGGCTGCTGTAGCTAAGAAGATAGTTATTTAAATTAGCTGCTCTGTGAAAAGTTTAAGAAGAGACAGCTGTAGTTTCTGAACAACAACTTTAGCATTTACTTTTATTATTATTAAGTTTTAAAATAAACAGATGCAATTTATAGCATTTTCATATTGGTCCATTCTGATTGATTCAAATATAACTTACCCCTTACCTTTACAAACCACTCTCCACTCCTGTTCACAGGCAAAAATAGTAATTCTATCAAACACTATGATTACATTAAATCTGTCCACTGTGAAAAATGTGGGTTGTTTTGTTTTGAGTTTTTTAGTTAATAAAGCATTCCCATGTAAATTACATGCTCCGTTATTTTTTGCTTTCCTGTTTTTATAGTATTAATGTGCTCACATACAGTGGAAAAGAGTCAGAAGTTATTTTTACCTGCTTTTGAAATCTAAGTTATATCTTTTAAAGATTCAGAATAAATGTGCAGCTTAATCAAATATTTGGTCAAAATACACAAATCACATTTGTCAGGGAAAAAAGATACATGTAGATAAATAAGTGGTTCAGACTTTCCTCTTTGCTATTGGAGATCTTTCATTCAGTGTCTTTTCTAAAATGTAGGGAAGAATTAGAAAAAAAAATACATCATTATAAGGAAATGGAAAGATAAAAGACAAAGCATGAAATTATTTTGCATAAAACTTGCTTATGTCATTCCAGTGAAAAACCTGCTGAATATTCAAAGGGAATTGTAAACTTCAGACATACAATAAACTGAAAATCTTTATGGGAACTAAAGAAATTATGCCTGATGTTAAGAGAAAACATTTTTAAATAAAAGAAATATTGTGTTACATTAGATAACAGTAACATTTGCCAGGAAAAAGTTGACAGAAAATTGGTTCAAAGAATACCCAAATTCCTCTATTATTATATCTTTCAAGGCTATATACTCATAAAAAAACAATTATCATATCATTACCTTTGTACTATTAAACTAATTTTCTATTTAAGCACTGATGTGAACATACTTAGTTGACTGAAGGAATGGAGGGAATCCCTGTATAATATTCTTTAATGGGTTGACTTTAGGGACAGTCTACCTTTCATAAACGATAATGAAGGCTGAAATGAAGGTAGACAGAAGACTTCAAGTTTTTGGTGCCAATCCGTGCTGTGACTATGGTGACCATATGACCATGTTGAAGAGATTATTCACAGTTTAATTTAAATGTTTTCTCATATTTCAATTATTTCAGTATAGGTACATACTAAAAAAGAAAGATTTTGTCGTATGCTGTTTAATAATATTTTGCTTCCCTTCTCCCCTAAAAGCAGTGACTTGTAAACACCAGTTCCTCTGGTTTTTTTTTAATAGAGAATAAATTCAGAAAGACAATAGTTGGATGGTTACCTTTTATATGTATCTGTTACATATATAAACTGTAGCTATTTTGAGGAAATCATAGTTAAATGGGATGAATGTGTAAAAGAACTGGGGACATTTGGAGAGTGCTGAACTCACAGGAGGAATATTATCATCATTGCCAGCATAGCTCACAGCTGTTTGGTGCCTGCCTGTCTGGATGAATCCACAGCAGTGGGTGATGCACTGATGTTCCTTATGTGGTGAGTGGGAAGAGTTAGGTACTTCAGAGAGAGATTTTAAAAAATATACTAAATAGGAATCAGGTGAAAAGGCTGACAAGTGTTTCTTATGTTCCATCAAAAGAGAAGAATCTGCGTTTCCATACTTTTTGCTAAGAAATGTTCATGTGTTGTCTGCAGTAATGGCTTCACGTACTCGGAATCAGACATTAAGTTAGCCAATGAATCCCACATTCTTCCCTCTAAGTGAAAGTGCTGGTTACTGAACTAGAGAGTCAAGCTGTCTTTGGTATGTCTTTTTAGCCTAATCAATCTTCAGGAATTCCAGTATCAGTTCTGGTAGGAGGGCTCAGAGTGTCTAAAATAGTCTTTAGGTACAGCCCTGTGAATGATAATCATCATAATACACTCTCCAGAGGGGTAAAAGTGCATTTTGGTCACTCGAGCAAGGGAATCTTGTATCTAACTAGAAATTAGTACAGAAAGAGCTTTAAGGGAAATGGAAGGTGTTGCACAAGAGGAATGCTTACTGACTATATCAAAGGATTCAGCATTAAATAGGTTTTGTAGGTTTTGTGTTGCTCTTCCATTACTAAAGCTGTCAGTGTCAGGCTAACAAAATATTGAGTACCTGTGGGACTTCATTGTAAAGCAAAATGCAACAAGACATAACAGAAAAGTAAGTATCTATTTTATTATACAGTAACTGAATAGGATTTGGCTCCATAATGATTTGTCCAAAGTTGCATGAAATATTTTTGAAAGCACAAGGAATAGAGCATCTCTAGCTAAGCCCTCTCTGAGCACCTTACGCAATCTTTCTCTGCTCGCTATTGGCCCGGCAATGAGGTGACCTAGAATCTCTGATCTGGAGCAACTCAATGACAACTCTTATTTCTTTCATATGGTCCCTTGCTCCTGTGGATTTGCACAACCTGTTACAGAACCCAGTGAACAGTTACATTTCAGTTATTTGTTTAAAGTTAACTGAAACAAAAAAATAGGCTATTGTTTAAAAATACAAAAATAAATTCAAATTTATAAGATTTTCCTTTTCCCTTTCCACTTTAGAAATGTAGTTCAGGAACATTTTAAATTGGAACTATCCTAACACAATATGCAAAAATCTCTCATTATTCAAATTAATTTGGAATTTTTCAAATTAATAATTTGGGAATTTGAAATAGTCTTATTTTTTAGACTAAGTAATTTTGGTTGACCTGAGACTGTATTGTTCATCAAATAAGCTACTATCCAGAAACATCTTGCTCAGCTCTCTGCCAGCTGCACCCTCTTGAAGTTTCAAGCAGCTCCCTGTTTTCTGTCATTGTGAAGTGAAGTAGGGGGAAATGAAAGGAAAAGAGATGACAGTTTTGTCATAATTTCTTGTGTATAATTGATCATTGTCAAAAATAACCTCTTGCCTGAAAATGCGATGAGGTTAATTTGGTGCCTGCAGATATCTCTGCTGTTTCTTTACTCACGACTTCTTTGTTACTCTCACAGGTGCCATTTGTGCTTCCCCCACTACCGCCTGTAGTGCAGAAGTGACAGTCACACCAGAGGCCATGGGAGAAGTACTAGCATGAAATGAGGTAGCAACAAGAAAAATTGCAGTGTCAAGAAGCAAAAGTATAAGCTGACAACAAAAATAGCACTTGTATGCAACCTATACACTGGAAAAGATGGTTATATCCTAAATTATTCTTCTGCAATTATATTTCATTTATCCCTTCATGAGCATCATTTAGTGGTGTTTTGAGATTCTTTTTAAAATAGCAATTGCCAATATAAAAACTATCTACTGGAGACATTTAGTGGGAAAATACTGGACTGTATTCTTCATCTAAGTGCAGTCCAACCCACGTATCTTCTGTATGTTTTCATTCCAAACAGCTGGCATTATTTAGTCTGACAAATGAAACACTTCAGACAGTTTTTCAATTGTTGTAATTAAAAACAGGAAACAACAAGGTAAATAAAGTAATCATGGGATCAATAAAGCATTATTATTTTAATGATGATCTCAAAAGCCCAGATCAGAAAATGCTAGGTTTCAATGTACAGGAAATCTTAGCAAGCACACAGTGGTCTCTGATGGAGCTCTTGAGCAAAGAACTAAACAAAAAATTGAGCTTCCTGTGAAAATTCAACTCTTTGTCTCTGAAAGTAACAAAATGGATTTCTGGGGAACTGTCATAAGCGAAGATGCTGTGATAAGATGGGAGGGGTGGAAGATCAGACAGGAATCATGACTGAAAAATAAGATAGGGGACGAAACCTGGGGTTCATGCAGGAAGAGGTAGCTCCAGTGATGGAAGATATCAAAGTACCAATGCACACTCTACCTAAGGTGTGTTGAGTTAATGCTTGTGAAGAATATCTGGGGGAAATAGAGAGCCAGAACCACCTTCAGTCACTTTGTGCTGTGCTTGAAAAACAAGAAGCCTATCAGACTGAGGCTCACCTAGTTAGTTGCAACAAATGAATATCACAGTGACATGATCACGGGCTGTGACATGGAGGAAGGCAAAGAGTAAGAATGCACCACACCATCCAGTGCAGTATTATGGCTGGGCGACTGCATCCTTTCTGTGTTTTCCCTTCCATGGATATCGCAGAGCATCCTCTAGCACCCACAGTTTTCTCTTTAGTGACTACATCTTTGTGCATTTTGCTACACTTTACCCTTCCTATCCCTATGACTTTGCCAGATCTACTGACAGGATTAGTGACCCTCCATGTAATAATTTGCTGGTTAACCAATATAATGAATAGTGTGAATATTTCTGTATTTCTTAAGGTAGGTTTGTACTTTTCTGTCATCCATTAATGTCCTGGTAGAAACTGTCTTATTTTGCCAGTTTTATGTTTTTTCAGCATAACTTTGTAAGTTGTTAAGTCTTAAATGTCTGATTATTATAAGATCTACATATGGCAGTCTTTACTGGTTGTGTCTTATTGCCGAAGCATTTACCTTATCAGGGTCAATAATTTCACTGAGTATTGCAGAAGTACCTTGGCAACTTAGAGATTTATAAGAACTGTGAAGCATTTGCTTTACTGATACTGATGACCTTTGGATGAACTAACAGCAGGTTTATATTTTTGCAAAAGATAAATGCATTAACAGTATATGATTAACAGTAACAGTAAATGCATTCTGCAGTATGTGATAAATGTTGAATATTTTTCTCAGGGATTAATATTTCATTTTAATTTCTTTAAGAACAGTAAAATGAGGTCAGATTCTTTAAAAACTATCTTAATAACTCCGGTAGGATTTTTATGAGAACTGTAAGCATTGTTAGGGAAGTGCATCTTAAAAAAAAGATAGCAGAAATACTTTTTGAATCAATACATTTCTGGAGTTAAGTCATAAGTTCTCAGTTTGTGGGTTTAAAATACAAATATGTTTAATGTTGAAATTAACTTTTAGAAAGCAAGAAGATCAAAGGCCGTCCAATGCCTTTGTGCTGGTGAACAGAGAGCAGTTCAGAAGGGAGAACAGAGCAGATGCTTGGCAAACAAATTGACAAAAAAAAAAAAAAAAAGCTGTGATAATAGGCTGAGGCTAAAAGACAAAAGTGAAGGTAGAATAGGGCAAGAAACAGCAGGGAATAAACAAATAATTTAAGAGGAAGTACCAGTCTGCAGAAATTATAAGCTTGAAAGGGAGAGGTGGAGTGCACCTCTGAAGGTCTGAAGTACCAATCATGAAGAACAGACAGAGTAAAGCTGGCAGAGGAGGAGAGAGGAGGAGGCACTGATTATCAGTGGGCTGTATACATGTTTTGAGATCTTAAATTCAAGATATAAGAGAACTTCCTAAGACTTTGTAAAATCAAAAGGCAAAAGCTCAAGAATACATTCAATGATGTGTCAGAACAGGGATTAGTAAACACAAGGTGTATGTTAATTGCTCATTCACTGTCTGCATTATTCATACTGGTTTTCATTTCCTGATATTGCCAACTTGGAATCAGGCCTTTGAACCAAGAGTATCATGCACTAGAAGTTTTGGTGTACTCTAACTGTGTAAAATTTACTCTTATGCAATTCCATTGTAAAAGGATACTGCTCTTTCTGTTCTGAAAATATCTTAAATTCTTCCAGCTTCATCATTAACAGAAGCTGTTTTCTTGCACTTCCAGTGGGAGCTGTCATATAAGTTTTGATGAGTCACATCAAACATCTACTGCTGTCCTGCCAGACGTGTCAGCAGTGCTTGTAAGAAAAGGTCTCTGAAAAACTATTTTCCTTGAGTGCGTCATATTATAAAACTATTTATCAGATATATTTATTGAGAGAAAGGGCCATTGCATAAATGTTTGAAACAATATTCTTGCACATTTTTAAGTGTCTGCCATAAATATAATGAAATAAATATCCTAAACATCCATAATCAATTTTTGGTAAGAAGAAATTACAGAGGTTTTAGCAGTACAAAAATTATGGATACATTCATACAAATTCTTCCCTCTATTACATGATTGCAGATCCAATGACTTTGCCATTGTCATATTAAAGTAGACCAGGACATTTGTTTGTCAAAAATGTTCTTTGATGAATGAGAATGTCACAAGTAATTTGGAAAATACAAAAAAAATGAGCCATATACTTTTTTCAGAGGATTTGGCTATGAATGCATCATCTGCAGCAGTAAACTGAGATTTGTCTACTTTCTAAAAATGTAGCTCTTAACGCTCCATGAGTTTCTTTTAAACTGGTAAGAATACTTATAAGTATGTATGTTTCTGTTTCTTATCATTTACCTATCATCGGAATTTTACTGTTATCTGGTTTGTTGTGGGTTTGTCTGTTTGTTTTTTGTGGTGGGGGGGTTGGTTGGTTGTATTTTTTTGTTTGTTTTGTTTGTTTTTTTTTTCCTGAGAGTCTTCTGTCAGTGATATATACATTTAATAATTGTTTAATATGTTTTTATCTTTAAAGAATTAATTGCATAGGCAGAAAGGTGCAGTGCTGCAGAATAGGAACAGGTAAACTTTCTGATAAGGAAAAACATTGATCCTATTTTTGGTGTGGGGAAAAACAGTCACATATTGAGACAGCAGTAACATATGAAATTCAATTATATTAACACAACAGATCAGTAATCTCTTAATATGGCAGTCTGTCTCTGACAATAACCTATAGATGATGCTTAAAAAGATCATTTTAAACCCTTGGTAGAGCACCTAATTGAGCAGTGCCAGGTTATACAGAAAAAAAGACTTCTGGCTTCTAAGTGCTAACCAGCCTGAAGAGCTTGTGCATGAGAATTGTTATTTCCTGTACACTGTATACATCTGTATTAGAGTTAAACTGAGTTGGGATTCATCTAAGGTGGAAGTACATTCAAAGGTTGGTGACACCTTAAAGTCAAATCAGAACAAATTACTACATTCATTCTTTTGTCCAGGTACAAAAAGCTCTAAACATTTAACATTCTGCCACTTCTCTGTGGATAGAAAAATGAGTTAACGAAAAAATCGGAGTAATTGTAAACAAAGTATTTTTGTATATTAGTCACTGCATAAGGGCATTTGAATTCGGCATTCGATTGGAACTAGAAGCAAAAAACTCCACTCTTCTAACAACTCTTCTTGCATTGTGTGGGAATGTGTATTTTAAGCAATGTCCACTTATTGTCATAGAATTGTTTTCCATATTTGACAATGTGGGTAAGCAAGAACTGAACGCATTAATTTTGCCAGTACAGCCTAAGCGCAAGTAGATTCCTCTGAGGACATGACAAAAAACACAGTGAGGACAGTTTCATATCAGGACTCTCCAGTTTTAGAAACATAGAATCATAGAATAGATAGGGTTGGACAGGACCTTAAAATCATCTGGTTCCAACCCCTTTGCCATGGGCAGAGACACCTCACACTAAACCATGTCACCCATGGTTCTGTCCAACTTGGCCTTGAACACCACAAGGGACGGAACATTCACAACTTCCCTGGGCAACCCATTCCAGTGCCTCACCAACCTAACAGTAAAGAACTTCCTCCTTATATCCAATCTAAATTTCCCCTATTTCAGTTTTAACCAGTTACCCCTTGTCCTATCATTACAGTTCCTAAAAAAGAGTCCATCCCCAGCATCCCTATAGCCCCACTTCAGATACTGGAAGGCTTCTATGAGGTCTCCACGCAGCCTTCTCTTCTCCAGCCTGAGCAGCCCCAACTTTCTCAGCCTGTCTTCACACAGGAGGTACTCCAGTCCCCTGATCATCCTCGTGGCCTCCTCTGGACTTGTTCTAACAGTGTCATGTCCTTTTTATGTTGAGGACACCCGAACTGCACACAATACTCCAAGTGAGGTCTCACAAGAGTAGAGTAGAGGGGCAGGATCACCTCTTTTGACCTGCTGGTCATGCTCCTTTTGATGCAGCCCAGGATACAGATGGCTTTCTGGGCTGCAAGAACACACTAAAGCCAGCTCATGTTAATTTTCTAGTCAATTAACACCCCCAAGTCCTCTGCAGGGCTGCTCTGAATCTCTTCTCTGCCCAACCTGTAGCTGTGCCTGGGATTGCTCCGACCCAGATGTAGGACCCTACACTTGGCATAGTCAAACTTCATGAGGTTGTCATCAGCCCACCTCACAAGCGTGTCAAGGTCCCTCTGGATGGCATTCCTTCCCTCCAGCATACCAACTGAACCACACAACTTGGTGGCATTGGCAAACTTGCTAAGGGCGCACTCAGTCCCACTGTCCATGTCACTGACAAAGACGTTAAATAAGACCGGTCCCAACACCGATCCCTGAGGGACACCACTCGTTATTGGTCTACAACTGGACATTGAACCATTGACCACAACTCTGCGCGTGGCCATCCAGCCAGTTCTTTATCCACCGAGTGGTCCACCTATCAAACTGTTGTCTCTCCAATTTAGAGACTAGGATGTCATGGAAGGCAGTGTTGAACACTTCGCACAAGTCCAAGTAGATGACATCAACTACTCTACCCCTGTCCATCAGTTCCATATCCCCACCATTGAAGGCCACCAAATTGGTCAGGCAGAATTTCACGTTCATGAAGCCATGCTGGCTGTCAGAAAGCACCTTGTTTTTCACGTGCCTTAACATGCCTTCCAGGAGAATCTGCTCCAAGATTTTGCCAAGCAGTGAGGTGAGATTGAGTGGTCTGCAGTTCCCTGGGTCATCCCTGACCTCTAGGGCTATATCCCATGGAACCTTACCAAGCAGGTTCCTGAAGAGGGCAAAGTCTGCTCTCTTGACGTCCAGGGCAGTGAGCTTGCTGCATGTTCTTCTCACTGTCCTGTGGACCTCAAACTCAACCATCTCAGGACTGCTGCATCCAAGGTTGTCCTGGAGCGTCACATTTCCAATGAGCCTTTCCCTGTTGGTGAGCACGAGGTCAAGCATGGCACAACTCTTTGCTGGCTCGTCTATTACTTGCAGAAGGAAGTTGTCTTCCACACAATTGAGGAACCTCCTGGATTGCTTGTGCTGGGCTGTACCATCGCTCCAACAGTTATCAGGGTGGTTGAAGTCCCCCATGATGACAAGGGCTTGTGAGCGTTAGGCTGTTCCTCTTTGTCCACAGAGTACTTCATCCATAGATTCCTCTTGATCAGTCTGTCTGTAATAGATCCCCACAGTAATGTCCCCCATCGTTGTTTTCCCTTTAACCCTGACCCACAAACTCTCTGTTGACTGCTCACCTGTCCCCAGACAGAGTTCCATGTTCTCCAGCCTATCCCTAACATAAATACCAACTCCCCTTCCTTGTCTGTTGGGCCTTTCTTTTCTGATGAGCCTGTAACCTTCCATTCCAACACTCCAGTCATAGGAGCCATCCCACCATGTTTCTGTGATACCTATTATATCATATCCCTGTAGACTTGCACACATCTCTAATTCTTGTTTGTTCCCTGTACTACAGGTGTTTTTATAGAGGCATCTGAGCTAAGCTGCAAGTGAAAC
Source organism: Melopsittacus undulatus (assembly GCF_012275295.1). Classification (NCBI taxonomy): domain Eukaryota; kingdom Metazoa; phylum Chordata; class Aves; order Psittaciformes; family Psittaculidae; genus Melopsittacus; species Melopsittacus undulatus. The sequence goes on along the minus strand of NC_047528.1, from coordinate 11,730,033 downwards.
CAGCTCAGTTGCTGGAGCGGCTGAAATATCTCTACATTGCTCCTAGCATTTATTGCAGGTGCTGGCAAGTGACTGAAAATGTTGGGATGGAATGATGCCCCTCTCCCCCAACAGATCTGGTTTAAAGCTTTCTTGACCAGACTGGCAAGCCTCGTACCAAACCTGTTCTTCCCCTTCATTGTCAGAGCAGCTCCAAAAGCCTCCAGTAGACCTGGCCTCCCAAATTTAGTCCCATGTTCTAAATACCTAACCCCTGACTATTTTATCTATCTGTGTATGTAAATAAAGCACCAAAATTTAAAAATTATACCAAATAAGATTATTTTTGTCATAAAAAATTTTCATTCACTTCACTTCCATGTTCACATATAAAAAATGAGACATGTATGTTCTAATATTGTGATCTTTATTACATGTGATAGAAGAAGGGAAATGCCACCTCTTGATTTCTCTTCAGATCTTCTAGGCTCATCTTGAGTGGCTTTTCTCTTTGCAGCCTTTACATGCTCTTGACAAAGGCATATAGCCATGCTGAGTCTATCACATTAATATTGCCCCACATCTGTACTGTGGACTTAGATCTTGTGTGGTCTTGTCATCAGAATTCTGCTTAATTCCTTACTGTTATCTACAGATGGGTGCTTACAGTCTCTTGACTAACTCCACATTCGCTGCTTCTCAAACCCTGCTGTGACATTTCTTCTGGTGTTTTTATACACACATACCCTCATTCATACTCCATGCAAACTTTTGTATTGGCTATACTATATATTTTCTTTACAACGCTCTACATAAGATTCAGCCTGGAGAATGTAATGGCATGAATCACATTTTAGTAGTTCAGTAGCTAATCCTGCAGTATTTATGCTTAATGTTGAGACCACAAGTTAATGGGAAGAAGCTAATCAATGCCTTTACAGATGCTAGAAGGCCATTCCTGTGAAGTATCACTTTTAGTTTTGTATTGCAACTGCAAGACTTAAACCCAGGGACTGCAACTTTTTTCTTTATTGCAGCATGTTTCATCTCTTTGCCACTAAGAAAGTGACAAGACTTTTTAAAACAAAAAAAATTTGCAAAGTTGGTCTTCTCAAAATGAGCACAGGAAGATGTTAGGTCAAAATATCCAAGGAAAAAGGAATAACTTAATGGCTAAGGATCTATTTCTAACACATTATAATACTTAGCTCAGACATTATCTCTGTATATTAAGAGTGTAAATAGACTAATACAAGAGTATGTGATATGTTAGATAGTCCCTGGGTGTTTCTAATAAGATTTGTCACTCAAAACTACAAATGGTCCTATCTTTATCAGGATACTGCTAATTCAAATTACTTCTATACCTTTTTTTCTGTTGGGAAGCCCTTATCTATCAAAAGTTACTTGAACCTGAGCAGAAAACAGTTGTTTCTTTGATTTATTCTATGAACCTGAGCTTAACAGATTCAAGTAGGAGGAAATCCTACAGTTTATACCTGGAATTATTTTCCTCTGGATTGTATGAACAACAGATTTCATTCTGGTTTGATTTCTATTGCACAATCACCTCTGATGTAAACAGAGAACAAATTTTAGGCCACAGAAATTAAATATATATATATATATATAAAAGGAAATATAATAGGAAATAGAAAATATGTATTAAAAATAATAATTATGGAGGCATCTGCCTTTAGACTTCTGAAACTTTCGATTTTCATGCAAAACATATCATATTCTGTAGAATTTATAGTGAACTAACTCAAGATTCTTGACATCCATTTTGAAATTTAAATGCATGTTTTCAGAAAAAATTTTAACTGGAAACAACTTTGTGAATGCCAGATATCTCTAATAGAAACATAACAATCTTAAAGAATATATATTTAAAAAAAAAAAAACAAAAAAAAGCAGACTTGTTTAGTTGTCAAAATGTTTAAATTACAGAGGAAAAAGAATCATGATAAGGTGTCATTTGTGTTTCCACAAAACTCTTGTAGAAATCTTGATGAAAATGATTTTTTTTCCTCATGGCTAAAAGCATAAATTTCTCTTCATCAGAGTATATAATGGTAGATGCTATCATCTACTGAAAATGGAACTATAACTGAAATTTTTTTTTGGACTATAATTGCTTCTAATGTAAAATTTTACACACTTCATTAATTTCGCAGAGTATATAATCCAAGGCACAAATAGAGATTGCAAGCCTTTGTTGGAGATCTTAATAGTTTTGAACAATTTTGGCCAGTGAATTAATTCTAAAATTTTGACAGATTTTCAGCCTCTGAAATATTATCAAAGTTTGAAAAGACTTTTTTTTTTTTTTTTTCACTGACACAAGTTTAAACTTCCTTCTTTTCTAATATTATGGAGAATGCAGAATCTGCTCCCAGGTAAAGGGTTAATGGCTCACACACGAAATGGGAATTTCTCACTTTAGGTGCTGAACAGTACAAAAAACTGGGATCTATTTTTATTATCCTATTGCTGGCTTTTCTCTAACATCCTGCCTTTGTTTGTAGGAAATAATGCTAAGAGAAACATATGCAATGGTACAGAAATTATTAACATTATAATTTATATTTAAAAAACAAACAAACAAAAAAGGTTGTTAAAATTACCTTATTTGTACAAAAAGGCCAAATTACTGCCAGTAAAAGATCATTGTTGCAGTATGTGGTATCTTGGGGTAATGTCAGGCTGTGTAATTACGAATATTTCAGCAACCAACATTAAATCCTTAGTATCTCTTTCAAAACCCACTACATGCAATTAAATCCAGTTTCAGGAACCAGAGGAACTGTATCTGGTGTTTGCAAATTAGGTAAAACTGTCTATCTGATAGAGAACTCAGTTTTTCTTCAGCACAGGAAGCTTGAGCTGGGGGTTAGGTCATGGAACTATATTATTAAGTGAAAGATGAGTTAGTTGAGTGCATGAAAACAGTAATCTAGAACAGAAGTTGGACCACAGAAAAGCTCTTTGTTTTTATTTATGAAAACAGAAATTTTTATGTAGAAAATTGGGGGGGGGGGGGGAGGGCAGCAGGGTGGTGTAAGGGGAATTTCTTCTGTAGAAATGAAGTTGGCAGAATTCTGAGCTCCTGCAGAATGCAGAATATGCTGTCATTTCTGAAATACTTCAAGTAATGAAAGAAAATATTATCTGCTCATGAGATTTTTACCTTGTCAATTAGACTTTAAGAGGTTCAAGGGAACTGAAAAAATAATTTAAAAATATTTACTTCAAGAGCTGTTTTGCAAATTGAAAGCAGTTAAGATTAATTGCAACAACATTCTGCAAATACTATATTTCACATTTTATGAATGTAGCAGTCTATAAAAGTCAGGGTGGGAAATTAGATTGCTTTCCAAAAATGGAGGAGAGCTCAGTGCTTTAAGTAATGAAGCAGGGAAAACTTCAGGACTTTCTTCTTCCTAAACATGTTGATCGTTATTGGAGAAAGCTCTGAAGAGTTGAATTTGAGTGTTCTATCACTAGATATTTTTAGCTTAATAACATAAAAGCTCCATTTGTCTGAGACGAATGTAGAGATAAAAGCAGGTCATACAGCTGGAATGTATCAGAACTCTTCATAAGCAAAGCACAATGCAAACAAAATATAGGCTTGAAATTGTTCACCTAGGACACATGGCAAATATGTTACAAGAGACAATAGGTGGATGAAAAATTCAAGTTTTGTTTACTCATTGCCTCATATGATCTATACCAAATGGACTGAGACATTCCCAGAGGGAAGATACTCTGATGTTCTGAAGAGATTGGTTATCTTCTCTTACCCATTCCTAACACCACTGCAAGGGAATAGGAGATAGGAATTATGCTCTTACATCCTCAAGTTGACCTCAATAGTGCAGTGAAGACCTGAAATATCTGAACGAAAAGTTAACTTTACCTATACATTATTTTGAGTCACCAGTCAGTTTTCAAAACCTTTTTGATAGAGGGAAAAAGATGATAGAAGACTTTCTGATGAATGCAAAGCAAACAAAAAAAAAAGTAGACAATCTTCAAAGGTTGTTCTCATCTGTTTAAAAAGCTGAAGTGACCAAGGGTTTACTTTGCAACTAAATTTAGAATCATAAAATCATAGAATAGTTAGGGTTGGAAAGGAACTTAAGATCATCTAGTTCCAACCCCCCTGCCATGGGCAGGGACACCTCACACTAAAACATATCACCCAAGGCTGTTGGAGCGATGGTATAGCCCAGCACAAGCAATCCAGGAGATTTCTCAATTGTGTGGAAGACAACTTCCTTCTGCAAGCAATAGAGGAGCCAACAACAAGAGGTGGTGTGTTTGACCTCGTACTGACCAACAGGGAAGGGTTAGGGAAATGTGACTCTCCAGGGAAGTCGTGGATACAGTGATCATGAGATGGTCAAATTTGAGGTCCTCAAGACAGTGAGAAGAGCGTGCAGTAAGCTCACTGCCCTCAGCTTCAAGAGAGCAGACTTTGGGCTCTTCAGGAACCTGCTTAGCAAGGTTCCATGGGATATAGCCCTAGAGGGCAAGGGGGCCCAAGACTCTTGGTTAATATTCAAGGATCACCTATTACAAGCTCAGGAGTGTTGCATCCTGACTACAAGGAATTGCAGCAGGAGGGACAGGAGACCTCCTTGGATGGCTAAGGAGCTGCTGAGGAAAATTCACAGGAAAAAAGAGGCTTATAAAAGGTGGAAGCAAGGACAGGTGGCCTGGGATGAATACAGGAATGTTGTCCGCAAAGTTAGGGACCAAGTTAGGAAAGTTAAGGCCCAATTTGAGCTAAACTTGGCAAGGGATGTGAAAGATAACAGGAAGGGATTTTATAGGTATGTAGCAGCTAAAAAAACAGTCTAGGGACAATGTAGGCCCCCTCCAGAAGCTACTGTGTAACTGGCTACACAGGACTTGGAGAAAGCTGAGGTTCTGAATGATTTCTTTGCCTCGGTCTTCACTGGCAAAGGCTTTGACCACACCACCCAAGTCTTGGAAGGCAGACGCCAGACTGTGAAAATCTAGACATTAGGACCACTGTACAAGAGCATCTGGTTCGAGACCATCTTAAGAACCTGAACATACACAAGTCCATAGGACCTGATGAAATACATCCGCGGGTCCTGAAGGAGCTGGTGAATGAAGTTGCAAAGCCACTGGCCATCATATTTGAAAAATCATGGCAGTCAGGTGAAGTTCCTGATGACTGGAGAAAGGGAAATATAACGGCCATTTTCAAGAAGAGGAAAATGGATGGCCCTGGGAATTACAGACCAGTCAGTCTCACCTCTGTGCTTGGCAAAATCTGGGAGCAGATTCTTTTGGAAGGTATGCTAAGGCACATGAAAAACAAAAAGGTGCTTGGTGACAGCCAGCATGGCTTCACTAAGGGAAATCCTGCCTGACCAATTGGGTGGCTTTCTATGATGGGGCTACAGAACTGATGGACAGAGGTGGAGCAGCTGATGTCATCTATCTGGACTTGTGCAAAGCATTTGACACTGTCCCACATGACATCCTTGTCTCTAAATTGGAGAGACATCAAATTGATAGGTGGACCACTCGGTGGATAAAGAACGGGCTGGATGGTCGCACTCAAAGAGTTGTGGTCAACAGTTCAATATCCAGCTGGAGACCAGTAACGAGTGGTGTCCCTCAGGGATTGGCGTTGGGACCAGTCTTGTTTAACATCTTTGTCAGTGACATGGAGAGTGGGATTGAGTGCGCCCTCAGCAAGTTTGCCGATCAGACCAAGCTGTGTGGTTCGATTAATATGCTAGAGGGAAGGAATGCCATCCAGAGGGAATCTTGACACACTTGTGAGGTGGGCTGATGCCAACCTCATGAAGTTTAACCATGCCAAGTGTAAGTTCCTACACCTGGGTCGGAGCAATCCCAGGCTCAGCTACAGGTTGGGCAAAAAAGAAATTCAGTGCAGCCCTGCAGAGAAGGACTTGGAGGTGTTTGTTGATGGCTGTACTCTGCTCTCATAAGACCTCACTTGGAGTATTGTGAGCAGTTCCGGTGCCCTCAGCATAAAAAGGAAATTTAACCATTGGAACAAGTCCAGAGGAGGGCCATGAGGGTGATTTTTGGACTGGAGCACCTCCCATACGAATACCGGCTGAGAATGTTGGGGCTGTTCAGCCTGGAGAAGAGAAAGCTGCGTGGAAACCTCATAGCAGCATTCCAGTATCTGAAGGGGGACTACAGGGATGCTGGAGAGGGGTTATTTTTTACGTACTGTAGTAGTAGGACAAGGGGTAACGGGTTGAAACTTAAACAGGGGAGGTTTAGATTGGATATAAGGAAGAAATTCTTTACTGTTAGGGTGGTGAGGCACTGGAATGGGTTGCCCAGGGAGGTTGTGAATGCTCCATCCCTGGCAGTGTTCAAAGAATAGTGTGAATGGATTGTATCTAACTCAATCCATCAAGTTTTTCTTGTTCTGTAATGAGCAGAGTCATCCTTTAAAGACCTTTTAATGCAAGCTAATAAATTATCTCATACTATTGTTAGCTAAAATATTTTGTTTCTAGCCAACTTGATTTTAATTTGATAGCCGGTTAACTAAAGAAAAATGAACCAATTTAATTCAAATAATAAAGTAATACCTGTCAATTCAATGTAGAATCGTTAAGGTGAGACAAATTTTGGGAACAGAGTCCTTTGTTATATGGGCTCCAAATAACCCTTTGTAGCTGTTAGATAACATTCTTCTTATGGAGTTACTTATTTAACATCATCATAGTTGGTATATCAGAATTTTGTGTATGACAGTACTTGCTTGGCTGTTGTAGTCTCAATAAATGTTCTTTTTTTGCAGAGTGAAGCTAATAGTGTCTATGAAACACTAACAAAAAGGTATGAAATATGTTCTACAGTTTTCTTGAAAATGTCATATGGGCAAATGCGTGTATTTTCTCTGTTTTTCAGAATATTCTGACCAATCACTTTTATAGTGTTTGACTCATAACTAGCTGCTTAAGAAAAAAAGCCTTCTAAAAGGCATTGCATATTAGAACCAGAATTAAAATATAATTTCCTTGCATTTATGAAAAAATAATATTTTTTAAAATTTTAATTTTTTAATACCACACATATTAAAACAGAATTTTTATAATAAAAACCACACAGGATGAGTCCCAGGCAAGAGGTTCTCTTGGAGTGAGTATGACTACTCACAAATAAAAGTCAATAGTTTGGGAAGAAGTAGTAGTGGGGAGGCTGGTGCTCCAGCAAAATCTCATACTTGTATGTAACTCCAACACCAATTGTAATATAGTACAGCAAGGGGAAGCCAGGTCTTATCATGGAGAACTCATTAGAAAAATTGATTTGTTCGTTGTTTGGTAAAACATTTTGGGGTTTGTTGTTGTTGTTTGTTTGTTTGTTTCCAAAATAAAGGATAGAATAAATATTGTAAATATTTGAGGTCATCATAAAAAGAAGCATAACATCAACACAATCTAACAATTAGAGGGAAATGATAAAGCAATCCTGAGTGAATTCTTGCTGTTTCACTAGCTTCCTGTGCTCACTAAGGAGATTTAATTAGGATAAAATCAGTTAATATAGTCAAAATATTGCTGAGGCATGTTTTTCAAGTCAAGAATAACTTAGTTTAGAGATTTATCCAGAATAAGAATAGAAGCAATAGCAACTTTTTAGCATTACTGTCCTTCTGGACTCCCACATATATCAGATCAGTTTAGTCACACAAGGAAATGCAAAATGTTGGTTACTGTGACTTTGTCACCTTCCTCTTGGAAGGCTAGTATATCAAGTTTTTTTAGAGTAACTACCACCATAACTTTTTACTGATCTCTCAGAAATCTAACAATAGAGGGACAGGAAAAAAGGCAGAAAGTTCCTGAGAGTCAATTTCCCTGAAAACCAGGTATTCTGTCCTGAGTAAAATAATCTGTGTTTTATTCATTCTTTTGTGCTGCCATCAAGAAAGTCATTCACCATCTCCCCTGTTTCTCCAGCTCTTAGACTTTTCCTGAAGATAAAGGACAAAGATGTTTCAACAAACATAAGTAAAAGAAAAGATGTATCACTCTGGGCATTATTTTTAAATGACTGTATCCCTACAGCATCATAATATCTTTATTTCCTTAAATTTTGCATGCAGCTCATTTTGTGCATCTGCCTCAAAGTGAGAGCAGCTGAGGTAGATTTTTGTATGAAGTGGCAATTTTCTTCCCTTTGCAGTCTTACAGAGCTGCATAGTTTAGTAGATGTTGAACAGAGACCTGCAGAATGGATCACATTTAAATCACATATTCCCAAAGATGGACAGCCAGCCAGCTCTATGGGTATTTTCCTTATTAACAACAAAGCAGAAAATTCACCCCTGCTATGTGTTTGGCTAGAGATGTGCTGTTTTGCACAAGAACTGCAGTAGAGATTACAAATTTAGTTTTAAATATAATTTTAACTAAAAATTGTCGGGTTTATTATATCTCTGCCTTTTTTCTTTTAATGAAAAAAAAAATCTAAAAATAGCCTTTGTGTAATATCCCAGGCTGGTACACAATATTTTTGATTAGACACATTTGGTTGTACCAGTAGTATTATGTTCTGCTATGTCAATAAAGTAATGAAACATGACTAAAGTAATCAAACACAGGAATGAGATAGACCACAAAATTTCACAAATTCAAGTTTTCTGAACAAAAAGAGAATAAAAGGGGGCTCTTTATTTTTTGTGAGTCATGGGAATTTCTCATGCTTGACCTGGACTTGTAATTACTATGACTGTTACTTCATTCTGACAGCAGTTTTTAATTTGACACTTTACATTTCAGAATCTTATTGTACTTTTTCAGTACTAAACAACATGATGTGTGATGTGTATGCATGTCTGTATGCATGTAAACACACACAAATGTAAATATATACATATGCGCACACACGCAAAAAAAAAGGCAAGGTATTGAGTGTCAAAATGTATCTTTAAGTCCAAGACTACATTCCTTCTTATGACTAGCACAGTTAATTCGGCAGAAACTTCTATTGAAATTTCAGTCATACACCAAAAATGCATATTCATATATGTAGCTTATTTGGAGGAGTCATTTTATTTTACTGACAAATGACATAATTTTGCCATGAATACACATGATAGACTGCAGTAATTTTTCTGTATGAGGAAGCATTTCTAATTTTGATTTGAACTTCAACTCCTGAAGTCATGGCTTGTCCAGAAAATTATACATGAAGGTGGAAACCTAGATAACCCTGGTATTACAACTGTTACATAAATCACACATATAACATTAAAAAAAAAAAAACAAAACAGCAAAGAAAGCCAACCAACGAAAAAAAAATCCAACAACAAACCAACTCTGCCCTCAAATTGAGACCCTAAAAATCCATATGACAGCATTAGCTGATATTTACTGGCATTCTATTACCTTTTCAGTACCACAAACGAAAGACACAGAATGCTTATTTATGCTTAGAATATGAATACAATGTGAATTGCTACCTTCCCACATCCCATACTCTAAATTTTTTAATGAAAGTGTAATTCTTCCACTTAGTTGAGTACAGAGTATCCCAGATGGTGACTACTTCGGAGTCCTTCACCTTGCTGCAAAAAGGCATACAAATACGTAAACATTCGTCTCCCGACACCAGTGGTAGAGACTAGAGAGTAATTTCTTATCTGCTGGAAGGATGATGAATAATACTGAGAAAACCTGTACTTGACATAGCAGGGGAAAATTAGAGACCAGATGAAGAATTTCTCTGCATGCATTCAATGACAGATTTGATATAAAATAATAGGCTTTATAGGCCCTGCTCTATTTTCATCTTGAAGCAGCACCACAGCCTCATCAGTATGTCCAGATCACATATGTGGAGTAGAGTAATATTCAGGTTTGGAAAAAGAAATGAATCTCACTCATTCTCAAGGGCTGATACTGTGACTGAGGTTGTTTAATGTCTTCATTGTTGGCCTGAACATCTGGATAAAGTGCGCCTTCAGCAAGTATGCAGACAGTATCAAACTGGGCCAAGCTGGCAGAAACTTCATGAAGTTGAACAAAACTGAATGAGACATCCTGCAGAGGCTGGGGACATACTAGCTAGCTAGGAGCTTAGCTGAAAGGGATTCAGGTATCCCAGTGGACAAGCCAAATGTTATTCAGCTGTGCTTCCTTGCGGAAATGAAGAATAACTGCATGTTGGGCTATATGAGGAAGAGTACAGCCAACAGGCTGCAGGGATTCTTCTCTGTCTCTAAATGTGCAGCATCCAAATTATCATGTCTAATTTTGGGCTCCCCAGTACATTAATATAGAGGAATTGATAAGTGCAGGGCCACCAAGATTTTTAGGGGGCTGGAGCACAAGATGTACAAAAAAATACTAATGGGACTGATTTTGTCAGTATGGAGAAGAGAAGGTGAAGGGGAGCTCTTTTCAACTACCCAATAGCAGGGTGTAAAGAAGATACAGACAGACTCTTCTTGGATGTGCACTGTGGGGATATTAGCAGCTACAAGCATGTGTTGCAATGAGAGTTCACAATGTGCAATGTGAGAGGTGAAAGTCTATAGCAAATTGCACAGATGGATTGGAGGTATTCTATATTTCACTATGATCTAAAGTTAAAAGTAATTATAACTTGGAAGTTGACTGTGCTCTAAGTGGGAGGTTGGACTAGATTTCCTTCAGAATCCTTCAGAAACCCCTTGCATCCCTTCTGATACCCAGAAGTCATATTAGCAGGTTCCATCATATGTTTTTACTGTGTCATGTCTTACATGTTCTTTTCCCAAGAAAATCTTGATTTTTTAATACAAACTGCTATTGCAGGGACTTAAAACACTGAAATAATGATAAAGGTGTCTTTGTACCTGTAACGTTTTACATGGTGGGAATTTATGAACCAAACAAATCCTTCTAGCCCTCTCTTCCTATGTTGATCTGTCTTTGTGGATATTCTATTGCCATTCATAACTCTCTGAACCCTCACTACAATTATCCACTGAAATAAGCAGGAAACATTATTGAAGAAGTTTGTTCTGGAAACACTTTTCTTTTATCCTTTTAGTTATATTTTCATGACAGGGTAAAACAGCAAAGACACATACAGTATTACTTCTCATTCCCATTTGGAGCAGTAATTTTCTAGGGATCCTTCACATTTATGTTAGAACACCTTTATACTTGACAGGATAAAAACATTTACATTGAAGAAACCATCCCTATATCTTTTCTCTAATCTCTGAATATTTCATATGTCAATGAATAAATCTATGAAAGTGAAAAATCCACCAGTAAATCTTATTCCCTCATGTAGATTTTATCTGATATATATATAAAAAAAAAATTAAGAGCTCCGGTTCTGTACCTGAATTTACATGGTTCTTTTTTTTTTTTTCCACATTTTACATCAGGCTAAAAAATGATTCAGTGCATTGAACTCATAAAAAGTCACAACCTCTCTTTGACATTAACTATGTAGCAAGTGGGTTCAAACCAGGGAACTTGTTCTTGCAGAGATCCTCCTTCTTTTGCAAAGCATGTGACCAGAGGATCAAAGGAGGTGATTCTGCCTCTCTACCCTGCTCTCCAAGTGAGACCTCACTTGGAGTACAGTGTGCAGTTCTAGAGTCATATAATCATAGAATCATAAAATAGTTAGGGTTGGAAAGGACCTTAAGATCATCTAGTTCCAACCCCCCTGCCATGAGCAGGGACACCTCACACTAAACCATATCACCCAAAGCTTCAACATAAGTCTTCAACATAAGAAGCATATGGAGATTTTGGAACAAGTTCAAAGGAAGCCACAAGGATGAAAAGGGGCCTCTAGCACTTCTTGTATAAAGACAGGCTGAGAAAGTTGGGGCTGTTCAGCCTGGAGAAGAGAAGGCTGCGTGGAAACCTCATAGCAGCCTTCCATTTTCTGAAGGTGTCTATTTGGATGCTGGGGAGAGGCTCTTCACTAGGGACTGTCATGATAGGACAAGGTGTAATGGGTTAAAACTTAAACAGGGGAAGTTTAGATTAAATATAAGGAAGAAGTTCTTTACAGTGAGGTTGATGAGGCACTGAAACAGGTTGCACAGAGAAGTGGTAAATGCTCCATCCCTAGCAGTGCTCAAGACCAGGTTGGACAGAGCCTTAGGTGACATGGGCTAGGGTGAAGTGTCTCTACCCATGGGAGACGGGTTGGAGCTAGATGATCTTGGGATCCTTTCCAACCCAAACCATTCTATGATTCTAGGATCCACAGATTGACCACAGTCTGGGAATCAAGGTTATATTTTCTGTTTCTCCTCATAGGATTTTCTATCTTGCTATTTGAATCTGTCAATTTTTGCAACCTGGAAAAAGCAGCAGGGTTCTAATTACCCTTCCTGTCTGTCGTGGTTTAAAACCCCACCTCAGTCACCCGCAGCACCACACACACCCAGGACACTGTCTATTAACTAAAATATGTGGAAGACTATAATTCACTTTCATAAATCACACAACTTTTGAAGGCCTTTTCAGACTTTAAGCAGGGTTATACAGTGAAATTCCTTTATCTTGTAAAATTCCCACATGGATCATTACTTTCTGCCTACCCAAATTTCCAATTCACTTTCAAATGTATGAGTCACTGTTGAACTGAATATATATTTCATTTTGAGTCTTGGTATTTCACCAAAATTATATCAACAGTACTGGATCCTTCACTTTCTGTGCTATATTTTCACTTATTTGTGCACTGTTGTGCTCTGGTGAGTAGTGTATAACATAGTACAATACAGAGCATAGCTTGTACTTTATTGAAAACCGCTTATGTGTTACTGGAGAGATGTAAGTCTGTGATCAGTGAAAACAAGAAATTCTGTAACATGAAAACATCTAAAAACAGCAGATTGTTTTAGATTACAGCAACATATAATTCAAAATGGATATACCTTAAAAAGCATGACAGTACAGTGCGCAGAATTATATAAAAAAAGTTTTTGCAGTGGTTTTGTCCCTGAACTTGAATTAAAAAATGTTCTGGTGACTCATATGAAAGTGCTTATGACACAGATTTTTTGAGTATCATGTGCTATGATTCAATCACAGGCTGAGCGGATGAAAAGTCTACAGATACTTTGTAACTAGTTTCTTCATCTTTACAGTCATTGGGACTTCCGAAATATGCTTGTTGAAAATGTTTAATACTATTTTATTTTGTTGCAATTCTTTGCAACAAAGCTAAAAAATATTGCTTAATCATTATAAACCCGATCCTGGACCACTTACACGACACAGAACATTTGTATGAAAAAAAAAAAACTACAAAGTGTCTAATAACATTATATTTTTAAATAAAAAGCTGCTTCTGATCTTTATAGAATTGCTTTTTCTTCAGCTTTCATGGTGGACCTCCTCTTATAAATGCATCAGAAAACCCCCAAAACAAACCAACAACACCCCCTCCCAGAAAAACATCTATTTTCAAGACTCTTTGAACTCCGTACAGAGATTCTTTTTTGACCTTTCATATCAACATCTTAGTAAGCCACAAAGGCAGAGAGAATCAAATGCCTACATATCCCTAAGTTCCTGTCATCTGTTGCAGTGGAACCTACATTTCATTCTCTTGATGTGTCATGAACATTAATGCAGTCATCCATTATGTATGATGCATCGTATATCATGTACCAAAAATGAAGTATGGAGATATTGGATCTGTGTAGCAGCAGGAGGAGTAGATCATCCAGTGAGCTCCCTTTGAGACTCTGATTCTATGATAGGAGACACCAGTTGCCTGACGTACCAAACCATTAATGATTGATAGACCATGAGTTGGGAAACTCTTGCTTATGTGTCTGTGCTTATCTACTCTTACAGGTACTGACATTACTGTGAAGCTTGTAGGTTGCAGTAGGTCAAACATCCGTGCAAAAGGGAGTAGGAGAACATGAAAGCACACTGAAGTTCACCTCTGCTGAGGTGGAGATGTGACAGACAGCCAGTCTGTGCTCCTCATGTGCTTATGATAACTAGCTATTATTTAGTTTGCTTTCCTACACAATCAAACAATTTTTGTAGCATAATACCTGGCTGTTTCACCATATATGGAGATTTGGTACGTAGTCTTTGAAATTATTATCATCTGGTGTTAATATGTATCCTGCATTTAGTCTGTTCTATTTAATAGTAGTAAGAACTTCTGTGAGTAAGGTATATTATTTGTTATTCTTTTTAGTTTTAGATTATTTTGTCTTGTGTTCTAGAGAAGACTGGAGACATTTATTTTTTCATTTATTTTAAATAGCCATACCTAGACATTTAGGTTAAACTGAATCAGCTATGCTGGTGAAGTAAAATTTCAAGTCCTTTGAACGATTACCCTGTTTACTGTATCCTTCATGCTAGGTAGCAAGTCTAAAAAAGTACTTTTTTGTATTAAAACAAGACTTCCATAACTTGATATCTAAAGATTTCATTATGAACAATTTTGGTTATGGCTTTTCTTTTTTTTTTTTTCCAGATGATAACAGATAAGTCACCAATTTTTCTGCATATATTTTTGTCCTGGAGAGGTTTGTGACAAGAATAAAAGTGGGCATATTACTTTTTTATTTAAGAATTTGACTGGGAAGGATGTTGTCTATGGTTTTGTACATTAGCTTATTCTACTGATGAGGTGTTATTAACACACTTGAATGCTTTTGTGCACAATGAGCCATACTGTGTAGTTGGGGTAGTGAGTAGTGTGTGATATACTTGGATCCAGTAGGCATTTTTTTTCTGTTTCAAAGGAGATGTGCAAATGAATTTACTGTCTTGGAAACCTTGGTTTGTTTGGTTTGGTGGTTGGCTTTTGGTTTATTTGGTTGTTTGGGGTTTTTTTCATAAGAATACTAAACATATCATCCAAAGGGAGAATATGAATCTGTCCTTTTGTGTCTGATGAAGAACACAGAAGTAGGATGGTCACTAAAGCAAAATTTGCTTTCTGGATTCTATTTATTTATTGAGAAATAGCTTTGCAAGTAGTTTGTCTGTTACTTGCCATTTTTTTTTTCTCATGAAATAAGTGATCTTGCACCCTACCTATTTTGTACATCATTGAGCAAGACAATGAAAAAACCAAGCAGTCAGTGGTTTTGATGGATGGCCATGATTTAAGACCTGGTTCCACCTCTTTACACATTTTAACACAGTATTTATTCACATAAGCAATGATTTTGAGATCAGGAAGAAGGTGGATTCTGTCACAGGCATCATAGCTTTCAAAACAATAGGTTCAGTCTTAAAAGCAAAGCATCACCAATCAATCTAATTAACAATGGAAAAACACAGTTCATTTTAATTATTAATTGGGAGAAAACCTGCAAACTATAGAGGATCGGAAAAGGTTGTCTGATACTTATGACACTGGTATTAATGCTAGATTTCCCCTTGCTTAGTAGTGTTGCTCCATAACACTCCTCTTGAGCAATGTATATGACATCACCTGATGATCTACTTTCAATAAAAAATTACAAATACCCAAATATACATAGTAGCCACAGGAACAAAAGGATAACACTAGCCAGAGTATGTCATATGCAAGGTAATTCTTTTTGTAAATGATTTACCCTCTCTTTTAGGGTGTTGACAACTACCTGTCTTCTATTATTTTCATGCCTCATGAAGAGGGGCATCCAGAAGTGAAATAATATGGAGGTGATGAGCTGTGGTGGCCTATTTAAGAAAGTGCACAATTTCAATTATCTCCATGTGTCACAGTGTGTCAAATTCAGCAGCCACCGAATCTGTTTGACATTAGCTGTGTAGCAAGGGGATTGAAACCACAGAACTTGCTCTTGCAGAGATCTTCCTTCCCTTCTAAAAAGACACAGGCAGTCCAATGACTCTTAAATTCCTGGTATCATGGTGAGATTCTAGAAACATCCTTGCACTATCCAACAGTGCTCAAATGGACAGCTTGATATAAATCAAAATCTCCACAGAGTAGCTCCAAAAACTCTTTTTCTCTCTTTTTCACTTCCTTCCCCACGAAAATTACATGAATGTATATTAAAATATTTGGCTGCTTAAATTATTTTAAAATAGCAGAAAGATGATACTAACTAACCTATGCATTCAAATAGTGGCACAAGATTATTTCCCCACTAGAATGAAAAAAAGATGGTAATTTTAAGTGCCTAGGTCACCTAACTGGATTAAGAGTCTGTCACCTCATACAATTAATATTGAGAAATGGATACCTCTGATGGAATTGAAACACCTTTTGGAGATGACTGTACCTCCTTTAGCTACGTAGGACAATGCCCATAAGGTAGGTGCCCTTCCTGCAAACTATACAGGAAACATAGATGTTGATCTTATGGTACATAAAATTACCTGTTGAGCCCATCATCTTCTCCTACTTCTGCTTTTGCTGCCCCCAGATTAAATGTGAATTGGTAATGAAAGGGAAGGCTTCTCCAGCATAAGGCTATCCAGAACTTTCTTTCAAAATATTCTTGTCATTATTTTTTATTATTTGGCCACGGAGTGTTATTTTGTGTGGATCTAGTCTCCTATAAAAGCTGTTGCAATTCGTTTTGTGTTTTTCATTGCCTGTTTTTCTCACTTTCATGTTGTTTTCTTTCTTGCAGCATCCTTCCTTTCTTTTCCCTGGGCACTCTTCCATTCCCTCCTCCAGGGTTACCATAGAAATACCCAATCACAAATTTCAGCAGAGAAATTCAGGCTGAAGCAATAAAATGAAATGTCAGGAAAAACTACTTTGCATAAGTCACAAAACAAATTGTACATTTGGATAATTATTAATTATGTGATATTTTTAAAAGAAATTGGGCATAGCTGTAGGAGCTTGCTTTTAATGTTGTGCTTTTAGTTTGTACTCCACCATTTGCATTAATAGCATGGGCAATAAATACACTGATATGAAGCCTATCAGCTTGGCAAGCCTTTTTATCTTCTGCCTACAGTATTCATTTTAAACAGCTACAAAAATAAAACTTGGCACTTGCCAAAGCAAAACTGTAAACAAAGCTAAATATATTATGCACAGTATATATCTAAGTGTGACACAAATGCTTCATTGGCTATGTGTTGGTAACTGTGAAAAGGAAAAGCAGAAGAGTTCCCCTGATGTAAGACAATATATAGAATTAACTAGTTGTCCTTGGTCTAGATATCAGAATAAAAAACTCGCTAGGGAAAAAAATCCAAGATTTTTCTTCTAAAATAATGCTGCTAACTGCTAGATGTAAAGACATTATGAACACAGTTTGTTATTAGACATATAGCCAGTTAAACTATTAATTGCAAACCCATTTATAAAACTGGCCTGACTATTCAAATGCTGTATAGTGAACTGACATTACTTTATGTAAAATGTATTTGATGTGCAACAGTACTATTACAGCAGTTTGAAGTAGCAATTTTTAGTCCTGTACTTGTTGGATGATTGTTCAATATAAGAGTTAATTCTTCACTTGTCATGGTGTCTCATTGGTCATCTACTGGGTTTGCTTCTAGAGTACCTATTTTGAGCTATTAAAATAACAGAATGATTAATATTACCCTATAAATAACACTAAGTGAATTATAATAATTTCTTATATGTATCAATTCAAGGTAGAAAAAAAATCTGAGAAAAAAATATCTGTTTCAATATTTACTGTTCAATTCATTGAATTGAATTAAATTAATTTTGCAGTAAAGAAAACATTGTCCTAAAAAAGCTTAAGTGGATATTAGTTTTGAATGATTTACTGCAAATACTAGACCTTGAGGATTTTCCAGTGTAAGGTCAGATACGTTAGAAGACAACATCTCAAGGCAACTTTTATCTTTTCTGGAGTTCAAAAAACTATCAGCTTATTATTTCTCACATTGCACTTGGCAGGAACTTTTGGGCTAATATTATTAATATTTTAATATAGAGAAACTTCATAGGAGAAGAAAAAAAAGGTAATAAAAATTAATTGTTCACGACTAAAATGAGAATGAATTTTAGGTTAATTTTAGCCATACAAGTTGATAACAAAATGACTGCAAGTGGAACTGGGATACTGAACTCTTAAAAACTTTAAATAGGAAAAAATGCTTGTGTTAATTACTTTGTACCATTTCTTTCACTTTTCAACAGTAACATCTCCGAGTTTTGTAGAATTCAAAACAAAATGTTGCTTTCATACAAAGATTTCCTAAAGTGCCAATAAAATGTTGAAATGTAAGCTTTCAGAAGATTCACACTTCTAAAAGACTCTTTGACTTTAGACCACTAACACAGTGTCTAGAAGACAATCAGTATAAACAAGTTGGAGTTTTTCAATTAAATATCAAAAAAACCTATGAACAGAATCGTTTTAAGACACCCAATAACTGAGTGCCTCTATTCAGTGCTCAGTGTGTCTCAAAAGCGAAGGACTAAAAATCAGAGGTCAAAGTGCTGTTCAGTTCTGTATTTTATAAGAAGCCACAGAATCATAGGTTAGGATTCGAAAGGACCTTAAGATCATCTAGTTCCAACCCCCCTGCAATAGGTAGGGACACCTCACACTAAAACATGTCATCCAAGGCTTTGTCCAATCTGGCCTTGAACACCACAAGGG
Organism: Melopsittacus undulatus; assembly: GCF_012275295.1. Lineage (NCBI taxonomy): Eukaryota > Metazoa > Chordata > Aves > Psittaciformes > Psittaculidae > Melopsittacus > Melopsittacus undulatus. The sequence continues at coordinate 11,711,459 of NC_047528.1, read as the reverse complement.
ATGGAACATTAACACCTTCCCTGGACAACCCATTCCAGTGCCTCATCACCCTTACACTAAAGAACTTCTTCCTTATATCAAATCTAAACTTCTCCTGTTTAAGTTTTAACCCATTACGCCTTGTCCTATCATTACAGTCCCTAATAAAGAGTCTCTCTCCACAGCCTTCTCTTCTCCAGGCTGAACAGAACCAACTTTCTCAGCCTGCCTTCATATGGGAGGTGCTCCAGTCCAAAAATTACCGTCACGGACCTCCTCTGGACTTCTTCCAATAGTCAAATTTCCTTTTTATGTTGAGGACACCAGACCTGCACACAATACTCCAGCTGAGGTCCTACGAGAGCACAGGGGCAGGATCACCTCCTTTGACCTGCTGGTCATAAGGCTGGCATCAGCCCACCTCACAAGTGTGTCAAGGTCCCTCTGAATGGCATTCCTTCCCTCCAGTGTATCAACTGAACCACACAGCTTGGCATAATCAGCAATGAACAAAGAGGTTGAACAAGACCAATCCCAACACCAATCCCTGAGGGACACCAATAGCTATTGGTCTGCAACTGCACATTGAGCCATTAACCACAACTCTTTGCATGTGGCCATTCAGCCAGTTCTTTATCCACTTAGTGGTCCATCTATGAAATTTATGTGCAAAGCATTCAACACTGTCCCACACAACATCCTTGTCTCTAAATTGGAGAGACATTAATTTGATAGGTGGACCACTCAGTGGATAAAGAACTGGCTGGATGGCTGTACGAAAGAGTTGTGGTCAATGGCTCATTGTCCAGCTGCAGACCAGTAATGAGTGGTGTCCCTCAGGGATTGGTGTTCAGATCAGTATTCTTCAACATCTTTGTTGGTAACATGAACAGTAGGATTGAGTGTGCCCTCAGCATGCTTGAAAATAACATCAAACTGTGTGGTTTTGTTGATATGCTGGAGTGAAGGAATGCCATCCAGAAGGACCTTAACACACTTGTGAGATGGGCTGATGACAACCTTAAGAAGTTTAACCATGCCAAGCACAAGGTCTTACACCTCGGTTGGAGCAATCCCAGGCACAGCTACAGGTTGGGCAGAGAAGAGATTCCGAGCAGCCCTGTGGAGAAAGATTTGAGGGTGTTGGTTGACGAGAAAATGAACTTGAGCTGGCAGTGTGTGCTTACAGCCCAGAAAGCCAACCATATTCTGGGCTGCATCAAAAGGTTCATGACCAGCAGGTCAAAGGAGGTGATCCTGCCCGTCTACTCTGCTCTCGTCATATCTCACTTGGAGTATTGTGTGCAGTTCTGCTGTCCTCAACATAAAAAGGACATAGAACTGTTAGAACAAGTCCAGAGGATGAACAAGGCCACAAGGACGATCAGGGGACTGGAGCACCTCCTGTATGAAGACAGGCTGAGAAAGTTGGGGCTGTTCAGCCTGGAGAGTAGAAGGCTGCGTGGAGATCTCATAGCAGCCTTCCAGTATCTGAAGGGGGCCTGTAGAGATGCTGGGGAGGGACCGTTAGAGACTGTAGTGATAGGACAAGGGGTAACGGGTTCAAACTTAAACAGGGGAGGTTTAGATTGGATATAAGGAAGAAATTCTTTCCTGTGAGGGTGGTGAGGCACTGGAATGGGTTGCCCAGGGAGGTTGTGAATGTTCCATCCTTTGTGGTGTTGAAGACCAGGTTGGACAAAGCCTTGGGTGATATGGTTTAGTGTGAGGTATCCCTACCCATTGCAGGGGGTTGGAACTAGATGATCTTAAAGTTCTTTCCAAACCTAAATATTCTATTATTCTATGATTCTATGTCTCTCCAATTTAGAAACAACTATGTTGTGTGGGACAGTGTCGAACATTTTGCACAAGTGTAGGTAGATGACAACAACTGCTTTACCCCTGTCCATCAGTTCTGTAGCCCCATCATAGAAAGCCACCAAATTGGCCAGACAGGGTTTCCCCTTCATGAAGCCATATTGGTTGTCACCAAGCACCTTGTTGTTTTTCATGTGCCTTAGCATGCCTTCCAGGAGAATCTGCTCCAAGATTTTGCCAGGCACAGAGGTGAGACTGACTGGTCTGTAATTCACCGGGTCATCCATTTTCCCCTTCTTGAAAATGGGGGTTATATTACCCTCTTTCTAGTTGTCAGGAACTTCACCTGACTGCCATGATTTTTCAAATAAGTCTTTCCTTTATTTTGTTTTTGTCAGAAACAATGTCGTAAGAATCGAAAACATGGATTGAGTATCCATGTTCAGCTCTTAATATTGGACTTTGTTCATGAAGGAGTACCCTCAAGGTACCACTTACCTTCAAAAGGTAAAACAAAGGTCCTCATGTCTTGAAGCTGGTCTAATGAAAAAATACCAGAGTTAGGGAAAGAGTCTTAGCTCTTAATTAAACATTCAGGACATATTGGTTTGTTTCTTCTGTTCATTGCATGTTGCAGATCTCTTTGGTAGCTCAGATGTTATATGATAATTTTTCAAGATGAAATAATTTGTTCACAAGGTCACAGGAAATAGAAGGAGAAAGGAGGACTGTGAATTTTCTGGCAAGACAAACCCTGTCTTCCCTTGCCCATCTTATATATGAGATCAAAGACTCCTGACTATTGTTCACCTAACATGCTTCTTACAGAGGTTTTAAGATATATTTTCTGTCAATATCTTTGGCAAATTTTTCTAAACTTTGGCTGTATTTACTGCTACGTCTCACCTTAATTGTTAAACTAAGGGCTGTGGTAGATTTGTCTCAGCAGACAAAATCAAATAGATGAAGCTGTTAAAATGCTGAAGTGTTTGTCTCTTCCCCTGTCCATTAATGCAGGGATGCCTGATACCACAAGTGATCATCCTCTGTCTTATCACAGCATTCAGTCCAGTATATTAAGGAAATTAGATGTCTGATTTTAATCTTCTGCCATGAACCTATCAGACTTCCTAATACCTTTTGCTGCAAAGCAAAAAAGACTGTTGTTTCTTGTCCTGTGTTCAGTGAGCATGGGAAACACTTTTGTTTCTGTTACACCACTTTTCTTATGTATCTGAAGACTAAGAAGGATGTAGAGTTTTAAAGTGTAGATTTGTCTGACTGCCCACAAGGAACTGTATGTCAATACATCAAGAAAATCTGGGAAAAAGAAAACTTGGAATTAAGTCAAGCCATAATGCCTATGAGCCCTCTGGGAGTGTTGGCTGTGGAGTGTTCTACCAGCAATGAAGGGTAAGAAGTTTTATGTCTAGTGTCATTTGTGGAGTTCACTGAGAGGCAGATGTAACAGATAGCTGGCACTTTTTTTTTGTTTGTGTGTGAAAATGTGTCTTTGGGTTTGACAATTTTAGCATAGATGGTGGATTTTCCCCCACACGATTATCATGAGCCCCTTTAACACAACACCAGATTGCATGATTTGACTTAGCGATACAACGCTTCTTGAATAAGTCATCTTAGTGCCAGATTCAAAGATATCTTTACTTGGTGCTTTTATTATGTGTAACTAGGACACAAGAGAGGCTGGAATATTTATCTAAGGCACAGAGGAGTGCACTGAGCAAAGCTAGAAAGAGACAAGCCTGAGAATAAGGGATGCAGCAATGATTGTGTAGCCGTCCTTCCTTAAAAAGTAAAACTACTGAGGAAGAAAGAAAGAGAATGATGACAATGTATCAGAAACAGAGCTAAATTAGTAAAGGGAAATCAGAGTGGATGCCCATGCCATTTACCTGCTCCACAGCTTCTCACCACCACCACTGCAGTACAAGGGCATACCAGAGATCTGAGAAAATCTCTTTCACCATTAAGCATAGAATTTGTCATCTCATAATTTTGATTTCTCTGCGTTGACTTTGTTTCACTGTTAATCAGAATGTACTGTTGTCATGGTTTGAGCATGTTTTGAGGGTGTTTTTTGTTCAAGGTTTTTTTTTTTTTCCAGCCAGGTGGGAGGGGAGTCCGGGAGGAAGGAGAGACAGGACACCTGACCCAGGCTAGTCAATGAGGTATTCCATACCATAGCACGTGATGCCCAGGATGCATACTGGGAAAGAGAAAGCTGGAGGAGAGAGCTCTGGAGAAAAATGGAGGAGGGAGCACATGGTGCTCGGCCGGGCAGGGTGGAGTGAGTTATGGGTCGGTGGCTGGTGGGGTGTTGTATTCTTTTCACTTGCTGTTTGCTGTATCATTATTATTTGTAGTAGTAAATGGCAGTAGGGGTTTTGTGTTATGCCTTAGCAATTAAACTGTTCTTATCTCAATCCGTGGGGGCTACATTCTTTGGATTCTCCTTCCCAACTCTCAGGGAGTTGGGGGACTTGGTTTAAACCACGACATTTTTGGCGCCCAACGTGGGGCCCGAGGGATTGAGATAAGAACAGATCTGAGCGGATTTATGGTCTCTTGTCACAATGCTGATTTATTGGCTCTTAGAGGTTTTTCTCTGGATCTCGCTGTTTCGGGATTTTACCGGGTACTTGGTGTATGGATTGGATGTGTTTGTGTTTGTGTCGGAGGCTTGTAATACGGTGGGGCTCCGGCAGCAGGGGGGGATGGACGTGGCCGTGGACTTGGACTTGTACCAGGCCGTCCCGCTGCTCTTCGCTGTCCTTGTCCTTATCCTCGTCGTCGTCTGTGTGGAGCTGCGTGAAGCCAGGAAGGAGCGGCCCCGGGAGCTGCCGGCAGCTGAGGCTGCCAGGGAGAGCGGCACGGGGAGCCAAACGGCTGTGGCAGAGCAGCAGGAGCAGGCGGGGGAGGAGCGGAGCAGGGCGGTAGCTGAGCAGGGGGATCAGGCTGTGGGGAGGGTGAGTCCTGCGGCCGTTCCCGACCCTCCGACGGCCGAGAGTGTCCCCCGGAAGTCGCCCGCCGACCCCCAGCAGGATGCAGGAGACTACGCAGCACTTCCCAGCAAGGCAGAGGAGGAACCGAGTCCTGCCGCCGTTCCGAACCCCGCAGCATCCAAGAATATTCCCCGGAAGTCACCCGCCGAGCCCCAGCAGGATACGGGAGACCAGGCAGCACTTCCCAGCAAGGCAGAGGAGGAAGATCCGGACTCGGGAGAAGAGAAGCTGATAGTGGGAGAGCTGGCAAGCACGGCAGCTACATCAGCCCCAGTGACAAGTGCAGCAGCATCATCTGAGAGTTCTGACGGTTATGAATGGCTTTTGCGTGCCCTTGGGACCTGCCTGCTGATTGTGATGGTTTTCGGCATGGTGGCACACACACAGAGTGTGTTCCATCCACAACCATTTTGTCTGATCCCAAAAGTTAAGCAGAGTCAGGTCTGGGTCTTGTCTAAGTTTAGACAAGTACATAGGAGCACCAGGAGACTGTTCCCAAGGCTGGACAGTCATGAGTGGCAGGGCATGTGGGACAGTATAGCCGGGTATCTGATCCACTGGGCCCCTCCAGTGCTTTGGAAGCATTGGAGGTGGAAGGCAGCTGTATGGAGTCCCCAGCAGCAAGCTGTAGAACTGCTGAAGGGGACGGTGAATGATTTTGGTGGGCCCAGATACTTCAGGCTATCAGTCCAGAGATGCAACTTAGAGATGTCTCATGATCGAGGGGTGGACTTAAGAGTGATGGTGTATTGAAAATGTGGGATCTGGGCATGACGTGAATGGTACGGAATAAGGGGTGGATAATGTCATGGTTTGAGCATGTTTTGAGGGTGTTTTTTGTTCAAGGTTTTTTTTTTTTCCAGCCAGGTGGGAGGGGAGTCCGGGAGGAAGGAGAGACAGGACACCTGACCCAGGCTAGTCAATGAGGTATTCCATACCATAGCACGTGATGCCCAGGATGCATACTGGGAAAGAGAAAGCTGGAGGAGAGAGCTCTGGAGAAAAATGGAGGAGGGAGCACATGGTGCTCGGCCGGGCAGGGTGGAGTGAGTTATGGGTCGGTGGCTGGTGGGGTGTTGTATTCTTTTCACTTGCTGTTTGCTGTATCATTATTATTTGTAGTAGTAAATGGCAGTAGGGGTTTTGTGTTATGCCTTAGCAATTAAACTGTTCTTATCTCAATCCGTGGGGGCTACATTCTTTGGATTCTCCTTCCCAACTCTCAGGGAGTTGGGGGACTTGGTTTAAACCACGACAACTGTTCACTTGGCTATCTCTGTTTTCTAGATTGTTAAGGAAAAGTTTGTTTCAAGAATGTATGTGTTACTGAAAGTCATTCACCGTGGATATCAGCCTGAGTGATAAGTGTTGTTTAACTATAATTCACAGGAGGACTGTACAAGCAGAAGCAATGAGTGGGCAGTGTTTGGGGATTTAAATTCAGAAAAATATATCCTCTTCTGGTAACTGCTATGTTATCACTCATAAATACATATGCTTTGCCTTTATAGTTATTGCTGTAAAGTAGGGATGGAACTAAATCGAGTGTATTTCACAAGTGCATGTTGTTTTGTTTGCTGTGCAGCCAGATAGGATGGTTTGTGATGTTACAAAGGCTCATCATAAGTATGTGGAAGACACTGCAATCTATGTATGCCTGCAGAGAACAGAAGAAATTCAAAACCTCAGCCACAAGGAAATAAATGGTCCATTCCTCCAGAGAAATGAAGGTTACAAACCCACCACAAACAACCACCAGAGAAGTCAAGGACTAATGAGATCACTGATATCAAAATATGTCTTACAATTACTTCTGTAAACTAAGGAGGTGATGAGATGGCTTTCTCATTATCAGCCAACTTGCAAGGATATATGCTTAAGCTGGGAGCTGAAACAGAAGAAAGGTTCTTCAGGATTTCAGCCAGCCACCATCACAGCTCATCCCAACTGTGAGCCTTCTTCAAGCAATGGGAAATGGACTAGATCAGAACAGCTCACATCAGGTGCTGTGGATGTATTGTTATGACTGCTGAGAAGGTCCTGGCTCAGGGTGAGTCGTTGAGCAGGAGGCGGAAATCTGCTGGACAGGACACCAGAAACTTCAGAACATAACAAGTAGCTGCGTGGGAAGCCAGCAAAAGTTAGAGTTGCGAGGGATGGATGAATCTCACAGGTGGTTAAGTGGGAGGTGTTTGAGAAAACATCAGACTCCACAGATAATTAGAGGGGAGTATTGTGAAACTTTGGGGGAGTAGAATATTTTAAGGCAAACAACACCCAGGTAACCATCAGTAAAACCATATAATGGCAAAATTGCTTAAGTAACAGGATCACAAATCACATATTTGGGAATGGATGAAGCAAAACTAGGAGCAGGTGGGAAAAAAAGTTATGGTTTCAGTTGTTTACCTGGGGGGAAATTAGGAGGAGAAAGGCTTATACAAAGATGGTGAAAGGGAGGGCTAAGAAAGGGGAAAAGAATACTAAGGTATGGAAATGCTGTGAGGGCAGTGTATGGGGGTGCCTACCAGAAGCTCTCTTTTTGCTCAGGGCAGCTGGAGCAGGACAAGGAAAAAAAATCCTCTCATCTGACCCTGAAGCAAGGACTGAACTAATGACTGCAGTCTGGGGTGAGCACAGGATAGGTGGTATCCCCCTCCATTAAGTGTACACATAGACTGATGGGTAGAGCATCCCAGTATCAGTGTGCCAGTGCCTGTTCCAGGCCTCATGGCATTAGCAGCCACCTCTTCATAATGCGTTTTTCTTCCTTACATAACTTAAAACCTATCATCCCTTGATTTCAACGTATCAGCTGCACACAGACTTATCATTTGCAAGGACCTGTTATTTGATCTCAGTTCGCTCTTTGGTCTGTGTCTTTCACTAGTCTATCTCATTCATTGGGATGGCAAAGAGATGCTGTGGGACTGCTTTCAGAGGACAGGTTTTGTCCCCACAGTTATCTTGAGCGAAGCTCTTCAGTTCATCCTCATGTTCTGTATTTGCAACCCTTTTGCATGGTACCAGTTTATAAGCTATGCCTCTACTTTAGCATGAACCAGACTCTTTGGTCAAGTCTTAAAGTTGCTCCTTCAGCAGTCTCAATTAGTCTGTGAAAGAGCAATCTATTAAAACAAGTAATTTTGTTAAAAACAAAAAAAAAAAAAAAGAAACCCCAAACTAAACCAAACCAAAAATCAAACAAAACCCCACCCAGAAGATGAATATACGTGCTACTATCTCACCCGAGTTTCAGGCTGTATTTGTAAGCTTCTTCAGAAACACTAAATCCAGGAGAGCAGGTAGAAAAACAACTACACACCCAAGCTATGTCTGAATTTATCTCATAGCAATCATCACTGAAAATTCCCTGCTGAAGTTCACAGATTGTCATTTTATCATCTTCATAGGAACCCTGCCCCTCCCGCCCCAGCCCCAAACTTGTTGCTTCTCCCAGTTTTTTCAGCAAAGTCAGCAGCAGGGTTTTTTTTCTATACTGTCTATTAATATTCAGTATCAGAATTACAGTAATTGCCTGATTTCTGCAAAGGCAAGACAGGCTTCAGAACAATTTAAACTGTAATATTCTGTATAAAAATCTATTGCACACTCTTCAAGCTAACAGATTGTTATACACTGTTCATAAAAATAGTATGTTACTGGTAGACTCCACACTGACAAGAAATCCATCCTATTTCCTCAGGAAAATATAACTCGCTTCTGATTAGATGGGTTTTAGCTGTAAAGAAACATGAAAGTTTCACACAGCAAAGAAAATTATACTGTAATAAAGGGAAAATTAGTCAAATTAAACAATTCTCTACGCAGACTCTGAATAAGACCTTGGACAACTACTGCAGATTCAGCATAGCCATAGACCACCCCTGCTTAGCTGGACACTCCGTTGGCTGCTTTATTTGAGTCTTGCTACTCTAGACATTTGTTGCCCTGCTTCCTTTGGTCTGGGAAGTTCCTTGGTGTAATCACAGCACATATGCTTTTCTTAACTCACGACAGAAAGATGATTATGTGGACTAGGTGGCATCATCCCACAGAACAGGTGCTGATGCCTATCTCACCTCTCTATCTTTTAACTGTATTGCACTTCGGGTACTCCAAGTTTGCAGGGATAAAAAATTAATAAGTACAGAAGGCTGTCAAGGACTTTTAGGTGCCTTTTTCTTTTTCTCCCTTCAGTTAATGAATGAGACATACAGATCTATATAATGCCATACGCATAACCCAAGATACCCATTTCGCTGTTGCAGTGCACATAGCACATAACTGCTGCAAACACTGTAACTTGAAACTCCTTAGAAGTTTTTTATCTCCTGTAAGTAGTGTCTGGAGCTCAAAATTCTACCTTTCTCAATCATGTATTGCTATTTGCTCATTTCCTCAGCAATGGTCATACAGATTTGATCCCAAATATGCCTTTTCCCCCACTCTATCCATCAACACCATTGTTCTTCCTGTGGAGGTCTGTGTTTTTAAGATTAGCAGAAACAGCCCCAAAATTTCCCTTTTTGAGAATATTTCATTCACTTGCCCAAGCCCTCTACAAAAAATTTACAAATCAAAACAAATATATTCAGCATCACCATCACTTCAGTTATCTCACAAGTGATTTCCAAGCCTCCCTGATCAAGATTTATTCAGCAGTAAACAGCCCTTCTCAAACACTTTCTACTAATGTAGTTTTATAGGTGTCTTTCCTTTACTTCCTGGTGTGAAGAGATTGCAGCAGGTAGCAAAATGCAATAAAAAAAAAAAAGGCTCTAAATTATCCAAGACTTCCTCATGTGGTAAACAAATATGACAGAGGACCTAGGGAAAACCAATGCCCTTCCAAAGCAACAGATGCAAGCCAAGCAAGTCTGTCTAAAGTAGCAATAAATGTTTGTGTAAAGACAATTGAATTTAATTTCTGGCCTGTACTGCCAATGAAGCTTGCAGAATACTCCGATCCACCTTAAATGAGGCACTGAGGATGGAGTTATTGTGCCAAAATGTAGATATTTAGTATAATTTTAAATGCTATGAGGAGGGGAAACCAGCAGCCTCCAACTGCTTTCCCTTAGGGTTCAGGTCTGTGATAGATCACACCTTCTGCTCCCAGACGCTTATCTCTGATGTGCTTGCATGCTTCAGATGTTGCTAGACAATTCTGAAGCAGCTGATTCCCACTCTTAGTGCCTGGAAAACTCATTTTCGAATGACCTGTAATGGCTAATCATCACTGAGTACATTGGGAGCTTAGAAAACCAGCTTACATGTATTATATACAAAAAGACACTTAAAATATGATGTTTCAGTTTTGAACTGCATCCCAAAGGAAAACCAGATTGATCCAAAACTGGAATTCAGTTTGTATAAATTCCTTAATTTCGTCTCGGAAATCAAAGCAATCTTCAGGTGAAAGAGCAGAAAAGTTCAAAAATTTGTATGACTTTTTTTTGGTTTGAAGTTTACTAATTCCTCTCTAGGCTTATTCTTGCTCACATAATCTACTCAGAAGTCCTCATTAGATGATGAAGGATGGAAGACCAGAAAGACTAAAAATGGCAAGTATCTACTACCAACGTAAAAACCATCCCTGTGGAAAATCTGACTATGAAGAAGAAAATAGAATTACATTAGACTGAAGATTTCTTTCCAGCATAGGTTTTTATTGTGGTTTACTAAACAGACAAAGCTAAAAGAATTACAGCATTCATCTGATTTTACTGCTGTCCTGCTCACCAAGAATCTATTATCATACCTCTTAGGCAGGCATAGAAAAACACTTATTTTTTGGTCAGGACTTGACTTGATTGTTATTTTATTTGATAATTTTTTTATCTGGTAAGCTACAGAGTCCATAAATTCATTTTTAAGAAGACTTTTTTTTTAATGGGATCATAAATTGCATACTTGTTTTTTGTTAGTATACCCCAAGAGGCACTTTCAGACAGCTCAGTTTTAAGTCAGAGTTAGAAAAAAAAGAAAGATGAGTGGGAAAACAAATGAGTGTTTAGAGAGGATGAGGAAGAAAAAGACATGTTTCACTGAAGTTTTCAGTATAATGTACTCCAGCTTTTACAGCTTTTTTAGTATTATTGCGGTATAACAAGTTTCAGAGCTTTCAAAACATCACTCAGATGGCTAATTTCTGCACAAAGTGTGATGTGATATGAAATGGAGTAAATGCCTCTTGTGTTTCTTGGGTAATTGCAAAAGAAGAAAAAAATTTTTTTTTCTTAATAATTAATACATAAAAATGCATTTTATATTCTTTTTGCTCAAGAAAGTCACACAATAATGTTTAACAAGGGCCTGTTTCTTCTCATAACTAAGGAAACCTATTGATTTTTATGCTCGGCAGCAACAGCAATAGATTCATTTATTTAGGTTCTTTTTCCCCAGAGGAATAACAGATGTGTAGAGACATTAAAAAATACACTGTTTTTCCGCTAAAGAAAAAGTTTTAACTCTGTATTCACAAATATGCACACACTCATCCATGCTCCCAGGAAACTGAGTTTATAGTTTGCCTATCAATGTCAGGATATGGGAGTTTAAATCTTTATCAGAAAAGTCTCATGTAGTAGTCCTGGGCTTTTTTCTTTCCTTAAAAAATTCATGTGCATCTTTTACAACGGCAGAAAGCATAGGAAAATCCTTTCCTCTTGTCTAAATCAGCAACTGAATAGAAGCAAGCTTCTATTCTGACTGACAGGGTTCAACTCCAGGGGTGGGGAAATGATTTGCTCTCAGTAGCACCACTTAGCAGGTGCTAACAAGGGCAGCTACAAAAAAAGAGAACTCCTTGTGGTGTTTGTTTTTCTTGCTCATGTTCACACCTGCCCACCAGAGCTGTTGTGTTTTGGTTTAGTTGGTTTGGCTTGTTTTGTTTTGTTTTCTCTGTTTAAATCATCTGGCTCAATATATCTCAGTGAGAAGAAATTAATAATGCTGCATTTTATGCAAATGTAAATTGATCTTAATTGGCATGTGCAGCACAACAATTTTACCTTGTATTTCTAGGTGTAGTTAAGTAGGATTAGTGTTCAATAGCCTTATAAACAGATTTAGATACTATATATTAAAAAGTGTTTATATACTGAAGCCTGGGCATGCAATTACATTGTAGCCTAACAAGAAAAACCCAAGGTGAGGTGAATGTTTCTCTTTTTTTTTTTTTTTTTTTTTTTTTAAGTGTACTTTCCTGGTGTAAGTGTTGATTTTGATATGGAAAGGCCAGCTTAGGGAAATAGAAGGTTTAGCTAGGGAACCAATCTTGAGACACTGAAGTATTCAGAAAGCAGGAGGTTAAAAAGGGGCAGGCTCTTTTAGGCAGCTGGCTCTTTCACTCATTCCTTCTGGTGCAGGGTGTTGAAGGATGTGTAGATATGGATTCTAATAGCACTGGGAAAAAGAGGATTTTATCTAGCACAGAGCCAGAAACTTTTACAGCATACTAAACCAGCCCTGCTGCAGCTTGATCTGCAGTTTGAATGCAGCCAGCAGTTATGTGCTTGGGAAGGCTTCTTCATTTGCCTAACCAGATGGGGTATGTCATTCATGAAGTAGTGTGCTTGCACATGTTTTAAGGCTACTTGCTGGCAAAGGATTAACCGACTATAATTCAGAGTCTGATAGCTAGATAGTCTTGCTGGATGCCCTTTATTTGTAGCAGAACATGTTAAATGATTTTGTTATTTACCAAATGCACGGATCATAATATTATGTAACATTCTTTATTCCTAGTAACAGTGCAGGTTCTCACTTCCCCATGTATTAATAATGTTCGTCTCTTTGTTTAGGATTGTTAGCAGTGTGAACCAGATTTTTACAGAAATGTAAGTACTGGATGGACGTTAGCTATTCAATGCCACTTCAACTGGCATTAATAAGAGTATTTGTTGAAAGTCTCGGATGTGCTTATTGCTTTTATGTTTGTAGCAAAATTACAACTTGTATAAATTCTTTATAACTTTGGAAATTGCACATACACATACATTGACACAGAGAAATGTCTACATAAAACATAATAATGAATGGAGGAGCATATGGTAATTTCTAGCAGTCAGGTTTTTAGATGAGGAATGAGTAAATGTTTGTCCTGACAATAACCAACATTTAGTTCTGTGACTCAGGTTGCCTGAGCCACGCATCTAGTCAGTAACATATCATGTAGCCTATCACACGAGATCCCTAGCTATAGGTTTAGCAGGTATTATGTGCAGTGCTGCTGGCAATAACCATGAAGATAAAAGTTATCATGTCAATACTCATGGTTTTTAAGTAATTTTGCTTTTAGACTTCTATGTTCACACTTCACCATTAGATGCCTCCTCAGAGTTTTTCCAGCAAAAAAAATATTGTGCAACAAATCTAAATATTCCAAACATTGGTAGCAAATTCACTTGGTGATTTTACAGTATGCCTCAACTGGATGTTGCTGCCACTGCTTGCTGGAGAATATGTTGGATTACGTTCTGATGATGTGATATATCACAAGTCTTGGAGCCACTACAAGTTTCATTGGTGTGTTCTCATTATTATGCCAAATATTGAATGATATTAACTTTTTTATATACATGAAAAATACAATCATTAACAGGGATTCAATGGGAATTTCAAGATTCATCTTATTTGTAAAAATTCCAGATATTAATTTACCTAATTTTCAGAAACAACCTCCTCTTGCATTGCATACATTTCTGAACTTCTATCTAATGTCAAGGCTATTCTACTAATAATTTCAAAGACATTACTAATTTCAGAACCAAATAATTTATTGGGCTTGAACCCCTAGTAAGAAAAGTAGAAGTGAAGGATTTGTAAAACTGAAATACTCAGAGAAAAGTAATATGGTGACAGGCATAAATCATAGAATCGTAGAATCATAGAATAGTTAGGGCTGAAAAGGATCTTAGGATCATCTAGTTCCAAGCCCCTGCCATGGGCAGGGACACCTCACAATAAACCATGTCAACCAAGGCTTCGTCCAACCTGGCCTTGAACACTGCCAGGGATGGAGCATTCACTACCTCCCTGGGCAACCCATTCCAGTACCTCACCACCCTAACAGTAAAGAATTTCTGCCTTATATCCAACCTAAACCTCCCCTGTTTAAGTTTTAACCTTTTACCCCTTGTCCTATCACTACAGTCCCTAATGAATAGTCCCTCCCCAACATCCCTATAGGCCGCCTTCAGACACTGAAAGGCTGCTATGAGGTCTCTACGCAGCTTCCTCTTCTCTAGCCTGAACAGCCCAACTTCCTCATCCTATCTTCATAATGGAGGTGCTCCAGGCCCCCGATCATCCTTATGGCCCTCCTCTGGACTTGTTCAACAGTTTCATGTCCTTTTTATGTTGAGGACACCAGAACTGCACACAATGCTCCAAGTGAGGTCTCACGAGAGTAGAGTAGAGGGGCAGGATCACCTCCTTCGACCTGCTGGTCACGCTCCTTTTGATGCAGCCCAGGATACAGATGGCTTTCTGGGCTGCAAGCACACACTAAAGCCAGCTCATGTTCATTTTCTAGTCAATTAACACCCCCAAGTCCTCTGCAGGGCTGCTCTGAATCTCTTCTCTGCCCAACCTGAAACTGTGTCTGGGATTGCTCCAACCCACGTGTAGGACCTTGCACTTGGCATGGTTAAACTTCATGAGGTTGGCATCAGCCCACCTCACAAGTGTATCAAGGTCCCTCTGTATGGCATTCCTTCCCTCCAGTGTATCAACTGAACCACACATCCTGGTGTGATTGGCAAACTTTTTGGGGGCACACTCAATCCCACAATCCATGTCAGCAACAAAGAAGTTAAACATGACCAGTCCCAACACTGATCCCGGCGGGACACCATTTGTTACTTGTCTCCAGATGGATATTGAGCCACTGACAACAACTCTTTGCATGAGGCTATCCAGCCAGTTCTTTATCCACCGAGTGGTCCACCTATCAAATTGATGTCTCTCTAATTTAGAGACAAGGATTTCGTGTGGGACAGTGTTGAACGCTTTGCAGAAGTCCAAGTAGATGACATCAGCTGCTCCCCCCCTGTCCATCAGCTCTGTAGCTCTGTCATGGAAGACCACCAAATTCGTCAGGCCAAATTGGTTTAGGCTAGACAGAAAACTGATAAATGTAGTATTGTAAGAATATAAGAATATTAACCTTACTTACCGACTTCTGAATTTGAGATCTGTATTTGATAATTGCTTTTAAATTCCTATGATCAGGCTATTTTGAAGTAGATAAATTGAAACTTTGTAATATGATATGTGTGTCAATTGCTTATTCCCAGTCTGTGATAACATAACCTTAAATTTGACAAATTACCTATGAAGGCATCGTAAAGGGCTACAGCAAATAACAGTTAGGAAGAAGAGACCTTGTTCAGTAAACAGGGTATTAGCAGTAATGAACAATGCAAAGTGTTCATAAGAAAACACAATGTCCTCTGGAAGAGGTCACCGCTATGTCACTTCTATGATTCATGGGTCATAAATTCAAAGTGGTAAATTTACAGGTCATCTTACATTGGCAAAATGTATCCATTTTATTCTATCTTGCTAGCCAAAACAAAAATAACCTCTTATTGCAATAAATAGTAAATAAATAAATAATAAATAATAAATAGATAAATACAATTTAAACATGACTAGTAAACACTTTTAAAACACAGGAAACTGAACAATTTATTATGCTATACAGCTGAAATAAAAACTTTTTATGGAGTCTGGAAACAGTGCATATACAAGGTATATAAAAATATAATGGGGAATCTTGTACTTTAACCTCATCTAGAACTGAAAATCAAGTATACACAAGAGAGGGGAGGAAAAATATTAGTTTATTGAACCTCTCTATTATAAATATTTACTTCAACATACACACTTTTTACCTAAGCAAAAGGCCAAACTTCAGTTTAAGTTGTCAGCAAGGAGTGCAACACTGTGAAAGAAAAGTACTCAAAACTCTTTTAAGAAAAATGTCTAATAAAACCCATGTAAAATGTAAAGCATTAATGCAGTCAGTTTCAATTTTGTTGTAATGAATGAAAAATTTATCTTTAGATGCGGTCTGACATTATTTTATGAGGAAATACCTCGAAAGTAAGCTTGGTGGGCAAGAAGATTTGAAGATGACATCAAAAAATACTGAAATCTCACTCAAAATATGCAGCAGCACCAAAAAATTCAGTTTAATAGTCAAAACCATGAAGATATCTATTAGTCATCTCAGCATATTACATATAGCATGATTTATTATGCTTCACCTATGCAGTTATATTTTTCATTTTATTCAACTTGTTACTGCATTCCAAGATTTCATGGAAAAGCCTATGTAAACACAGTATTGATAAAATGGTTTTTCACTCTGTTGCATCTAAGAGCAATAAAACAGATGCATGAAAATGTTTTGCTTTTTTTTTCATAGCAGAGCAAAGTTTGGAATAATTGCTAGCATTAAGGTGCATAATATATAACAATTTATGGTTGATGGTTGAGTGAAACAGCTTTTAAAATCCTTTTATTTCTTAATTAATAATAACTGAATTCAAAGATGACACTGCTTACATTACATAAATGGATTAAAAACATTACTTTGCAGTATTAAGAAATACATTTTGTTATATGAAAGGTGTTATTTGGCTGACTTGGAGACTATACTTCATTATTTACCTACCAATAAATGGTCTCAAGAAAGTTGAAAGTGCATATCCCCAGTACAGTAGTGACCAGATGTATAAGTTTTACTCTGCATTTTCCTTGGGAAACACTGTGGCTATTTCACAGGGACTCTGAATTTTCAGCCTCTCCGCTAAGATAGTTCATGGGTGCAAGTACCAACCTCAGTTGAACCAGATAGAGATGGTGTAATGGCTGATATATATGTTACTGTCTCTTGCAGTTGGAAAACTTTCTGTGTTCTACCTCAGAGTGTAGAAAACTCTATTAGAAAATTCTGGTTAGGTTTAAGCTTTACAGAAATGTTTTAACAGGTATTTTTTTCATTGAATAGAACATGAGCATTTCCATGCTTGATGTTTTAAATACAGTTTCGTTCTAACACTAGTCATGTAGGTTCCAGATCTGCTCTCTATGATGTAAGGTGTACCGACGCAAGTCCTAGTGTGATGGTAAGAAGCAGGGTTGGTTACACTCTTACTGTCTGTACTAGACTGAAATTTCTGATTAAAAGTGTTTGCTTTCCTTTTCTAAAATAACAAACAGAAAACGTTAATAAAGAACAAATTTTTAGTATTGAAATAATTTCTGGATTACAAAAATGATAGATTTAACAGTCGTAATAATCTGGTTGGATATAGAAGATTGTGGGAAAGTCTTCAAAGACATTACAAGGTTATGTGAGTTAGAGGATTGATACTGGACGTGAAGAAAAACAGAATTAACAAAAAATTCACAATGGCAGATTAAAAGCAAATAGTAAATCTGAAAATAACTGTATGAATGAGTTCAATTAGCTACCTTTGAGTCAAGCAATTTTAAAAAGATTTGAAATGACTACATTTGTTTTAGTTCCATTAAAATTATTCAGTGATGAACAGCGTTTTGATTGCAAAGATATACGCCACAGTTTTGATTAAAAATTGATTGTGCTTCATCTCTGTAATATGCCATCTATTAGCTATTCCATTTGAGATTTTCTTACACAGTCTAGGTAAATCTTGCATGCTACCTTCTGTCACAGATTTTTCGTATTTTCTAGAACTTTCTCAGTTCCATTAAAAAATTAACAATGCACCTGACAATGTATGACTCTGTTTTACCAATATAATAAAAACTGCTTATATATGTAAACAAAAGCAAGAAGTCTCATTAGCCCATATGACCAGACATTAATATCTGCTAGATGTGAGTGAAAATTCACTATATCTAGCAAGTAAAAGAGAAGTCTTTAAGTTCATGCCAGCTTTTAATTGTATAAAACAGAGAAAAATAACATGGCTAATTTAAGTGAAAGAACAAAACAAACTTTCTAAGAACACAATAAATAATTGTCCTCAACAAGCTAAGGTTTGACATCAGGGTGGTGTGAACTTGTCATTTATGGTCAGCCAGTAACTCAGAATCATGCAGCCCCTCATTCACTCCCTGCTTCTTCCTCACCCCACTCCAGGAGGGATGGGGAGGAGAATAGAAAGACTGCAACTCCCACAGGTTCAGGTAAGAACAGTCCAGTAACTGAGGTATAACGCAAACCTACTGCTGCTACCACCAGTAAGATCAAATAGTTAAACATAGTAGAGATGCGTAAGTTTGGAAAAGTGGATATATTAAATGTGAACTTCAAAGCTGAAAAATTCCTTTACTTGAGCCATTTACTGATTCTGTATATTTTGTAAAGAAAGCACAGTGGCTTATTTACTTATGTATTTCTTATATGAGATGGTGTTGATTCAATATCATTTATTCTTAGCTATGTGAGAACTGTAAGTTCCAGGCTTTTTTCTTTTTGTTCTTTTTTTTTCCCCCTTAATAGGAAAAGAACTATGGTGAAATATTTTTACCCTCCAGTGTGAATCTTAGACAAAAACAGTTTTCCTCTGTAGTTGTCAGTACTTTAAATTCATCGGCCTTCATTGTAACATCAAGAAAATTACTTTTTCCAACATATATACACTAATAAATAATTAATAATTTCTTTTTTTTTTTTGCTATTTACTAAATTCACACTTCTGTAAGACTACATTCTCAATGTTTCTCATCTAAATTCATCAGAACAAGATGTATGTCTAGTACCTGTGCATTAAAAGAACACAGGATGTTCATGCAGCTTGCCCTTTTTATCCTTTACATTCACATTTTTCAGATTAACTAAATCAAAGAGAGAAACTCCATCTGGAACACTCTCAGTCAGTCCTCACAGCAGACTTAATTATGTAAAACTCAAAACACTGACCAGTCACTGGGGATATGAGCTCTTCTATGAAAGCAGGGTTTGCTAGTTAATTATTTCAATGGGAAAAAAAAAAAAAACCACAAAAAATGTAGGAGAAAAACATGGACTCATGCATTCTAGAGTTTCACTTTCAGAAAGCTTTTAGACTGTTCATGGACAATAACTTTGGTGCTCCTTGTGGATATTAAAAAGTTAAAGAGCAGACTCACAGATAACATTTGCTCTTGAGCAAGGTTTGGGGATCAGAATCTGCTAGCACATTATTTATGGGTTGTCTTATCTCTCATAAGAAATTTCTGAGTAAAGAAGTGCCATTGTAAAAATTTCAGTCTTCATTGTAGATAATGCTGCACTGAATGATACTTCTAGACAGGTTATGATATTGTCTCCACATTAGGCTTTCCACTTCTTCAAGCAGCTTATCTGCCTGTCGTTTGCAGTTATAGAGCGGCTGACTTGTCCTATTAGCTAATAATCTATTACTTGATGATGTTGCAAAAGGACAAAAATACCCTTTAATATAATCTCATGTTCTCTTTCAGCTATTTACCAAGCACATTTTAAAACCTTTTTCTAATAGTCTCAATTTAATTAACCTCCTATTGGCTTAATTTTTCTTTGCCCATTTAAATACTGTATTATAAACACATTTGTAAATCATTGTTTTTAGGACAAAACATTTCATTCGATGAGTGATTGCTTATATACTCTATCAATTACTCCAGCAAATTAATGTCTGATGTACTTACTGATGCTTTAGTTTTTAAATTCCTGCATTCATACTCTAGTTAAACAGGATCTGTCACTGCATTGTACTAATAACAGATTAACTCCTACACTATAAAGAAATAACAGCCTATCATCAGTGTTATTCTTCCCCCATAATTTAGCTCCAAAACAAATGATCTTCTTGGATAGTTTGTTAATAGAAGAATTATTTTGTTAAGATTTTAGGGAAGCAAAAAAAAAAGGTAAAGGAAAGGGAAAAGGTAAAGGAAAGGGAAAGCGCACTGCCACTTCCTGTGGGAGATACATAAAGTCAGAGTTACATTTTGCTTTAGAGTCTTCAAAATGCATTTCATTCATGCTTGCACCATTACTGAAGAAGTGAGTTATGTCAAGATATCTACTTGTCCACAACAGGATTACCAGGATGAGCACACAACCCTCTGTAAGTCTGATTTATGTGAGGGAACATTGTATTTTCCATAGTGGTAGTCATGGAGAATATGTCATTGTACTAAATCCTGTAAGAGTTACTCTCAGTATTCCCTGGCTCCAGGGCAGATGGTGAAGCAAGCTTTTGAGAAACATGGCACACATCAGTGAGATTTGGCTAAAGAAGGAATACATGCCTCTGCGTTCTTTGTCTCTCAAAAAGGAAACAAGCTTGGATAAATAATTCAACATTTTTAATTAACACCATTAGGATCCAAACCATGTGATTCTTGTACAGAGAAGGTGCATGCTATCACACTCATTCTTCTTAACACTTTACAGACCTGACCCAAAATGCTGAAGATACTAGACAACTTTCTGAAAATAATTAGAGTAAAAGGAGGAATAGAGGTCATCTCTGGGAAAATCAGTCTTCATGGGCACTCCTGTGACATTCTACAGGGTGGTCATAATATCTGTCAATAAGTTGAGAGCTACAATTTAAAGAGGGAATGTGAAATGTAATATTAAGGACCCAAACAAACAAGCAAAAAGGTTATTTATGTAGTAATATGCATCTAGATTGCAGCTGTATCTTCTGAAAATAAAGAAGTTTAGGTTTAGGACTGAGCAAAACAAAGCAGAGGCACCAATGACAGTCGCGATATTATCAATTAGTGTGATAAAATCATCACCATTTCAAACAATATAAGGCATTACAGAATTTGGTCTTCTGTCGTACAATAGAGTATATACCCTCTTGATTAAAATGCTGTGAGCACCATGACATGGTTTGCATTTTAACAGTTCAGAATTGTTTATTTTTAGGCTGAATACAATGGTTGCCATCCTTGACTGCTATGCTTAGAAATTTAGTTATAAAATTAAGATTTAATAATCCTTTTTTTTGCAGCTCATTAACAGATTTGCTTTCAACTGATGTGCATGCTACAATACATCTTTACACAGAAAATAGTAAAAACCATTGTAGCAAAATTTCTTCTCTAGGCCACTCATGAAAAACAGCTTTAATTATAAGTCTTCGTCTCACCAATCAACATTTTTAATTAACTTTTAGATCTCTGTACTTAATTTATGTGGTGCAAATTAAAGCATCTGTTTAATGATTTCTGTTTATTTACTGTGTTTATCCATTTGTGTTGTTTTTATGCTTGTGTAACTTGTGTTCCATGATAGTCCATAATTTAATCTCAAAAGTGCAAACGAATCAAGAAAAGACCAAACAGAGTAAACAGAATAAGTTGCTGGAAAGTGAATGATAAAGACATAGTAATGAAATTTAATTATAAAAAAAGGCAAATTATACATTAAACTATTAAAATAAAGAAGGTGCATTTATAAATAAGATTAAATTATTTTTATCCACTTAGTCTAATCCTTGTAATAGCATGTTTTAAATTCAATCCTCTATTGATACAAGTGAATTAGATTGATCTATGCTTGTTGAGTTTCTGACACTACAATTTTAAAGGAGTGGATGAGAGGCTGCACATTATTCAGACCGTGGATCTTCTTAAAGTATAGCTTATTGGACGCTTCTCAGTGCCATTGCTGCAGAAGGGACATAGCAATATGACTTTATTGCAGACATTAAAACAAAAATTTTATGGGATTAAAATTGGTGTCAAATGTTGTTCAAACTGTTATATATCTTACCAATCAAGAAAATAAACTGTTGAGCCAAATTATGAATCTAATAGCCATGACAATTCTGAAAAACCATTTTAGGGTTTTGAGTTTTGGATTGCTGCCTATAATCCAGTTGTACTGCCACATCAAGTTAACTTCACTGGCCTGTAGTGCATGAAAAAATACCGTACTGAGCTGGTTTTTGATTGCTTACAAGAACAGTAATAACAGTATAACTTTAACAATTGGTACAAAAGAGTGGTCAGTATAGACAGCAATACAGTCTTATTTCTCTTTTCTCAGGTAACAAGGACTTTTAATGAAAGCATGTGTTAACAGGTGTTAAACTAATTTATTTACTGTTCTGCTCTTAGATGTGTCATAATTGCATTATAACCTTCCATTTATTCACACCTCTACCAATTTAAATGTTCATACCTTATTACAAAACATAAAACTAGAAACTAACAGGAGGTTTCACTTTTTATAAAATAATTACTTGCATTACCCATGAAAAGTATGATTTCCAAAATCCTATGGTTGTTATCCTAGAAATTGTTTGTTTCTACATTTTAAATTAAATAATGTTTTATTTTAAGAAGCTAAGAGATAGTTTTGGAAGTATATTAAATTCTGCACAATTCTTCACACAATCTGTCAGTACAGGCTTAGTCTGTCCTTTGACGTGTATGAAAAAAGTAGGTATAACACACTGATGTTATTGGATGATCAATGATGTCCTAGATTTCCAAGTTTAATTAAAGGTACATAGCCTGAGTTCACTGTGGACTGAGTTCTGCAACTGAATTATAGTGAGTATAAACCACCAGATTTGCCAAGGCATGTGTAATCTAATGGATGTAACTGACAGATGTAGTTCCTTGCAGAGGTAATTATTGGATCAGAATCTAGAAGTAAAAGAAAGAAGTTGTTTTTCTATATGATATTGGGGAATTCTGCTCCAGTGCTTTGATGTTGCAAAGTAACAACACCTTAGAAATTGGCTATGATTGATATTAACCTGGTGTTTATTACTATTAATTTATTAATACCTGCAAAACACATAGTTACCATAATAGGTAATATCTTATATGGTCAGAAGCCCTTTATGAGGAGTCACAAAAGGAAATTTTATGCTTTTTTTTTTTTATAAACATACTGATCAGTTAAAGAACAAGGTAAGACAATTATTGGAGCAGCACAAACATCATCAATAACTGGCAAACCAACAGTTTCTACCACTGAAATAAATATTAAACACCCTGTTGTTATGTATTGGGCAATGTCCACTTCTCCTCTAACAACTCAATTTTCAGCGACTCTTGTATTATTGTCAATTTCTTAATACTTTTGTTATTATATTTTTCATCTAAGCATGAAATTATAAGTATTCCAGATTAAGCATTTGAAAGGCAGGAAGCAAGCTAACAGTCTCTAGGAAGAGCCTATAGGTAATCCATGTGTTCAAGAAGTAAAAGTCAGGTAGAAAACAGTGTTCTGACTGAGGATTCAGAAAATTAATTGCTTGAAGTGAATAGTAAGTATTTCTGGTTGTGATTATTTATATCTAATGGGTCTTTGTTTATCAATTCACAGAATCCCAAGGGTTAGAAGGGACCTCGAAAGATCATCTAGTCCAACCCCTCTGCAAGAGCAGGTTAATCTGGAATACATCACACAGGAACTTGTCCAGGCAGGCCTTGAATATCTCCAATATAGGAGATTCCACAACCCCCCTGGGCAACCTGTACATAAAATCATTGAATCATAGAATAGTTAGGGCTGAAAAGGACCTAAAGATCATCTAGTTCCAAGCCCCCTGCCATGGGCAGGGACACCTCACACTAAACCATATCACCCAAGGCTTCATCCAACCTGGTCTTGAACACTGCCAGGGATGGAGCATTCACTACCTCCCTGGGCAACCCATTCCAGTACCTCACCACCCTAACAGTAAAGAATTTCTTCCTTATATCCAGTCTAAACCTCCCCTGTTTTATCCCATTACCCCTTGTCCTATCATTACAGTCCCTAAAGAATAGTCCCTCCCCAGCATCCCTGTAGGCCACCTTCAGATACTGGAAGTCTGCTATGAGTTCTCCATGCAGCCTTCTTTTCTCCAGCCTGAACAGCCCCAACTTTCTCAGTCTGTGAAGAGATTAGGATGGCTCACGTTCCCACCGTGTTCCAAAATATTCCCAGTTTAGGTATAGTACATTATATCAGCATTGTCTAGAAACAGTTATGGGCTGCAATCTTCTTGAAATCTTGGCTCTTCATAATTTCATGTCTTGCTCACTAGTTATGAAAGTTACTCTTGTACTTAAATTATATACTCTGAAAAAGCAGAAACTAAAAAGAAAAAAAAAATCAAAATTCCATAAGTTACAAGTGTGTTTAGCTACATTTTGTTACTATTTGTTCTCAATACTAAAACTGTTAAAAAGCTAGGCAGACTTCACCTGACTCATTTTGCACTTTCTTTACAGCCTCAGAATTTGGGTTTTCTTTTCAGTACTCGCTTTGCACTTAAGATTTCTTTTATGTCAAAAAGTAGACTAGGTAACATACATGCATCATGTATCATTTATTTACATAATTTCAGCTACGTTTTTAATCTGGGCAAAAGGAGAAGTCAACAGTGAGCTTTTAGAGCTCTGCAGTAAGAGATCAAAATCTCCTTAAAGAGTATCACCTAAGACTGAGTTTACCCTGAAGGCAAAATACTACTTTAAATTTGATGAGGGCTTGGCTGGGGTGTCAACCAGACATGGTAATAGCTTAGAAATGAACTATTCCCCAAAGGGGAAACTAGTTAAAAATCCGAAGACATAGAAGGCTTAGGAAAAAAATCTGTTATGAGAGACAGTACACAGTCCCAGCATTCTCAGCTTTTCCTTACAAGAGAGATTCTTCAGTCCCTTAATAATCCTTGTGGCACCAATACAGCCTGGGGGTGAAAGGATTAACAGCAGACAGAAGGAGAAGGATTTGGGGCTACTGGTGGATGAAAAGTTGGACATGAGCCAGCAGTGTGCGCTTGCATACAAGAAAGCCAACCTTATCATGTGATGCATCAAAAGGAGAGTGTCCAGCAGGTTAAGGAGGTAATTCTCCCCCTCTACTCTGTTCTCATGAGACCCCACCTGGAGTATTACACCCAGCTCTTGAGTCCTCAGCATGGGATAGATATGGACCTGTTGGAGAGGGTCCAGAGAAGGGCCACAAAAATGATCAGAAGGATGGAACACCTCTCCTATAAGAGGGCTTATAAGAAAGGTGGTCACAGACTTTGTAGTGGGGTCTTAGCAATAGGAAAAGGGGTAATAGTTTGAAAATAAGGGAGGGTAGATTCAGACTAGACATAAGGAAGAAATTTTTTATTATGAGTTTGGTGAAACACTGAAAAAGGTTCCCCAGAGGTTATGGATGCACCATTCCTGGAAATGTCAGGCTTGAAGAGTTTTGAGCAACCTGATTTAGTTGAATTTCTCCCTGATTATTGCAGGGGGTTTGGGCTACGTGACTTTTAAAGATCCCCTCCAATGCAAACTGTTGTAAGATGTTTACTTTCCTCCAGTCTTGGGGCACTTGTCCCAGTCACAATTATCTACGAAAGCTTGTTGATAGTGGTCTTGCAGTGACAGTTGCCAACCCATCAGCACTCATGGGTGCATTGCGTAATGGCCCATGGACTTATGCATGTACAGCTTGCTTAAGTATTCTGTATCCTGAACCTGCTACAAAAGGATTACGTTTTCCTTGCTTCACACTTTTGCCTGATCTCTGTGTCCGTAGATTTCTGTAACTTGGTCTTCCCTCAATCTTTTCCTTTGAAAGTGAGGGGTCCTGCCCCATTCAGCAGCAGACCCATATTTTCTCTGGTCTTACTTTGCTATGTAAGTTGTTGTGGAAGCCATTTTTGCCTTTAACAATTTTGTATGAGATTCAACTCTGAATTGGTTCTTGCTTTCCTAAGCAAGTTTCTGTGTGCTCAGTGTCTCTGTAGTTCTCCTGGATTACCTGTGCCTGCATCTAACTTCTAGTCTGCATTTTGACAGAAACTCCTTGCTCGTCTATTGTCTTTTTATTTGGTAGGTTGGTTTTGGATTGGTTTGGTTTGGGTTTTGTTTGTTGTTTTTCTTTTTCTTTCATGACCCTTGCTTGTTGGGATGGGCTGCTTTTGAACTTGAGGGAGGTGATCCTTGAATATCAGTTTCCTGGGACCAAATAATCAATATATTAGAGCTAAATAAATTTTCCCCAAATTGAAGATATTTCTTTTAGCTTTCCTGAGTCACAATTAGGGCATCATAAAGACTGGAGCAGCTCCATGTGCACCAGCCACATGCATCAGGCACCTCCATGGGAATAGGAATGGGCTAAGGCTGGATCAATGAATTAGCCCATGGATTGGCATCTGGAACAGGAGGGGCATCATTCAGACCAAGGCATGGCTGTGTAATATCTTGCTCTGTGTGTCCTTCCACTGGGCAAAGAGGGCCTGGCCACGAACTTCTCCTAGCATGTTGAGAGCATCCCATACATTCGCTGTGGGCTACAGCAGACTTATGCTACCTTTCCCCTAGAAAATTTATCTGTGAACATCCTTGGATTCAAGAAAATGATTGTCTATGCTCATGGCTTGATAAAACATATCCCAGCATGCTTTTGGTTCACTTTTTCAAGCAATATCCAGACACATTGTGACAGCTAAAACATCTCAGGGATCACTCTTTATAAAGAGTTTGCATACTCTGAATGTAGGTGTACATGGTTGCACATGAAGATGTGTGTTATTTTTGTCATACTTAGATGTTTCTGTAATAAACTGTGTGGCTTGCTCTAGAAGAATTAAAATAAAAATAATTAAAAAAAGTTGTTACTGATATAAACCAGAGATAAAAATCTTAAAAGAAAGAATAGGTCCATAAATTTAAGGTAAAAATCTAAAATTTGGCTTTGCAAGAAGTGAGACTCCAAACATCCTCCCAGAGTTGTACAGGAGAAAAGCTACTTTCATATATGGATTTATTGGTGTATCAGTGGGATGATATGTTTGTTCACAATAGCAGATGATGGGTCTGAGACCTGAGATCCATTCCTTTGTTCTCTCCCACAAATAACTATTCAGGTTGTTATTCATCCATCTTTCTCTCCATATCAAAACAATAGGGGAGTCTGTTTTTTAAATTAACTTGCTCTTTCAAAACTTTAGACTTTTACATTCCTAGAGGCAGACCACATACTGCATCATCTAATTAGTTTAAGATGTTTGATGCAAATGTTGCTAGTTAAGAAAAGAAGTAGAGTGATAAGGAATCATGGGATGGCTGGGAGGCACATAATGCAAAACTGAAAACAAAAAAGCATCTGTTTCTTTACCAAAAGTAGCATTGTTTAAGTTGAACGCATTCCATTATTCAAATAAGATTGCATAAAGTTAACATGTTCTGGTGGTTTCTGTGGAAACAGGGTCAGAAAGCTATAGGTAGTCAGCATGCAGCCGTTAGCTGAGAAGGAGAACTCTCACTTGCAGATTTCAGAAGTTGCATGCCTGCTGGGAAACATGTACAAAAAGGCAGCTTCCAAAAGTAATCTGCAGGGCTTCAGACTGGTGGATAGGATGTAAAGCTTAAAAAAAAGGAGGTAATAGTTTAATATTTATGATAAATTTTATATGTACGTATATATATTTTGAAAAAATCTGTGTTAAGATTATCAAATAATATTAAAAAATATAATAATTTTACTTTACAAAATAGCAACATTTTTAGTTTGTTACATAACAAAATTGAGATTTCAGGTAATTCGGTATCTTTGTGACAAATTTAATTGCAGTCACAGCAGCAACTGCTAATGAATAACCATTCAAGCTGTAAACAGACTAGCTGTGGTACTAGTATAGTATCTGTCACAGGCAGGACAATGCAAATGACAACCCACAGTGGATCTGTATATAGGGATTTATTTAAGAGCTGACAATATGAGATCTTTTATTCTATTTGGCTACCTCATATACTCACTCACTCCCCCTCAATGCTATGTTCACTAGATGTGACTTCCCTTCCCAGCAAGGAGGTCACTGCTGGTCCAGGAAAGTCATGTTAGTCCACAGTCACAGTTATCAGCCTCAGCTGTCCCGGGCATCCCAGGCATCCTCTGGTGTTCTTCCTCCATGAATCTTCCCCATCTCCAGTTTCTTCCTACTTCTATGCTCTTTTCTCTAGCTAAGGTCTTCACCTTTTTTGTTTCTAGTCCCTTTCTTCCTTCTAAGATCACTTTTTGGGAACCCTTCTCCTCCATCACTGTAGTTTTTCTCACCTAAATAGTCTTTATGCAAAAGCACAACATGTTACCAGCTGATTCTGTCTTGTGTCTATTAATTGGAGGATTCAGGACTTGCTAGTTTTGTTCAGTGCAGGTGTTAAAGGCTACAACCAGTTGTTGCGAGCAAGTAGCAGGCTTCTGCTTGAGTTCAAAAATTCAGTTTTGGACATTCACCATACACACACACAGACCCCAGTTGACTGGCATTCACAGTTTATTTTTCCACGATTAACAGTATCACATGCAACACACATAGCACATGCATACATTCTGTATAAGAAAGGCACATTCAAATAAGACCTGATTTTGAGAAGACAGTAAAGGAGTCAAGAGAAGAGCATCCAAAAATTCTAATGACTTTTAGGAATTTGAAGGGAAAAATAAAAAAAAAAAGGAAAGAAAAAGGAAAATATAAGTGACCTGTAAGTGTCCCCTAATGCTCCTCTAAGCTCATCACACGTGGAAAGAAAGTTGCTTTTATGCATTTTTTCCACAAATTATAAATTTGCACCACCTAACTATTCAAAACATTGCTTTCTGGATGTATGAAAACAGCTCTGAGTGTCACAGGTGGAATTAAGGGAAAAACAAAAGGGAAAAAGAGAACTATTTGGCTTTTTTTTAAACTTCCACTTTGGCATGGAGAAATTTCTCATAACAGCCCAGTGATGAAGCCTGGCAGCAGCAGCAAAAATTTCCTTGGTACAATAAAGAAATGGAAAACACATGGCAGTAGACAAAAGAATAATTTTGTGGGGAGTCAGGACACTGGGATTTGTTGCCAGCTGATCTATCACAGAAAGAAACTGCTCTGTTCTTGCCTTGCAGCTTCTGGTTGAAGACACTGTAGAAGCTCTCTTGTTATGTGAATTCAATAATGAGCTTGAGATCATACATCCTGCCCCTTAGGAAAGCATAAACCACCATCCTCTGCATTTTTTTAACCAATCATAAACAAAAGCCTGTTTGGCTTTAATACAAAACAACTTTGGTTTGCCCAGGTTTGCAAATGACACACAAAAAAACAACATCTTCACAAAAATGCTGTCTTTGTGTTCTTGTTTTTATGGTTCCTTTCCTGTTTATTATTCAAACACCATTCTGATGCAGGAAATTGTCTGAGTGACGGCTTTATGCTGCTCTTATTTAATCTCACCTTCTTTTTCTGTGACCTTTATTCCCATGGGATTTTTGAATATTGCTCTTCTCTGAGTCCCTGGCTCCTTGATATTCATCCTGAATACTAGTATCACTACATCTTCTCTTTGGTCTTTTACATAGTGAAAGGGTGAATGAATCACAAGAGACCTGAAACTGATAGATGCTAAAAGGTGTGATAAGAGTGCAGAGAGCTCTCTTTTCTCTTTTCGCCCCTACTTATGTATTTTCTCTGTTCCTTGAAGGTTTTATGCAGGTGCATTTTTCAGGGCAGTCAGGCCTGCTGAGATGTAAAATGAAGAAGTTATAAAAAATAGACAGATGCATAAAAACCAAGATGGTGACACTGTGGTTAAGGTGCTTATGTAAGAAGCAGAAGGAAAGGGAACTCTGTGAAGATTACCCTGCTAGCACCATGTGATCTCTAGTTGTTTTGTTTTTCCTTTAATTTCCTAAAATCCCATAATTACCATAGAATCTGAGGCATCATTAAAAAGATGAACAAGAAGAAAAAGCAATTTTCTCATTCCTATATCTGCAAAGAAGATCCTGTAAAATATAACATCCTCTACAAGCATAAAAATTGATTGTATTTATATTCTTTGTATTCTGTTGCTGATCTTTTTTGTAAGTAAATTGTTCATCAGAAATACCTGAAATAGAAATATTATTCTGTTATGAGTAGATAGCAATGGGCATCTTTGTGTTGCATTAAAAGTTCAAATGTTGTGCAGCTGGTCCAGGATTTTTTCACAGTATATTTTTACATAACTGATGGACAGGGGTGGAGCAGTTGATGTCATCTACCTGAACTTGTGCAAAGCATTCAACACTGTCCCACATGACATCCTTGTCTCTAAATTGGAGAGACATCAATTTGATAGGTGGACCACTCGGTGGATAAAGAACTAGCTGGATGGCCTCACACAAAGAGTTGTGGTCAGTGGCTCAATGTCCAGCTGGAGACTAGTAACGAGTGGTGTCCCTCAGGGATGGGTGTTGGGACTGATCTTTTTTAACATCTTTGTTAGTGACATGGACAGTGGGATTGAGTGCGCCCTCAGCAAGTTTGCCAATGACATCGAGCTGTATGGTTCGGTTGATATGCTGGAGGGAAGGAATGCCATCCAGAGGGACCTTGATACGCTTGTGAGGTGGGCTGATGCCAACCTCATGAAGTTTAACCATGCCAAGTGCAAGGTCCTACACGTGGGTTGGAGCAATCCCAGGCACAGTTTCAGGTTGGGCAGAGAAGAGATTCCGAGCAGCCATGCGGAGAAGGACTTGGGGGTGTTGGTCAATGAGAAAATGAACATGAGCCAGCAGTGTGCACTCACAGCCCAGAAAGCCAATCGTATCCTGGGCTGCATCCACAGGATCATGACCAGCAGGTCAAAGGAGGTGATCCTGCCCCTCTACTCTGCTCTCATGAGACCTCATTTGGAGTATTGTGTGTAGTTCTGGTGTCCTCAACATAAAAAGGACATAGAACTGTTGGAACAAGTCCAGAGGAGGGCCACGAGGATGATCAGGGGACTGGAGCACCTCCCATATGAAGACAGGCTGAGAAATTTGGGTCTGTTCAGCCTGGAGAAGGCTGTGTAGAGACCTCATAGCAGCCTTCCAGTATCTGAAGTGGGGCCTACAGGGATGCTGGTGAGGGACTATTCATTAGGGACTGTAGTGATAGGACAAGGGGTAATGGGTTAAAACTGAAACAGAGGAAGTTTAGATTAGATATAAGGAAGAAATTCTTTACTGTTAGGGTGGTGAGGTACTGGAATGGGTTGCCCAGGGAGGTTGTGAATGCTCCACCCCTGGCAGTGTTCAAGGCCAGGTTAGACAGAGCCTTGGGTGATATGGTTTAGTGTGAGGTATCCCTGCCCATGGCAGGGGGCTTGGAACTAGATGAACCTAAGGTCCTTTTCAGCCCTAACTATTCTATGATTTTATATTTTATCTATCATATAAAAAATTTGTCAAGCTGAAGTGCTTTTTAAAAAAATAGGTTAAATTTTCATTATGAAAGTATTCGGCTCCATATATTGTTCTCAATAAAGTGGAACAATAGATTTTGAAAAGACAGTTTTATTTTCAATTTGGGCAAAGGAGAGGCTTGGTTTGAGGATTTTTTTTCTATGATCATGACTTTACTACTTGCTTATTGATGCATCCATGAGCTGCTGTTGAATTCTGAATGTTAGGGTTTTCATTCTGATGAAAACCAAGACCAAATTATACAGGTTCCCCAATGTTCTGAGGGTCAAGAACAGAAGGATGAATGAGAAACTTTTGCTAAAGACATTGCTTCAGTATCCAAGACACATCAATATTATCTTCAAGAAATTGCTTATACTTGGAACTCGCAAAACTGCATCTAGTGCAGTAACCACTTTTATCTGAAAAGGAAAATTGCATGGGGCACAACATTTCCTTATCCAGTTCTACAGTCTTTCTTTTGCTTTGATTGCTTTAATTGGGGAAAAATGTTATTTCATACTCTTACAAAGATAAATTCACCGATTTCCTTGTAATACTTGCAGAAAATATGATGTGGAATACAAATGAGTATCCAGATATCTACTCTAATCTAAGGTGATGATTAAATTTGCTCCTTAAATTTGTGCAATTTCATTTTTTTAATTCAGCACTTCCCTCACTTTACATTATGCAGAAATCACACAGTAATTGTGATGTCTCTAAAATATGTGTGTTCCAATATATTCTGGAAGTGCCAAGTATATAAATATCTTGGTACTTAGTAAAGTCAAAGCCTAGGAAATACAAATCAAACCAAGTGTGATATTTGAATGACCTTTGATAAATACATGTGACATTTGGTTAAAAAATATTTTGAATATGTGTCTCAGAGTTAGTAGAGGTTTAGTAAAAGGTTGTGTGCGTATGTCTATATGCACAGATACACACAGATACATGTATATGTATGTAATTTAATAACAGCACAGAAACAGTTGTCTTATGATTTCTGGCTACAATAAGACTTCAGAATTCTACCTACAAATATTCTGATAGATGAGCCTTTGATAATAATTTTTTATCCATGTGCCATTACTAATCATGTTAAACCTGTGAAGAATTCTGAATAGCTTCCACTAAGGAATAACTAAACCACCCTCTGCTCAATTGTAATCAAAACAATGGTAGCCACTTGCTCATAATGAAGCTAAATGGAAATATCAGCAACGAGCTGAAGGCTTAAGAGCATAAGTTTGTGCAGCATTATGACTTGGAAACAGCCTTAGAGGGGAAGGAAAGATTAAAAGATGACAAGAGGAATGTTTGCTGTGTTACCTAAGTACCTGCAATTAAGGGATAATTGGAAAGAGTTCTGACTAAAAACACAATTTGGGATATATGCACTAAAAGAGTGTAACTAAACTTCTCTATAAGCTGCAACTTTGCAACTGCTGCTGAAGTTTTCTTTTCACATAGACCAGGAACTTACTCTGCTTCTTTGCAACTGTCTTCCTTTCTGCACATCTAAGTTTTATTTCAGGGAACAACGTGTGTTCAACAAGGCCACAAGAAAGTTTCACACATGGAATCTAGAAAATACTTCTGAATCTCCCAGCTGGCACACATCCATGGTACTCAGAGAAATAACCGTCTTTACATGTAGGTAACATGGTACCAACATACTTGTGTTTGGTATAATTAATTGTATTCTGCCCTTCATGTTGCCTAGTTGCTGAGGATAAAAGAAATCCAAACCAAAAACAATGCAATGAGAGCCTTATAGCTACTGTGGAAAAACTGAGGTGAGGGAGAAGAGATATAAACATTAATAAAGTTACTTTGTACCATAGTTGGTGCATTTTCTCATTACTATTTAACTCTGCACAAAACTCTGACCAAAGTTAACTGCACACTCGCCTTGCCATTCTTTGCACAGAGGTTTTGCATATATCAGACCCAATTTCAACACTGTAGACTATACTTGCTACAGTAATTTCTGAGAATTAGAAACAGTTTGTTTCTAGTTGAGCATTCATTAAACCTTAGAATGGCAGCTGCCCTGTATGAACATGTGTTTGCAGAAGTGGAAAAGATAACAGGATGCCACATAAAGCTAAAGGTCTGTTACAGTTTCCATCTGCCATAGTCCTTCTTTGCTGTGCTCTTTAACCTCTACTTGAATTTTGAGATGAAAAGATACTCTGTTAAGAATCAGAAAGTTCTCTACATTGTAGATGCTTTACAACAGCTAAAAGATACCTCAATATTCATCAGTTCCTAAATTTCTTTTCAGTAATTGATACTTTGCACTTACAGAGGAACTTTAATAGCAGATGATCAGAAGGAACTTTGGAAATGTTGCTGAGTTCACCCTTGAAATACCTTTATACAATGAAAATTTTTATTTTCCCATCTAAAAATACCCCTCAAAAAACACCACCACATCCACACACCCCCCCCCCCCCCCCCCCAGAAAACAGACATGCCAGGAAAAACAAACATTTTCATGTAAGAAGACATATCATAGGCCAAACTGGAAATAGAATATAGTGAGTTTTTTTTCAGAAAGTCTTTTTGAGGGATCTGTTTGAAAGAGTTTTGTGCCATAACCCTGTGAACTTATACTAGCATAACTAGAACAATTAAAGGTCTGGAGAATATGAGGAAAGGCTGAGGGAGCTGGACCTGTTCATCCTGGAGAAGAAAAGGCTCAAAGGAAAGCTGGTCAGTGTGTATAACTATCTGAAGGGAGGATGTCAAGAAAATGGGGCTCTTCTTGGTAGTGCCAGGTGATAGGACCAGAAGCAACGGACACAAGCTGAAATACTGGGAGCTCCACCTAAATTTAAGGAAGAACTTTCCTGTGAAGGTGACTGAATATTGAAGTAAGTTTCCCAGAGAGGTTGTGGAGCCTCCATCCCTGGAGATATTTAAGACCTATATGGACACAACCTTGAGCAATATGCTTTAGGTTACCATGCTTGAGCAGGGAGGCTAGACTAGAAAGCCTCCAGTGGTCACTTTCAACCTCAAACTTTCTGTGATTCTGAGATTTCCTACCAGGAGAAAAATGAAGCTGTTCTCATTTCTACTTATAGCTAAGGATTGAAAGGCCAGAGAAGAAAATGAAAATAGCTATTGGTGATAAGAAAGAAAATTCAATAAAAAAAAAAAATCAAGCTTCAAAGTGTTAAGTGTTCTGCAAATTACAACCTAAAGCTGATTGCAGTCTGGCTTACATGGATATAAACCATGAGC
Source organism: Melopsittacus undulatus (assembly GCF_012275295.1). NCBI lineage: Eukaryota > Metazoa > Chordata > Aves > Psittaciformes > Psittaculidae > Melopsittacus > Melopsittacus undulatus. The sequence goes on along the minus strand of NC_047528.1, from coordinate 11,677,178 downwards.
AATATTAAATGCATCTGGTATGATTCTCTCTACCCCAGTTCATATTTGTAACTAATTTTGAACAAATATAATTATTGAATGATCACCTGCATATAGAGATGCATGTATGACATTTCTCCATCATTAATTCTAAGAAGTAGTATCTTCTTGCACAGAACCTAGAAGCACAAAAAATGCTTGCAAGTCAGTTGTTTAGATCAAGTTATTTACATAAGTCTTTCATCTTGCAGAAATACTTTTTTTAAAAATATTTTTCTTTGTAATATTTGTCTCTTAGCTATTGTATACTCCTAAAAGCTTCTTTAAAATACTTTATGCTCAGAGCAAGCATAAAAATAGAAAACTGGTTTATTTTACATAGTCTATACATAGAATTGACTGAACAAATGAAAGGTATCTACTATTTCACCAGCTGGAGCAGATTCTATTTAATAGAATAATACAGTATTCTGAATTATGGGCTACATTAAAGGTTTGAATAGTCCTGTTATAATTACAAAAGCTCAATGAAAATGAGAAATTGGATACTTCTGAGAGGGGGAGAGACTTTAGGAATATTTTTTTAAGTGAAAAGTGAAATTCTGTACGCTTAACAAAGGTCTGGAAATGTCTCTCACCTTTTTTGTTGTAGAACCCATTCAGGAATAGTTTGTATCCAAATCTGATTGAATGTTTTCAATTTTTGTTGCCAAATGGAAAAAAAAAAGGAATAAAAACTGGTGCAACTTTGGATGCATATTGTTCCATTCGATCCAAAGCACAGTTTGCAAGGTGGGCAGAGGACATAAAGACATTACACAGCTGCCCTCATGAACTGGCTACATGATTATAGCTTCATGTGGACCTTGAAGTTTGTAAGGCTTGAAAACAGCATAAGTGAGGCTCTTGTGAATGTTTAGCACACAGCTGGAGCACAGGGATGGGCAAGTACTTGAATCCCATAAGGGAGGATAGTGCTGAGGCTGATGCTGGGTTACTCCAGGTCCCATATATACGATCTATTCAGCTTGGGTCCATCTCAGAGAAGATTAATAGGAACTTTGGGAGGATTATTTCCCCTGCCTTAATGCATAATGTTTTCAGGAAGTAGTCCATAATAAATAGATTATTAAAATGGATTTATGACCCAGATTCAAGTTTATGTCCTTCCCAATGATATCCCTGTCCATTGGGATAGTCATCAGGACACAGAAGTCCAACCTTTCAGGTTACTATTGTGTACTAACAAGTGAAACAGTTGCTATAATAACTCTAAGTATTTCAGTGACCTGGTAGAGTTCTAAAGGGGATCTGTAAAGTTACCACCCAGGAAAGTTATCTGCCTTTAGACTGATACAATCAAGTATGAACCTATTAGTTTCCTCTTCAGAGCTCTTGGTAAATGTCTTGAAAATTTCAGGTAAATATCCTTCTCTCAGAATATTAAAATTTCTGGAATTCTTCTAGGAGCTCTTCTACTATTTATAATTATTTTGAAAGTTACCAGTGTAGTCTGAAGTCTCTGAAAGCAGAAAATTTGTAGCTCTCATATGCTGAACAAATATCTTAATTTCTCCTCTTTATTTTTTTTCCAACATCTTGCATGTATATCCTGGTTTATCATCTGTATATTGTATTATAACCATATAAATATAAGGTATTATATATGGTATGATAATTATATATCTATGTGGCATGATAATTTTTGATATGTATATGCATAAAGTTATAGTATTTGTAAATCTGTGTTGAATTCACTGAATAGTTTGGGGATGACAAAATTTTAACAAATCTATTGTTCTCAGGGAATTATTCTCTGACTCTTGATGAGTACCTAGTAAATAAAATGGTTAGCAATCTCTAAAGTCATGACGTAGTAGTTTGATATAATTACTTTCATTCAATTTTTATTTCAGCTGATTCGTCTAGCAAAGTTTCCTACAAAGGCATCAAAATCTCATGTGCTTTACATCACAAGCTTTATTAATATGATCACTGCAGGTACAGTGTCTTGGGTTTGGCTGTAACAGTTAGTTTTTCTCCTTCTTAGCTGGTGCAATGCTGTGGTTTCAACTTTAGTCTGAGAACAATGTTGATAACACGCTGTTGTTTTTAACTGTTGCTAAATAATGCTTACTCTGATCAAGGACTTTTCAGTCTCATGCTTTGCCAATGAGGAGGGGCACAAGAAGCCAGGAGGGAGAAGAGACAGAGCACCTGACCCAAACTAAACAAAGGGGTATTCCATACCACAGCACATCATGCCCAGTAAATAAACTGGGGAGAGTCACCCAGAAGAGACTGATTGCTGCTAGGGTTGGGCTGGGTATTGGTGGTGAGAAACTGTGTTGTGCACCATTGTTGGTTGGATATTTTTTGCCTTTCCTATTTTAGTTTTATACCTCTCTTCTTGTTATTTCCATTATTATTTTTATAATCATTATTATTATTTTGTACTCTATTTAATTATTAAACTGTTCTCTCAATCTGCAGTTTTATATTCTTTTAATTCCACTTTCCATCTTGTTTGGGGGGGGGCAACAAGCAGCTGTGTTATGCGCAGTTGCTGGCTAGGCTTAAACAATGACTGGTATAAATTCACTGCCTCTTGTCAGCTTCTCCTTCACAGAAACTCTTCCTGGGTTTACTTCATTTCTGCACAGCCTAATATCCTGCATGTGAGTTGTAGCAAAATACATTGATAAGCAGTACTAATGAAATGTAACCCTAACCCAAATTTATACTCTTAAATGAGTTCATATCAATTAAAGGAAAATTTATACAGGGAGAACCCAGATTTTCCCAATGAATACCGATCTAAGAAATAGTGATGTATTTTAAAAGACAGAATGTAAAAGGCTTGCTATCTGAAAAGTTCTTTTGAAGTAGTTTTCATGTAGCTCATCTGTGAAAATATTCTCTTTCCAGGAAGGATTGTACCATTCTTTTTTATGTTTCCTCAACGGGCTGCCAAGGTAGAGTTTGGAGTATTGCAAAGGAATTGCTCTCAGGTTTCTGCCAAGAGGATGAAAATGAGACTTCAAGGCCCCCTATTGCTAGGTTCTGCATATGATGTAGTAAAGATTTAAACTAGAAAGCAGTGACCCTACAAATACTTACACAGCTGCTGCTTAACTTTATAAATTTTAATAGATTCTTTGAATTAGCTAGTGAAGCTAATCAAGCAGGTGTGTTAGAGTGGGGGATCAAGGCTTTGTTTACACCATTCAACAAAGCAAAAAAGAGTATTTAGACAAATATATGCAATTTGATAAGATGTTATTAGGTAATTTAGTTACTAAGCCACTACTTTGATATTAAATTATTTGGAACAAAGACCGTCATCTTGTGTCTGTGACTTTCTGACATGTAACAGCAATTATTCATACCAAGAAACTACATATACAAAGAAACCATTATATTTTCTCTGAAAAAAAAAATATTTTTTAATCGAACTCTGGCTTGATCTAGAGCTTCTCAAATATAACATTTTGTCTCTTGTAAGACATTATACAGTCCACAGTAATATAAAGAGAATACCTATAAATACACCGACAATAAAAAGAAGTCTTCCTTATGAAAGTAAAGATTTGGTTTATGCAGGACAATTAAGAGTTAAAAATAAAACTCATATTGCGAAGATTAGATTGTTAAAAATCAAATTGTCAAAATTGGAACTCTAACAATTAGGAAATGATACATTTTTGCGAAGTAACACTTTTTAACTATCCACATCACTTATTCCATGACATATTTCATCTCTAGAGTGTGAAGGTCTCCAAAATATTCTTTTCATCCTTCCAATCAAATCTGTACTTGACTTGATCAGTGTGACTTGGTGTTTTCACAAGGCAAGCAGCTCCTAGCAAGTCTTTTTCAGTATTCAGCACAGAAAATGATAAAAGGATCATCCTTGCTTATGTTGTTTCTAATGCTTAGTTCGTTGGTTTAGCCTATTATTCCAGATGGTGCGATTGCTAAAGGAAGAGCTGAGCTGGGGTATTAGACAGTTACCTTCAGTTCAGTGATCCGGATATTTTTGCAGGAGATAGTAGCTTACATTCCCTATTTCCCTGAACTAAGGAAGGTATAAAATCCTTATCTTCATCTGCACCATGTGTTCCAATCAGCAGGAAATTACCAGGAAAAAGGAGTCTGTTGCTCCCCTGGCAGATGTGTCAGATCCTGAGAGTGCAATCATTTTTCTGATTTAGAAGGAAGATGAGTAGGACTTGAAGGTGCCCAGGCCATCTTTAGGAAAAATATAGGACAACCTGAGATATGCTCTCAGACTGTTGCCCTGCATAATGGAAAGAGGTCAACCAAAAGGATGATACACAGTGCCCTTTTACCATCCTGCTCCCCTAGACTCATTAAATTGCCCCAAAGCCCAATACTTTCCATTAAACATAGTATTCTCTTGACCTCTTAACAAAGGTCCTCTCAGCTGCTCTCTTCTTATGCTTCACTTGTGTCTCCTGATTTGTCCAAAGTCCCCATTTTTCCACTGAAAATCTGCCTGTTTACTTACACCAACCTAATCATCATACAATCCTTTAAACTTCCTTCATCCCAAGGGGTTTAGTATTTGATTCCCTCCTTTCCATACGATATTGGTATTGCCAGTCTTCCCTACCAAAATTGTGGCTATGTTGCATCCTTCACTTTCTTAGTTACCAAGATCTTTTACTGCTTTTTCTAATTGATGGCTGGAGGCAGATGAGTCCTGGTTCTTTTAGCAGCAAAAGTGAACCATTTCTTGCATTTTCTGTGGATTTAAATTCAGGATGCTGAAGATGGTTATCAAAATCTACCTGAAAAAGAGACTGGAGAAGGTATTGGTCACTGTTCTTCAAAAACCAGTGGTTATATGAAAAGCAACAAAATGCCTCAACCATATGCCATGGTGAAAAGACTAAAGCTTGATCAGCAATGGATCTTGCAAAAGGCCTGGAGCTGAGGAGAATGGATTGTGTTCTAAGCTGATTGTATATTCTTAGTAGTCAAGGAGAAATATGAATTGCAGTACTAGAGATCAGAAATTGAAAGCTATCTGAAGGATGAATCCTCTTCAGAGATGAACAACCTCATCTCACCACTAATTCTCCTCCACCCCTTCCTGTGTGTGAAGACTCAAACAACTGTGTGGTTTGTGCAAACTTTCGCTGTTTTGCTGGGAAGCAAAATATCCAGGATCAGACAGCTGGATAAATGTTAAGGCAGAAAGAAACATACCTTGCTGATGTTGGGGCAGAAAGAGAAAATAAACCCCACACAACCTTCACCCAAAAATCTAAAGGAAGGGATATCCAGGAAGAGAAGGTTATTCTCTTCAGATTTGGTGAAGTGAAGGAGAAAATTAAATGGTCTGATTAGCAAACTAGAACATGTTTGCTTTGCACATGGAGAGATGTAACAACTGTGAGGCACTTGAGTATAAAAAGAAGTTGCTTTGCAGCAAAGGTAAAGGTTAGTACAACAGATCTCTACTAGACAGCTCTGAATATGCCTGTGGTGAGTCCTCACACAACAGATAGTTTTTATTCCAGAACTGAAGCACTGTCCTGGTTTCAGGGTAAAGGCTGGAAAAGAGAGTAAGAAGGCAGGGGAACATATGTAACCTTTATGAGACAGGAGAATCTGCTTAAGGATTTTCATGAGCGGAAGAGTCTGTGGATAGTTTGCAGTGCTGCACTGATTCTGCTGAGAACTGAAAAGCAAGTAAAACTACCAAAGTTACCTTGATCAGCTTCTGAAGTACCAGTGAGGTTCAAAGCTCAGCTTGCAGAAGCCAGTACAAAGGCAAAAAAGTAGCATTAGGTGTAGCATGAACTGTAAAATTTTCTTTAGAGAAGACAACATAACATTGGTTGTCATTGTAATTAATGTTCATGTGTCTTGTAAGAGTTTTCTTAATTTTCCTTAATTAAAATATTGCTTTTATTTTATTCACATTTATGAATGAGAAAAATAGGTCCCAGAACACCAGAAAGTTTAGTATAACTCTCTCAAGAGATTTTGTAGTTATATCCTCAAATTTGAATCAACTTGTAGCTGCCAGTCAAGACCCAGCAGATAGGTTGCAGTGGGAAAGCAGTGGGAAAGCAGGGTATATAGAATAAGAGTCAGTGGTGCAAATGGAAAGTAGCCAAGATCTCTTGAGTCCCAGTCTTACCTGAATTGCAAGACTCTCGGGTGCCTTATATTTAGGAAATGGTGGTACTCCTGTTTAAGTCACCGTTTCCATAGTCCATTTTTCTTTTATTTTCAATGTCTTTTTTTCTGGCTGAGATGTGAGCGAATTAAAATAGAAAGGGAAAGTGTCATCTGTAACACTGTCCTGAACAAGATATCAAATAAACAACTGGAATATTAAGTCATTTACTTTGTGTAATTTCTTGCACTTAACAGAAGGACATATTTAGTAGGCAGGTAGCTAATACACGTTAAGTCTAGTACCTGATTTTAGTTCATAAACATCTACACTATTGTGTATTCATATTTCTGTAGTGGTCACATTCCATAAGTAGGATTCATTCACAATAGGGGAAACACATTAGGGTTTGAAAAGACTGAAAGTCCACTAATTCAGATGAGATAAACTCTTTGTTTTTTGTTTCTACAACCAGGTCCATAAAATATGGTGCCATAATTGGGGAAAAATTGACAAAAGTACCAGAGACTTAATTGCATTTTTGGAGTGACTCCATGATAAGGCATAAAAGAACATTGACCACTTTTCATTTTTAATGAAAAATAGCTGTGTTTTCTGCTAGTGTCAGAGAGCTCATTACACTCAATTAACTAATGATTCCTATGATGTGTTTTTTCAGCCATGCAATGCTGTTTCGCCAAGTTGCTTCATCATACCTATAAAAATAGAGCAGAAAAAGGAAGCAAAGTGAGGGTAGGCAACAATTTAATCTTCTTAATCCTAAAAAAAAAAACATTCTAGTCTTTTCCTTTGCTGTGAGAAAAATTTACAAGCAGCTCTCTCTTGTAACAACTGGTATTACTGAGTGGTCTCAAAGGTGGGAAAAAATTATAGTTTTGCCTGCCAAATTTATTGAATTCAAAACAACTTGAGTTCAGTTAAGTTCTGCTGAGCTGATGTCAGTGTTTCACTGGAATTTACCTAGATTTTTTTGCAGGTCTGGGACCTTGAATAATGAGGGGACTCCAGGCTTAAGGGCAGACATGCCTGAGAACTCCAGTAGCTGAAATATCACAAAAAGAATAAATTGACTTGGCCCAGAATGCATATGTGCATATATAATTTTGAGTGGCGGAATGTAGTTTGTTTACATCATTTTTGTAATAAAATAAACAAAAATAAACTGCTGCTACATCAGACTGAAATTGTTTATTTTTTTGCCTCTGAAATACTGAAAAATTATATCCTTTCAGTTAAAAAAAAAAGAAAAATTACATTTAAAACAAAAATCACTGCAATACAGCTGTCAAAATGAGATGGTTGGACACTTATTTAAAAAAAAATAATCCAAAGTATTTTTTCAAAATTTTAAATTCAATGATTTTTTTTTCCCGTAAATGCACTAGTAATTTATATCCCTCTAAAATTCATTTTTGGGACTGAATTGCTGTTAATTACAAAGTTTACCTAGCTCTGTGGATAGGATACAAGAGGCCTCCACAGAAGAATGATTCTGGGTTTTTTTTGTTGCTGTTGTTTTTAAGAAACCAGTATTGTAAACCTCTGTCAATTAGAAACAAATTCTCTCTCGATTTTTATTCTGTCTGCCTGTTCCACTGAGCTTTCCCAGATGGTACTGCCTTGCTAGGGAACCTAGAGGTTAACTCTTTGTTCCATATTATTATTTTGTTACTCTTGATAGCAAGGGTCAAGATTCATATAAGTAGATAATATATTACATTCCTTTTTAAGGATTCTTAAAAAACCTAAACAAGTAAACTAATCTACAAACCAACCCCTTAATCTGTATTTATATGGCAATCGTTACTCAGAGTGTACTATCATCTACAGATGTGTAACACAAAGCAAGTTACCACTCTACCTATCAGGAGCACTATAGTTGATCCTAAAGAAGCAAGGACTAATGCGTGGCCAAGTGTCCTGCATTTGTCTGGCATAAAGCTTATCTTCTTCCTAGTAGCTGGTGCAGTGCTGTGGTTTCACTTTAGTCTGAGAACAATGCTGTTAAAACCCCAGTGTTCTAGTTGTTGCTCAATAGTACTAACCCTGATTGAGGACTCCCCTGCTTTATGAGTGAGGACAGGCACAAGGAGCCAAAAGGGAGCAGAGACAGGACACTTGACCCAAATCAGCCAAAGGGGTATTCCACACCACAGCACATCATGCCCAGCATATAAACTGGGGGGAGTCACCAAGAAGGGACTGATCACTGCTTGGGTTGGGCTGTTATCGATCAGTGGGTGGACAAAAATTATGCATCACTTGTGCTTGTTGGTGGGGTTTTTTTTTGCTTACCCCCCTCTCTCTTTCTTTCTGTTATTTCTCTTTTCATTATTATTAGTATCATATTAGACTTTATTTTAATTATTAAACTGTTCTTAGCTCAATCCATGGGGCTTACTTTTTTTCTGATTCCAACTTTCTTCCACATCCTATTGCTGGAAGGGAGGCAGGGAGCAGCTGATTGTTACTTTCTTAGTTGCAGCTGGGGTTAAACCATGACACCAATATATTAGCTTTTTCTGAAGTTCTCTAATGTGGCAAAGCACCAGTTCCCACTCTCTCTTACCAAAATCAAGCTCATGATTTTAATCTTTCTTACATGTAGGTTTACCTTCAACTGTAAGAATTCTCAAGAATCACATGCAGAGCCAACACATCTGGTATGTCTGCAATCTCTGCCCTGGCAAAAAAACATTAAACCACTGTACTCTATGGAAATTTAACTGCTGAAGTACTCTCCTCTCTCTCTTACTCCACTGCCATCATAGAATCATGGAATCAGAATAGTTAGGGTTGGAAAGGACCTTAAGATCATCCAGTTTCAACCCTCCTGCTTACTTGATTCAACCCCTACTTGAACACTGCCAGGGATGGAGCATTCACAACTTCCTTGGGCAACCTGTTCCAGGGCCTCACCACCCTCACAGTAATGAATATCTTTAAGAAAAATTATAGAAGCCATGGACTGTCTTATTTTTCATTAGTGTCTCTGTCTTCAGTCAGTCTGAATTATTTTCACCATTATAATATAAAACATTGAAACAATGTATTTATTTGTCTTTTCAGGCTTGCAGCACTAACTAGACTCCATATCAGTGCAAGGGGGAAAAATCATTGAGAAAAGGTTAATCCTGAGAACTGGCAAATTTAATTATTGATTACAAGTTTTCTGATACTTTACTTGATCCCAGAAAATATTACTTTGCATGCTTTTTGGAAAGCTTTCAAACATTTGGAAGCCCCTTCTCATTACATAAAGGAGAAATTGCATGAATAGCCTATAAGAAGTATTTAATTTTATCATGCGTAATTATCTTTGACTGTGTGACATGGTTAGTCCTGAGGATCTGATCATTATTGACGCTGCGTTGTATAACATATCCTTCATTAATGAACCCTTAAAGAACATAAAGAACTTACTTAGAACTTTGTTCTATTTTTCTTGTTTTCTTTTTTTTTCACATCTAAAATGAAAGCAAAATGGTCCTTAATTGTACACTGTTTAACTATTACAGACATTCTGATTCCAAAGCCACCAAATCTTCTGAAGGTTATACTCCTTTGTAGGAGAATTATGCTCCAACAGAATTCCAAGTAAAAAGCATATATAATTTAATATCTTGGTATCAAAGGGAAGTTATTAAATGAATTTATCAATTTTCAGAATTCATTTGCTGCATCTCTATCTAACTTCAAATCTCAGTGATGTCAACGGGACTACAGACTATCAGAGAAACCCTCATCTACATCTCTTGTAAGAACATATGTCCTCCTTCAAACTGCACAGAGCTTTGCTTGTGAATTGCTGTAATTGATACAAGCTGCAGAGAGGTGACAGTACAGGAACAACAGAAACAATAATTAAATACCTTGGAAAAGCAAACTTGTGCAGCATAAAAATTGTCTTTCCAGCTGTTTGTTCAGAAGAAAATTCTCCAGGAATTATTCTCAGCCCTGGATAGAATAATAATGAAAAGACGACACACCAAGGAAGCTCCCCAGCAGTCCACACATCAGGGATTACACAGAGTTTAGCAGGAACAGGGTCCTCAACAGCGTCCTCTGCTTAGTACTGCATACTGGTTTGCTTCCTGAATGTCCGATGAACTCATGAATATTCCATGAGAGATTAAATTTTAAAACAAAGAGAACAAGACTTGTTGTTAAGGATAAGCCTTAGATGTTTAAAAGAATAATTGACTAGTCTATGCTTTTGATCGAACCTAGTCAAGGCTGTGTGAAGGCTACCAGAACACAGGTACGTACACAGGCACCAGAATACAGGATTGAAGGCTACCACAACAGATGCATCCTACAAACAAAAGAAGTTCCTAACAAAAGCAGAGCTAGTGATGTCTTTCTCTTCCCATTAGCTGTAGATGGACTCCAGAAAATAAGTTTATACTATGTCTGCCTATTTAAATAGATGAATATAGATGATATTAAACTCCTCATAAAAGTAGGGAGTAGATTTTTCTTGGAGAATAAAAGCTCTTTTGGTTCAGTATAATAGAATGAATTGATTTAACCTGTTCTCTTTTTAAACCACTCAACCTCAGCACAAAACTTTTGCACAGACAAAGCCAGACAAAGCCAGAGTTGTGTCTGTAACTTAGTTTGTCAGAAGAATTTTACCTCAATGAACTATATCTCTAGGAGTGCTAGATGGAGTCTGAGATGTAAGAATACTTATTACTCTACAGAAAATGTGTGACAAGTGCAGCTGACTGGAAAACTGCTTGCTTTACTTCTCTTTCCTGGGGAATTCAGACCTTTTCTTGTTCTGCTGCAGAATACAGAGGTGAGCAACTAGATGTGGTGTTGAGGAACTGTGAATACAAAGGGATGTTGTGGTTTAACTCCAGCTGGCAGCTATGCCCCACACAGCCACTTGCTCATCCTCCCCCAGGGGGATGGAGGAGAGAACCAGAAGAATGAGAAATCTCATAGGTTGAGATAAGGACATTTTAATACACAAAACAAAAGCTATGCGTGCAAGGAATGCAAACCAAAGAAGTCATTCACCATTTCACATCAGCAGGGAGATATTCAGCCATATCCATGAAAACAGGGCTACATAATGCGTATTGATTACTTGGGAAGATCAACACTATCACTTCAAATGTTCCTGTCTTGCTCCTTCATCCCCTAGCTTTTTATTGCTGAGCATGATGTCGTATGTGTGGGACACCTCTTTGGCCTGTTGGGGTCAGCTGTCCTGTCTGTGTCCCCTACCAACTCCTTGGGCACCCCCAGCCTACTCATTGGTGGGGTGGTGTAAGTAGCAGTAAAGACCTTGCTGCTGTGTAAACACTGCTCAGCAATACCAAAAACATCCTTGTATCATCAACACTGGTTCCAACACAAATCCAAAACACAGTGCCTTACCAACTACTGTGCAAAAATATTAACCCTCTCCCAGGCAAAGCCAGCAACGGGAATAACTGCATCACTCTCCAGAGAAGCCAGCACTCTATTGAATGGAACCATTATGTGGAATGCAGTCATAGCTCCAGAGTTTAATGCCTTAGTCCTAAATACTGAATCCCTGGGTGCTGTTTGTCTCAAATTACTGTTGCTTCATCAGTCTTTCCAGAGCACCACTTCCACAGGGCCAGAACTGAGATATGGGTAGAGCTGCAAGACTCAGGGTTTCTGTCTCTGTCTTTTGCAGTAGCTGCTTCTAGAAATCATCCCCTTGAGCAGACACTGCTAGGCAGTCTGCATCATTCAGGGCACACAGATACTCTTTTAATCCACACTTTGGGGGGAAGCCTGCAGGCAGATTGACTTAAAACAAGGAATCAGATTTTCCAGGTTCCATGGCAGAAACTGGGTTTATTGACAAAATCGTTCTCCCAGACATAACAGGTGCAGTGTCAAGTAGAACCAGCAATGTTCATAATGCAGGCAGTGTGCTTAGGAGGTGCACTGGGTAGCTCAGTGCTGCTGCACTAGGAATAATACACCAGGAAACTAAACAGAATTGTGTGGGGCTTTACTGTGCTTTCAGTGAATGTTTGCTCACTTAAAGCTCAGGAGGTTTTGGTGAAGATTTTTGTACACAAACAATTTGTATTTTCCAATGAAACACTGTTTCTTAAAAAAATATCTCCACAGTTCTTATAACATATGATCTACTGACACTGCTGTCTCAGCATTAGCTGGTGAACAGAGAGAAAGGTAAAAACATCTCATATGGCCAGGTACAAATTTTTCATAATAATAACAATGATAATAATAATAAATTTGTAGCATCTAGAGTTATTTTATGTTTGACTTCAACTTCGCATTACAAAACCCAATGACTGCTGCTTCCTGAATCCTAATGTTACTTTGAAAGGAAATAAGACCCCATCTTTTTTTGTTGAATACACACCTGGTCACCGTAGCTTAATGCCTGCAATAGAAGTCAGGACCATCACAGTAAAATGTCTATACCTGAGAGAATGGGCTTACAGAGTACAGACAAAAATAACATTTGCATCTCTTATCTTAGTGTGATTTTGGCCTTTCCAAACATGGCATTGTCATGGGTTCAGCAGTAGCAGTCATTTTTTTTCTCCTTGGTAGCTGGTGCAGTGCTGTGTTTTGACTTTTGGGCTGAGAACGGTTGCTGATAGCAAGCATGTTTTGAGTTACTGCTCAAATGTTTGGTTTGTCCAAGGCCTTTTCTGAGCTCATGCTCTGCCGGGGAGGAGGGGAGGCCAGGAGGAAGGAGAGACAGGACACCTGACCCAGGCTAGCCAAAGAGGTATTCCATACCATAGCACGTCATACCCAGGATGTAACCAGGAGAAACCTGGAAGGGCGGGAGCGCTGGGGAGATGGAGGAGGTATCGCTCGGTGCTCAGTCGGGCAGGGTGGGGTGAGTTATGGATCGGTGGCTGGTGAGTTGTTGTATTCTCTTCACTTGTTATTTGTTTTAATCATTATTATTTGTAGTAGTAATGGCAGTAGTGATTTGTGTTGTGCCTTAGCTATTAAACCGTTCTTATCTCAATCCATGGGGGCTACATTCTTTGGATTCTCCTTCCTAACTCTCCGGGTGTTGGGGGAGCAAGGGGGGGGAGTGAGTGAGCGAACTGTGCGGACTTGGGTTAAACCACGACAGGCATCTACAGAAACAGTGCTTTCTCCATTGCATTTTATTTTCAGCACAGTCTGACATTTGTGGGTTGCTCACACCACATACTGTTTTCAATTGCTTATGTTGCCATCTTTTCAGGCTTCTGTGCTTTTTGCTGTTTATGACTTCAGGGACTGTTCTAATAACATCGTTATTATCCTCCATTATTGTCAGGAAAAAACAGTTTCAGAACTTTGCTGATCATCCTGAAAGGAAAGGAGGGACTCTCTGTAGCATAGGGAGGCATATTAGCACAGTTTTAAACAGATGTGCTAATCAGACATGGAATTCAGGTATAAAGTTCCTTCTGATATTTTGGTACGTCTGTTTATGTCCTAGTCAAAATCTGAAAGGATAATGCACCAAAAAAACAAGTGCAACTTGATTGTCTAGAATAGTTTATTTGCAAATATATCTTCATGTATAGGGATGTCTTTCACAGCTAATATAGGTAGCTTTGCAGTTTACTACCTTATTTTCTAAAGCTCAAATTTGTAATCAAATCTATTACAGGTTGGCATATCACTGAACAACTCCAACACTCTTGTGTACAATTTCAGTCATGGTAAATGCAAAGCCATTCAAGTTAGGTAAGCTAACAATGAAAAAGGGTGAAAGTAAACTGCATTACTATGCTCTTGTCCTAGTGCACTTGCAAGCTGGTGTATGACAAATTGCTAAGCTGGGGTAATTTGACGATGTGTTGGAGTCCCCAGAGCTGAATACATTTCAGTACTGCTGGCTTATGTTTGAGCCACTTTGGGCTCCTTAGTCTAGAGTGTGCACTTTAACAGTATGATGCTGGATTAGCTCTTACTTCCTTTTCATAACAGTGCCTACAGTGTACTTTGTTAAGCTCTACTGGTAATAGAAAAGAGACAGAAACAAAAACAGAG